>NC_071256.1:25525729-25860729 GCF_023375685.1 Ictalurus furcatus | reverse complement strand
TGTAATTTGCGCTTGTGTTAGAGTGTGTGTTCCATAACCATGGCAACAGCACAACATATCAGCAACCGCAGAGCCGCAGTAGAGCTACGGGCACTGCCAGGGCTCTGCCAAGGCCTAATCCGTGCCAGGAGTGACATGAGCGAAGGGGAAGGGAGGAGGATACACACACACACACACACACACACTCACACACACGCTCACACACACACACACACAAACACACACACACACACACACACTGGATATCCTCCTATTCTTCTTGGCTGGAGACTCCCATGGCAATAGCAGCAGGAATCCATTCTCCACGGATACTGGGACAGCTGTGCAGATAGCAAATAAGAAGCGATCGATTCGGCCCCTCTGCATACAGCTTGAGAGAAAAACACTAAATAGTCTTTAATCCTGATCTTTAATTCCCTTCAGCCAACACTATTCAGCCAAATTCAGGCCACACGGTTCCTGCAACCAGCATACTGATAGCAAAACAACAAAAGGGCTTTAGGATTTATTGCCATTTACTCTCTGCAAATGTCCATGTAGATATATATATATATATATATATATATATATATATATATATATATATATATATATATTTAAAAATGTCTATGTGCTGTTTACTGACAATACTGAGAGCATATAAAGTATTAAATGAACGTAATAAGACCCATCTGTATAAATGGCTGGTCATTTCAGGACCAGGAGCACCAGCATACCTCAGATGTTGTTGTTAATAATCTGCGTATAGCGAGCAGGAGGAGAAGCCATTGGATGTAGAAGACAACGGGGGCTTGAGAGGAATGAATAAGTAAAAGGAACACAGTGTCCCGTTGCACCACTGCCATTATAGGCATTCATTAGTCCCTTTATAGCAATGAGCCTAACTTAGTACTGCCAATTTCTGCTCAGGTCCAATCACAATACCTGTCTGCAATTCACATAAAATCATAATGCTGTGTGCTTTTGGCAAAGTTCCTTTTATGAATCAGTTTTGCATAGTGTTTGAGGAAAAAATGGTTATGAAACACAGGGTATGATGATGATGATGACGATGATTATTATTAGTAATGTTGTTGTTCCAGCATAAACCCTTATAGATTCCTCATGCAATATGTGCATTTCACCTTCTGTTCAAAATTTGTTACCGATGTACTAATCAGTCAACAGATTCTACTGAGTTGCTGTGAAAAAAAAATTGTTTCAATTGTTAAATTGCTGTTCCAGTCCAAAAACTAGGAAACTGCAATGCTGACTAATCCAGCGATAATGCCACATGGGCCTAATCTGCATTAATGCACTGGTCCACTTGGCTTTGCCATTGTGCCTGTATGCGCAAGAACTAAAAAAGCAGTGAATGAGTGAATAAGTGAGATATTTACGTAGCAATATTTGTGAATTTACAAGCGAACAGTGCTGAACGTGTGTATGCGTTTGTTACTTTCATTCGAAAATGTCCAACAATTCTGTTTGTTCAGACCGTGGTTTCATCAGATTTTAATCCCCTGAACAGCTGTTTCAAATCATTTTCCAGGCCTGGGAAGTGAGACAGGGCGAGCAGGGAAGCTGTAGATGGATTTAACATTCAAATTTGACTAAATGTAGTTTTCAGAGGAAGTCTATAGGAGTTGGATGACCACATTCAAAAATATCCATTTAAGCGCAGTGTATCGCGCGTCGGCCAACATCTCTTCCAGGTACTGACTAAATGGCTCTATAAACCATTCTGCAGAGATCAATACTGAATCACAGGCTAAAAAGCAATGGTAAAACAAACAAACAAAAAAAAACAGAAAACAAATATGTATTATAATATGTGGAACCTCAGAAAACACAGAAATTGTAAATTATTATTTTCGTTCGACCAATACTGTAATTTAAGTGTATACTGAATGGGAATGCTTACAGTGTGTCATAGCTTTAGTGATGTTAATTACAGAAGTTTCTTTTGAATAGGAACATTAGCAGGCTGAACCCTTTTAAAACAACTTAAATGGCATCAGGGTTGGACAACTGCAGTGTAATAATTTCGAGAAAGTCTAGACAGCTGTAGAAGTTTATACAAGTAATTAGTAGGCCTATATGAGAGGTGTTCTTGAAACTCCTAAAGTCTCATTCCATTGGAGCAAAAAAAACTGAAAGACACTGTTTAAAAAGATTTGTCTAAAATTTGAGTGAAAATAGTGTGCACAACTGCAAGGAAAAAAACCCCAGCAAACTAGCCAGTTTTAAATAATTACATAGTATGTATTAATTGCATTGTGCAACAATTGTACTAATCCAGCGCTATGTAAATTGACCCTTTGCTTAGGTCAATATCCTAGTTATAAGTCTGTTAGCCAAATTCCTACATACAACTATAGAAATGATACTAATTATCAGCAAGGCCTTAAAACACCACCTAAGCAAAAAAAAATTAAGTATTCAAGAAATGTAATAACTAAGATCCACCACAGAAACTGTTAATATTAATCATTATAACATAGCCTAATATTAATGGTATTAATGTGAGAAATCAAAATATGACTAATTTCCTTGTTTAATAAAACCAAGCAAATGGCAAGTTATTATACACTGAAAAGATGTGGATGCACAGAATGTTTTTTACTTTATTTATTTATTTATTTGTTTGTTTATTTATTTATTTGTGTTTGATGAAGATGAAGGTGCCTACAGACGTTTAACTAATGCATATAATTAAACAATCGCTATATTTATTATTATATTGATTATATTAAGCACAATTGTACAACAGTAGACTATTTAAAAGACATCTGCAAAATTGCTGGAAATAAACGGGGGATTAAAATGAGAAGTATGGTTTACGCTGGAGCTACCAATGGATCTTTTGTTTACCCTGATTGCATTTTCATTTATTTATTTTTTAAATTCAGATATCTTCCAACACCGCAGACGGAAGCTCATCTCGCCTCTAACTAACACGGATCTGAATTTCGCCATTTCCTAATCTCCATCATGCGCCGATCCCCCGCAATCCCGACCGCACCGCAGTCCAGAAAAGCTTTTATCGTTCATTACATTATTCATTCCACTGTTTACACCCGGTCATCTCCGACTTTATTACATATTCGAATTATTTTTTATTATTATTTTAAAGCAAACATGCAAAACGTGAAGCCTCTGTGAAAGTCCACAAGCAGAGCAGTACAGTCGCGAGCGCTTCTGCGGGAGTGAGAAAGCGTGCGCGCGCGCACACACACACACACACACACAAACACACACGCACACACACACACACACACACACACACACACAGAAAGAAAGTTTTGAAACACTTCAAAATTCTTTCTCGCTTAGTAGTGCCTTCAGAAGTGCGTGTGTGCAGCACGTGCGCGTTTGGCCGCCGCTTCTGTTATCAATTACTGTATATAATTAATGGAAAGAGCGCGCGCTCTATGAAGGCTTCAGACTGCAGCATAGCTGCGTTGCACTACAATGATGATCAGCAGTGTTAATCATGGACGTTTATTCATTCAAGAGCCTTTACATAAAGCTGTTTTACATTGCACTGAGAAATCCTCAAGGCTACAAAATGTTAAAGGAGCAAAGGGAGAAATAATTTAAAAAAAAAAAAAACGAAAAAAACTTGCATGCACAGCAGTTTTCTCATAGAAAAGAAAAAAAAAGTCCTGATGCAAGCCAGGAGAAGCCAGAGGCCATTTGGTAATGTTATAATATTGTATATTTATTTTTCCAGTTACTTTTCACTCACTAATGCTGTTTCACCTGGAGCGGAGGAACTTAAGGGTTCAATGAAACACAAGCTGGTAAATATGTGGATTTCAGGCACAGGAGATAAATCTGCCCTGATCCACTTACAGAAACACAACCCAAGCTAGAAAAACTCCCAAAACGAAATGTGCAGCCTGCACACAGTTCGTCTGAATAAATGTGCGATGTAACAAATGTATATGACCTTCATTTTCCTCTGATCCACCGATAGACATGCACCTTTGATTAAACACTGACACTCTATGCAGTTATCTTTAACTGAAAGTGCACCTATTACCCATTTCAGCTGATCGTGACCATAAAAAAAATTATTCACTGCTGAATTACACTGTTTCACTCAATTGGTATGCTAATTATTGTTATATGTATTGGAAATGGAAAACAGACCACAGCCTGCTAACCAAATGAACCGGCAACAGAGGCATTTGAGCAAAACTCTTTTAATAAAACCACTGTAAAATCAGGAATAAATTACACATCATATGGACGCAACTGTCCGTCGTGGCATGAATAAACCAGCATTCCTAAAAACGACCTAAATTTGTGCAGTAAATCTTCATAAAACGGTTGTGCATGTGCCGAAAGGCAGCTATTTGTCCCACATGCTGTGCAATAAAAAAAAAGCAAGCAGCTTCGATAAATGCAAGCAGAACAGTTGAATACAAGTACAACCACTTGAGCAAGGCAGGAAAAACCCAAGCACTGTTATTTCGGGTCAAAACTCAAACAAAGTGTATAAAGGTGTTTAGCTCACTTTCTTTTGCTTGACAGAAAGAAGCTGTTACAAGGAGGTATTTGGATAATTGTGGCATTTGTCAGTAAACCAGACAGTTTGTGGTCTGTCCACTTGTAAGTCTCAACTGTCTTCCCCACACACACACTTGCCTCAAAAATTCACAATCACAACTCCAAATCAGACCATTCTATACGCTGCAAGCACACTAAAACCCAACTTTGTATCTATAGTTAAAAAAGGAGGGAATGTACAGCTATGCTGCATTTCTTGAAGAAAAGGAAATGACATTTTGGAGGTATTTGTAAAGAGCGCAATGCATCGCTGATAAATCTGATGTCAATCTGCTCCAAACAGAAATATCTACTAGTTTTTAAAACATTTTTGTGCAATGCTATGAGAGTACAAAACAATACACTGTAACAAATGACTAGACTATGTAGTAAGCCCGGTACGTTGACTAGACCCGAGGGAAGAATTAAACGTTGTTCAAAATAATAATAATAATAATAATAATAATAATAATAATAATAATAATGCCTACATAGGCCTTAAGGTCTATTTGAAAACGTTTTGTCACTTAACAAGTGCTTATCATTTGTACCTACTGTGTGCATGGTATCCATTTCCTTTCACAGAAATCAAACGCATTAATTGTGAAAAGTGAAGAATTAAACACTACGCGTGTCTCAAGGTAAGTTCAAGAACTTCGAGCACCTGACGTTTTAGCTACACATAGCAAAAAATTCAACGTCATAAATATTATAAGGGGTTAACTTAGCTTTGGCAGCATTTAAGTGTAAGCAGAATAAAAAACTACAGCCCTTAGTGCATAGAGAACATATTACATATTTATATAGGCTACAATAGCTATGTAACAGAGACGGCTCCAGCATTTTTTCCAGCTCAAACCATAAAAATTTTTCTGTGTCCAGATGCATTTTAAATCTCTTCCAAACCCTGAGTTCAAAAGGGAGATATTAGACCTATCTGGATGCACTGAAGCATGTAACGACTCATTCATTTGGCATTTGCATAAAACAATAGCAAGTCCCTACAAGTCACAACAAAACTTTTCATTCACGTGAAATGCAATGCACCGTTTATTATTTCCTGTATATATATATTTTTTTAAAAAAATCATAAATAAATGTTAAAAAACAGTCAGATTGAACCGTGTATGGAGCGACAGTGACAGTGACCTTTGGCATATGCGACAGAAGACGAAGAAGAAGAAGCAATCAGCAGTGAGTGAGTTAGTTAGTTATCTAAGGGACTGACGGTCCAACGCACTCGACCCCAAAGTGATCTGTGATGCCAAAGCGCTGCGTTTTCATTACAGACGTTTTAAATTTCTTTCTTTCTTTTTTTTTGCTGAAGTTAACCCCCAAAATAAATACTCTGTAGGCTAACTTTAAAGCCTAGTCGTTCTCTCGCTCTTCCTCATCCATTTCTCCCTCCTTTTTTCTTAGAAATATGAAATAGAATCGAGCGACGCGCCATTTTCTCTCACGACCATGTTGCAGCGTAACGCCTACCAAAAAAAAGAAAAAAAAAAGTTATTAAACTGTCAGAAGTGCGAAAGAACCGAGTCAATACACACCGACACACGAGCTCGAGCGCGAGAATAAGATACAATAGCTAATAAAAGAATGTCACAAAGGTACAAAGGGGAGGAATAATAATAAGAAGTATAAGAATAATAATAAGAAGGAGAATGAAAAGATCCGCAGAAAGCCAGACGATAGAGAAGAAAAGTGAGCATGGTGTTTACCTGTGTTAAGCAGTACGGGGAGTACATGGTTATTGCGTTAGAGAGTGAATTCGCGGAGCTTATTGCAGATGGAAGGCAGTCGGCCGCGGTCGCTGCATTGCAAGTTCGCCGCGCTGCCTCGCTCCCTCCACGCCGCACTGCTAAAAACCCCGCCTAGGCGACTCAAAGTGAAAGCTACACACACACACACGCACTACGCACGCACACACACACTCACACACACTCTAAAGTTTGGAAGAGAGGGAACTTTTTCCTCGCCCTCCCTCCTTCCCTCCCTCCCTCCCTCCCTTCTTCCTCTGACTTCCTCTCTCCTTTTCTCTCTCCCCCATGATTTCCCTCAGCTCACAACAGCAAACGGTTCAATCAAAGTCGTATTGGAGTTTTATGGGACTTTATAAAGATACCCGTGCTGAAGATTTAAATCACACGGACGTTTTGTTCAGACGCTATGAGCACTGGGGAGGAAAAAAAATGATAACAATAAAAAATATATAATAAATTATATAATATATATATATATATATATATATATATATATATATATATATATATATTTTTTTTTTTTTTTTAAACGCACGAGTTAAAATCGAGTTGAATTTGACGCGTTTACTAAGCCGGCTTTCATCTTGCTACCTCTAGACCAGAGCAGAAGATCTCGAGCATGTTGCAGCCCATTTAACTCGAATCTCACGGACTCCTCAGGACAAATATTATTCAAAAATTAGGCTCATTATTTAAATATGTAGAGTACAATGATATTTTTGAGTATTTGTTGGAGGTACAGAAGGTTTTATTCCTGACTTTTGCACTCACTCACAGAACACACCTTTTCATTTATTTATTTATTTATTTATTTATTTATTTGTAAAATTGTCCTTTGAGTCAAGTTGACATTATTTCATTCTATTTGTTTGTGAGTTATTGAGGTTTGGATTAAACCTATTTAATTCAAGTGACCCAGCAAATAAGATAATAATGATATAAACTCAATAATAAATGCAATATCTTTGATAATGACAGTTTGTGATTTCAACTACTGTGACAAAAAGAACTATGGCTACGGCTTTGCGGTTGGCACCGGCACAGCGGTTTAGTGGTTAGCATGTTTGCCTCACACCTCCAAGGTTAGGGGTTCAAATCCCATCTTTGCCCTGTGTGCACAGAGTTTGCATCCTCTGGGTACTCTGGTGTCCAAAGACATGGGCTGTAGGCATGATTGGCATTTCCAAAACTGTCTGTGGTATGTAAATGTGTGTGCGGTTATGCCGTGCGATGGGTTGGCACCCCATCCAGGGTGTCCCCCACCTTGTGCCCCAAGTCCCCTGGGATAGGCTCCAGGCCGCGAGCCTGTGTAAGATAAGTGGTATGGAAAATGAATGGATGGATGGACAACCATGGCTGTGGACTACTGCATGCAGTAAAAACCCACAGATTGGCATATAGACTAATGTACCTGGATGTTATACAATGTGTATAAACTCTGCTCTTTATTTAGTTCTGTTTCCAGCCATACTGAGGAACATGACGTCTGAGGCAGTTATCACCTTTAAGAAGATGTTATCAAAAATGAGGTGTGAATTAGGGAGAAAATGTGTAAAACTGGTCAGCAAGTCAAGTGTTAAATCATGGTCCAAGCACACTGTGGGCTGCCATTTAATTTCACAGACTTGTACATTATTGATTTTTGAAGATTTTTTTTTTTTGCACAAATCTTGGTTAGATAAGTGTCATGCAAGTAAGGTAAAGTAGTCCTTGCTACATGTTTTGAGAGTGTAAGCATAAATCTTAATAACAGAACAGTTGTAGGTCATACTGTCATAAACTTTTATACCATATGAATTTATTTAAATATAGGATATACTAAAAGTCATAACATAATACATACAGTATCTGTGCATAATAGATACTAAAATATGAGTAAGTTGTATAATGTCTACACAAAATGTATAGATGCATAATATGCCAAACAGAATGCAAAGAATCCGACTTTGCAAATGAGATTTAAACGTATGACCTTGACAGATATATACACCTGGAAGTTATAGTAGAAAAAAAAATGTAGAAAAGGCACACTTTCATCAGATATTGAAAGAGCCCAAACATGTCAGGTGTGCTCCAACAAACACACCTAATAATAGTATTGCAAGTGCTTCTAAAATCTTAAACTACTCATTGCGCCATGCAGTACACATTAAAACAGGCAGTAAATGGGAAAGAAAGCGAAGTTGTGGAGGCTGTGCCTGGGTGGGGAGGCTTGGTGGGGGTGAAGTCATTGTGGGGAAGCAGAGCTGAAGTTTGGAACTGACAGCCGAGGCCTCGGGATTTATGAGGCCTGCTGCCTGCACAGCACCACCACAAGCCACTGCAGGGGAAACAACGAGCAAAGCCAGCGCTGTGTGGCCAATTACCGCACACAGCCAAAGGAGAGAGGGAGCGATGGAGGGAGCAGTCGGTCAATGGCAGAAGAAAGAGTGAGAGGGTGTGTGAGTGTGTTGTGTGTGTGGCATGGGTTAGGTCAAACCACATCAGCTGTAGATAGTGTACTTGATTGAAAGTTGGTATTGGTGTGCGGTCACTGGCAACAACACTGACCATGCTTGACCCTTGAGATTGCGTACATAAGTGGCCCTAAATAGGGCATATGTTCTATTGCGGATAACCATCTCAAAGCACTGAGATGTTCTAAACACACTAGAGACCGTGGGAGAATATTATTTCTTTTGCCACTTGTAAATAACGAAGCGTTTTTGTGGCGAAAGACAAAACCGGGCTAAGGGAGATTAAGGAAGGAGATTTTCCTACATTTCACCCAACACTTAAGAATGCTCATGTACCATCACTCCCTAAATGAGCCCAATGTTTAGCGGTCAGAGAGAATGAAGCCCTCGTTTACTAACACATGGCTAAACCATATGCCGGGCCTCGATTAGGAGCAGTTGGCCATCTTTCTTAAGAGGCAAAAATGCACAGGGAGGTGTGCATTAAACTGTGATTGCTCAGCAGTTATGTGCATGTTGCAGCCAGCATCTGCAAGGTGTTACTTTTACTGAATTACAGTTAAACCTTGCAAGTTAAACATTAGGATAAATCTTGCACGCTATACTAAAAAAGCGCCTAGTCATACGAGAGTACTGGGCCAATCATTTTAGGGGTTTTCATTAAAAGGGCTTATCGTACTGATAAAAGATGTGATACAAGTGTAATATAGTGAACAGAATAGGGAAGGGAAGATTAAATTTGGTCTATCTTAGCAGTATTCAAACGACTGTCAGCAAACTCAAGGATATCTCTTGATATCCAATATGGCTTTTAAATGCCCCGCCTCTTCCCAGTCTTCCCACCAATCATCTTTTCCTGTTTTTCCCTCCGTTTTCAGCTAGTCTCTGCACCCCGAGACATTCGATACGTTGGAGCAAGCCAGATTTTCTTTGAGAAACTTGGCAAAAGCTGCCTGCTGGAAACAAAAAGAAACAAAGAGTAGAAAACCAGCTCCCAGCTCATTAACAATCTAATTTTCAGTCATCCACAGACTCCTAGCACCGTCCCTCGTTCCCTCCATCTCTTTATACCATCCTTCTATTTTTATGGCCATTTTATTTTACTCTCATTGCTGTAAATCCAAATGAGCTTGCAGGGCGGAATTTTTAAAAGCTAAGAGCTGGTTTTTTTCCCCGGCTGTATGTAGTAGTTTTTAGAACCCCCTCGCCTCTCATTCCCTCCCCTCTCTCACTGTGGGCTTCTCATTTTATACAAGTGTGCTGCACATTATCGTTATAATTTTCATTCCCACGAGAGAGCAGGGCTTCGGCAGGAGTTGTAAGGTTTCTTTTTTTTTTCCCCCGAAAGTGAGTGTGGAAATAATGACGGTAATGGCTTGCAGCTGAGGAGAGCTGTGAATGACATTATGATTGTGGCGCAATTAACAAGAGTATAAAAGTGCACTGTCCGTCACTGTAATTATGGCTGACACAAATAACAAATCAATAACAACAACAATAGGGATAATAAGAATTGCAGTAACAGGGAAAATAGTAATAATGAGGCATACCCGGTAGGAATCAGACACAACAAAGCATTCCGGCATCCCAGGACCTCTGGACGGGTCTTCATTCACCAGAAAAGTTTCGGTAGCCTGAAATTTAAAAAAAAAAGTTACATATCATCACTACGACATTATCATTATAACGTATTATCTTGAATATGGTTTTGATCCCAAAGAAATTTGAGGAAAAAAAGGTTTTTTCTACAATTATCCTGCAGTTACCAACGAAGACACTTCCTTTATTATTTCTCTGCATTTAAACAGCCACCCTGAATAGAACCACCCATTTAACAAGACATCACACTGCAAGCAGGCTTTGTGCTCTACAGCCCAGGTGCTTTGTGAATTTCTGTGCATGTCTGTCTCAGTTTGTTTCGAAATAGCCCCTCAATACCACCGTGTCTGCCACACTCAGCCAGACCAGAGATCCCGACTGGTCCCGGTCCACACCTGCTGACTTTCCAATATGTCTGTGACTTATTGGGCACCCCAGCACTCACACAGCGGGCCCTTTCTTCCTAATCAACCGTCAAGGTGGTTTGTTTTCCCTGAATGTTGATCCCATTCATGCCAGTTCATTTGTATGCCGAGGAAGAGCCTTGCTGGGACCAAGGGCTGAATACGCGCCCCATTCCCATTTTAGCCATTAATGGAATCATGTTAAATAACACAGAAAAGCATGGATTAAAGCCACGACTATGATATATGGTGTGTCTTTGAGCAGAAGTGAGTATCAGGATTTGCCCACTGAATTACACTGTTATACAGTATGATCAGTTTCTATAGCAGGAAAGTTGTCCCATAAGTACACAGAATTGAGTGTAAGCACACACCCATACTTATTTCATTATACAAGATCTCTGACGAAACTCAGCTTTAGATTGAGGCCATAAAATCACTGAATTTAACCAATCAAATGTGCATCAAAGTTGAACATACGCATATAGAAATGTTTAGTGCACGGGCATAAATAGACATAGCATTAAAATAACAGACACTCACACACACACACACGCACACACACATGCACGCACACACACACACACACACACACACACACACATAGCACTATAATAAGTCCCAGACACTGGCTAACCGAGCTGTGGCTGCAACACGAGCTATTCATATCCACAGCAATGAGTGGTTACAGGCACTTTCCCTTTCACTCTCTCAGGCCTCTACAGAGCTATGAATGTCTAAATATGCATTCAAAGGCAAACTGATTAAACTACACTCCTACATTATAACACTCAAGTACTTCTCATCTACACAATAGAGCATTATTCAGAAATTAGGTTGTTTCCATACACACTGTAATTTTCTTGTGGAAGTATTGCTTTCTTCCCTAACTCAGTCATCTCCAATTGACTGAGAAATCCAGAGGCCCAGATCAACTTCCAATTAAATAATTCTATATTGCATTTTCATGCAATCAACAAACAAAACAATTTTCATATCATCAGCACATAGCATTGTCAGGTCTTAAAGTAAAATCTTTAAATCAGTTGGATGAGAACACAATTAAATATGACGTTTTTGAATATATATTGTTATTTTTGGGTTTATAATTATTTAGCAAAAATGTATTTATTCAGTATAGCTAATAAGCAGTGCTTAAAAAATACAAGTACTTCCCTTTTTGTAACGTTGGTGCATGTGTTACGAGTTGCAGTAAACCATCTGCCGATTTTTAAGCTCTACAGTGAATAATAAACTAAATGCCAATATTTGAAATATACTGGATATTACATTAATAATAATAATATAAAAAAGATACAGTTAAGAAAACATTTTTTTTAATTTTTACAATGTTTTAAACTATCCAAATATTAAAACATTAAAATGTCCACATTTTTTTTTACATTTATAGTGCAGGACTATAGGGATGTGTTTTAGTAGCGAAAAAAGACAGGGCTACAAAAAGGTAAGATCGCTAGCTAGACGTAAACATCCAAGAATTTGGCATAGACCCTGGCTGTCAATCAAACAGATTTTGTGATGTGCAACCAAGCTGGGTCATGAAGTTTGATTTACATTCAACCAAGAAATAATGAAATGAGTTTGGGTAGCCAAATAATACTGTTATTATTAGTTAGATAATTGATTCCGTGGCTAGGCATGGATAAGCACAGCTAGGCACAGGTAAAGAAGTGTATTGGGAGATTATGAGTACCTGTATGGCAAAACAAACACACAAACAAAACCTACAGTAATCAAAAGAGTACAATATAGACATGCTGGTACTTTATACTGGTGAGCACTTCCTACTTCAGACACTGCTATTTGAACATGATAAATTTACATTTACATTTATTCATTTAGCAGATGCTTTTATCCACCGCGACTTACAAATGAGAAAATACAAGCAAATCAATATCAATATCCTTCTGAACCTAAAAAACCTTTTTACAAAATATTTAATCAAATCACATGGTATCGTATCTAAGAATACCTACCAGCTGCCATGCCATTGTCATCATCCACTACATATTTAAAGTCTTGGTTTCTAGGTGCTTTTGATGCATTCATGTATACTGTAACTGCATCAACCCAGCACAAATAGTTGTTTGAAGATCAAATTTGTCCACACATATTTGAGAAATTATTATCCCTACCACTTACTATGCTCAAGCCATGAGAACAATTGCAACTCTTTCATCACTGACAACAAATTGACCGTTTTCTTAGGTATATTCTTATAACATCACTAATCCACTTGTGCTCTTGTGTACCTACTGTACATAGGGATTTCATAACACATTCTTAAGCATTGCATAAATATTTGATTTAACACTAGTGAAGGATTTATGTAAGGTTAATGTTAATGTGACAAAAGTGTTTTATTTGTCTATTGTCTGACGCTTTGTCTGTTTCAGAAGAGAAAGGAATACTCTGTTATAATTATGAGTTGATTGTTCCTCACCTTGTAAGTTATTATTCTTTGAATTTTTTTTCAAACTGCACATTCATGATGAAACTGTCATCTTAACCTTTAGGAAGTGTATTTACTGCAGTGTATTTCATACATGAGCATGAAATTGAATGTGTTTCGACTGAAATGCTAGTGGTATGTTTGCACTCAATACTACTATGAAGTACCATTTCAACAACTTATATAGTCTGCACTTATACAGCGCTTATATCCAAAGCACTTTACACTGTGTCTCATTCACCCATTCACACAAACACTCACACCAATGGTAGTAGAGGAGCTGCCATGCAAGGCGCTAACTTGCCATCAGGAGCAACTTGGAGTTCAGTGTCTTGCCCAAGGACACTTCGGTATGTAGAGTCATGTGGGCCGGGAATCGAACCACCAACCCTACGATTAGTGGACAACCTGTTCTACCACCTGAGCTGCCTTGACGTATTTGCAAAGCCAAATTAATTATTTAAGTGCTCTCAAACTAAAGTGACAATCATATAAGAATTTAACATTATTATGATGTACTGTGCATATTTCTACATGCACATTTCTAGATTCTACAACTTTCTTAAAGTTTCACGAATGTGTTGTTAGTAAAAACAAACCAATAACTTGAACAACCATTGTAACCATACCCAAAGTGTACCCATACTGATAATAATTATTATTATCATTATCTCTCTTCTTTCTTTCATGTAAATACAGTCACCTACTGTAAATCCTCTTATGTCACCTCACGAGAATTGATATAAGCCTTTCATAAATTCTATCATCAACCTCTATCATCAACAAGGCGTTTCTGCACAGAACTGCGGCTCACTGGATGTTTTTTGTTTTTCACACCATTCTGTGTAAACTCTAGAGACTGTTGTGTGTGAAAATGACTACTGAATGTACTGAAATACTCAAACCAGCCAATCTGGCACCAGCAACAATGGCACAGTCAACCATTTTTGTCCCCATTCTGATTTTGATGTGAACATTAACTGTAGCTCTTCACCTGTATCTGCATGATTTTATGTATTGTGCTTCTGCTACATGATTGGCTGTTTGGATAATTGCATGAATGAGCAGTTTCTCTCTCTGTTTTTCTGGCCTAGATTGCCTTCACTCTTGAAAGTTTGTTTGAGTTACTGCTGATTGTTTGATGTTGTTCCCTGAAGTACTGTCCTGCTTTTCCCCTTCTGTACATTTTTATGGAGGATTGTATCACTTATATACAGCTGCAATCAAAATCATTCAACCCCTATTGCAAATCAGATTTATTGTCAAAATTTACAGACTTTCAGCTGTTTGCAATGAACAACTCAAACAAAAGCAACTGAAATAGTTCAACACAACGAATGCTTCAATTGGTTTCCCCAAATTCAACTGAACATGCAACTTATAATGACTTCTCCCGTCTCAAAATTATTCAACCCCCTGAATAGAATCCCTCACAACAGCATAAATATGCAAAATAGCTGTTGTCTCAAGCACACCTGATGCAACTAATCAAGGGATTCATTAGTTGCACCAGGTGTGCTTGAGCTGGAACAAACGAAATAACTGAACTGGCTAGGGGTAGAAATCTATGAAATACCTGGACGGGGCAGAAAAAGAAAGCTATCAACGGCTGCAACCAGATTTCTGAGAAGGCAGGTTGTTAAAAACCCTCATGTGTCTGCAAAAGACCTTCAGCAAGACTTGATGGCAACAGGCACTGAGGTTTCAGTGAGCACAGTAAGGCGCATACTAAATGCAGAATGTTTCCATGCCAGAACTCTAAGATGTTCACCACTACTGACCCAAAAGCACAAAAAAAGTTGGTTCAAAATCATATAAATAAGCGACAGATGTTTTGGGATTCTGTTCTGTGGAGCAATGAAACAAAACTGGAACTTTTCAGCACGATGGATCAGCAGTATGTCAGGAGGAAGAAGAATGAAGAAAGAACACTCTGTCCACAGTCAAGCATGGTGGTGGCTCGGTGATGTTCTGGGGCTGCTTTGCATCCTCTGGCACTGGAAACCTGCAGCATGTGGAAGGCAAGATGGATTTAGTGAAGTATCAGGAAATCCTAGGAGAAAATGTCATAATGACATACCGCTGATCCATCTGTGAGGAAGCTGAAGTTTGGACGTCACTGGACCTTCCAACAGGACAATGATCCCAAGCATACCTCAAATTCCACCAAGGCTTGGTTGCAGAAGAAGTCCTGGAGGATTCTACAGGCCCATCACAGTCACCTGACTCGAACCACATAGAAAATCTCTGGTGGGATTTGAAGAAGGCGGTTGCAGCACGCAAACCCAAGAATATTACTGATCTGGAGGCCATTGCTCATGAGGAATGGGCTAAGATTCCTCAGGAACGCTGCCAGAAGCTATGCATCTCATTTGCAGCAGGTCATAACAGCAAAAGGGTTCTCTACTAAGTACTAAAGATGCTTGCCATGGAGGGGTTGAATAATTTTGAGACTGGAGAAGTCATTATAATTTGCATTTTCAGTTGAATTTGGGGAAATCACTTGAACCGTTTGTTGTGTTGAACTATTTCAATTGCTTTTGTTTGAGTTGTTCATTGCAAACAGCTGAAAGTCTGTAAATTTTGAATTTGCAATGGGAGTTGAATAATTGATTGCAACCGTATGGCAGTCTTTTTTGTGATATATATTGGCCAATCCTTACAGCAATTCTTGAGCAAAACAGCCTCTCTAAATTCATATATTATGACCACAAATATGTATCCAAATGGATCAGAACTTAAATAAGTCTTCAAAAGGACAGAGTCTGCTCCTTGGATCTCCACATGTTGTAGGTCCTAGGGATTCAAACTGGGATTTTGCAGTGAAAGTAATAATTAAAATGTACTGAACATTCTCTTACAGTATACTTTCACACACATTGATTCATATTAAATTGTATGGATGTGGTTTACAGGGAGGCCTACTTGGCACTCAGTCAGGGCACTGAATAAATCACAGATCTGTTCATAATCTCTTTACTACATCAGTCTTGCTACACATACAACAGCCCGTGAGACTAAAATACAACAAAATGCTCCCCTTTCTTGTGAAGATTTTCTCATAACATCTTCAACTTCAACATCGCATCAAGTTGAAAACAATCAGTACCACTGTGGTCCTCTTGTGCTTTTTTGCATATTTGGAGAGGTTGACTGGGAATCCACAGGATACCTATGCACCCATTAACTCTCTCTAGACTTAACAGGTAATATGGCAAATATATCAAAGGCAAAGGGAGGGGGCCGAACTTGTTTATTAAAAATGGTGGAGTGGGGGGGGGGGGGGTTATATGAAAGGAGAAATGCATGCTGTGTGAACATTTGCCAGGGCCACTTGAGGGAAAAATGCTGGAAAAATGTGATATTTCATACCTACATCTCTGGAGGAGAGGGCACAAGGAAAATGAGTGGAGTGGGGAATATAATAGCTAAAGAAAGGAGGAGGTGTCAGTGGGAGACTGCTTATTGTTTGTTGGCAAGGCTGTTGAAGCTGGGAATGCTGTTACAATTGCCTTCTGTATAAGCATTGTGGTCTATATTGGCAGTAATTTCCGATCATGAAGTATTATGCACAATAAAAATTGCACTGGATATCCAAAAGCTTTCACGGAACACTATGGAACACATAAGCCTGAGTCTCTGGAAGACTGACAAGGCAATTGACTGGGATGAAACTTGGTACAGTTATTGGGAGGTTATAAGGAGAAGGGCTCATGTGTGAACAGAAATCAGTATGTTATCTGAAAAATGTATCAAATCTCAAGTCAAAAAAGAAGAAGATGAGAAATAGCTGAAAATTGAAGCTATTCCAAAAGTAGTGAGATTGGCCATTGGTGGAGATTATTTTCTCGAACGAGTGAATCACCAGTAGACTCAAAAACACTGCGTAGAAAGATAAAATAGAAGGAAGTCACAAGTGCTACAAAAATTCAAATGTTTGACATTTGAATTTCACCAAATCCACTGTATGTGAAGTTTGTTATTTAAATTTACTCATTTGGCTGATGCTTTTATCAAAAACGACTTACAGTTGACAACTCACAAATGTAGCCCAAAGCTTTAACCACCAAGCCACCATTCCCTGGGTAGTTATAATATACAGGGCAGTTATAATATACAGTGCCTTCGGATAGATATATTCTTATAACTGCTTCCCATTTTGTGAAGCTCAACAACCTTTTGCCGCACATCACAGCTATATTCCTTGGTCTTACCCATTGTTATGAATAACTAAGGGAATTTGGCCTATGAGTTACCTCATATTTATACCCCTCAGAAACAGGAAGTCATGGCTGAACAATTTCCTGTTCCTAGTCACCCAGGTGTACTAAAAAACAATTAAAATATCAATGGGAATATACTTCAAATATATTTTTTTCATATGAATTCATAGGGTTGCCAATAACTGTTGCACACCTATATTTAACAAAGAATTTTTTTTTAGAAACCTCTGTTGTGTTTGCAATTGTTTGATATCCATGAGAGCAGAGTGTTTATGTGAATTTTTTAAACAAAAGATCAATAGGTTAAGCAATAAAGACAATTTTTCACATTCTTCTTTGCTCATATTTATCAAGGGTGCCAATATTAGTGGAGAGCACTGTACATCATGTGCCTGGAAAATGTGAACATGCAAATAAGGTTAAAAAACATTTGAAAGCTGCCACTTTAAATTACACAAAGCATGTGTATTTGATATGTATTTGAATTGAAAATTACCTGTCAAAAAATGTCACTAATGGTATGGGTTTTCAGTGTGAAAAGGCTACAAAATTGAAAAGAAAATTGCTAGGATGAGCACCTGAGATTTGACCCCTATGGCTATCCATAGGGTTTCCTATTTTCCATATTTAGTCTTTGGTTTCCACATAACCTGATACTTTTCATGGCCCCTTAGTATCACATATTAAAAAATGTATTCCTTCACTAATCAACTCCTTGTTATCCTACTTCTTACATAGTCTTGTATATTTCTGCAGCAATTCTGTCATATATTCCAGTACCTAGGTCTTTGTACAGTATTCTGTACCCAGGCTATGATCTCTGACAATGATTCTATTTAATGTTTGAATACAATTTTGCAAGTGGATCCACATCACTACCCAGAGCCTTCCATGTAACAGAAGACTTCGCCAAACACACTGGTTCCAGTGACATGCAGACTTGGCAAATCAAGAAATATTACCCTTCTGTGACAAGTATGATGGAACTCCCAGAAGTTTGGCTACTTCTCTCCTCAGTACATCACATTTTTGAACATCCTGAGGAAAGTTTAATCCCTTAGTCTCCATCAAAAGTTACACTTTTTGACTGGTGGTACAGACTCTGAACCGATGCGACACCTGTTTTGCATTTGATGTGGGAAGACTAAACAATTACTTACACTATATGGCCAAAACTTTAAGGACACTAGCTTTGAACATTCCATTACAGATTTTAGGCACCCTTTGCTGTTATAATAACCTCCACTCTATTGGGGAGGCTTTCCACTAGATTTTGGCACGTAATTTATCATCCACAAAAGCATTAGTAAGAACTGGCATGGATGTTGAACGATAAGGCCTGGGGCACAATCAGCATTCCAGTTCATCTCAAAGGTGTTCAGTGGGGTTGAGGTCAAGGCTCTGTGCATGCAAATGGAGTTCTTCCAACCTTGACAAACCATGTCTTCATAGAGCTTTCTTTGTGCACAAAGACATTGTCATGCTGTCATGTTTGGACCAGTTAGTTCCAGTGAAGGGAAATTGTAATGCTACAGCATACAGTGACATTCTAGACAATTGTGTGCTTCCAAGTTTGTGGCAACAGTTTGGTGAAAACCCTCATATGAGTGTCATGCTCAGGTGTCCACAAACTTTTGGCCATATAATGTATCTATCCATTCATATTTAAAGATTTTAACTCTCCCCCTTCTGAGCTAATGTCTCTAGTCATGCAACTAGGCTCTGGTCCAATTAGCTTCCTGCAGTTAAATAATTTACACAAATTTCTCAGTGGAAGCCAGTTGATGACCCCTGGGGCAGACCCATATATTACTTTCAGGTCCAGGTCCTCATCCTCTACTGTGCTTTAGCCAAAATATATCCAATATGTCACAGGTCCTCTTCATTTCCCTGTGTTACTCACAGGTCTTGCTCCTTGTGCTGTTTTACTTACAAGCTTGTGCTCAACCAGCATCGCTCACATGCCCTACTCCTTCTCTCAGACCCTGTGTCAGTAAAAATCTGTTTCCTCCCTTTCCTCACCACTTTTATTAATTCTCCAGTGTTGGTCAAAGTCTTTATCCAAAACCAGTGACAGTACTTCATATTTGCCATTCTGATCAAACTAACTTTGGTTACTGTTGATCCTATGCCTGAGAGAGAGGAAGCATAATTTGGGAATCTGTAATGAGGATTGGCCATGAAGTACACTATTGCTAACTCTAAGAAAGATGGAACATTAGTATTATGGAGAGTAACCCATAGTTCTATCCAAAAATCAGACAGGAAAGCATTCACACCATACACATCAGCTTACACATCAGAATGTCATTAACAGTTTCCTTCAATAATCTATGTTAGTCTGTATGCTCTTAAACAACAGTATTAGCAGAATGCTAAGGACATGCCTTCATTTGAAAAAGATCTAGGCTGTGTCAAATGATATATTCTATAGATTCTTAGACCATACACTAAGTGTGTGATTATCCAGTACCTGTTTTTTTTTTTTTTTTTTAGAGCTGTAAGAGCTTGAATGCATAGAATATGTAGATCTTATTTAGTTCTCTTATTCAGTGTCATCTCATGTGGTTAGTGTGTTGTTTTATGTAGCACCATGGTCCCGGAGGAACGTTGTTTCGTTTCACTGTGTACTGTAGCAGCTGTATATGGTTGAAATGACACTAAAGGCACTGGAACTTGAATTAACACTAATATTCAACTTCCTGTATATACCTAATATTATTGTACCAGAACAGCCTTTGAAGGAACAACTTAAATGTCCCAAAATGTCTGGTATAAGTGTTTGACCCCTAACTTGCATTTATTCTGTCATATTCTCCTTCAATAAATAACAATTTGTTTTTGTTATATGTCACTGCTACACACACTTTTAAGCAGTTCTCAATCTTATCTGGATTTAAAGGTAGGCAGTAATGTTTTTTTTTAATTCATTAAATTGCCACCGTGCTGGATGGCATATAGACACAAATTTGTTTTCAAATGAGATTAGGGCTAATTTATTGTTTATCAATGTTTTAGAACTATAATAGCATTGTAGCAAACAAATGTTAAACAGGAAAACTGAAAGGTTACTAATGCAAACTGCATCATTCCTTCTCCCATATAAACATTTCAATCCAAACAGTTCTTGTTTCTAAAAGGTTGTGAATCTCAGGAAACTTCAGAGCCCTAGACAGGAACGTCAATCCATCTTCATATTTTCTTACATTTGGCTAAGCATTCCTGTACAATGACAACAGAAGAAGTCTTCCCCTTGAATTAATCCAATGCAAAAATCCGATGACGGCAATGTAACAGCTTCTCATTTAGGGAGTATTCCCAGGATGTATTTAATCTTTGGTCCGTTAATCTATGGTCAATGGCAGTTCTAAGCAATGCTAAGCTTCATTGCCCTGCCCAGATTTCATCCAATGAACCTAAAACTTTGCAAGAGGAACCATTTGGAAATCTTACTAATTGATGTCAAGTGAAGAACTAATAGCCTCTAACTTCTGTGAGCTTTACTCCTAAATCATGCAGTCATGAATGTGAAGATGATTTGTTACAAGAGGTTTATATGTTCTTTCTGCAAAAAAATCAGTTAATGATCGTTTTGCAAAATTGGGGGGATATGGAACTGTTCCATATGGCTGCCAGTCTTGAACTGTTGTATTGGTGAAGAGCAGCACACCATCAAGTATATCCTCACTAAAAAAAAAACAGAGTCTCTCACTCTCTCTCTGCAAAAGTAAATGTCAGTTATAATCACAGTAGTGTTTGACCAAACATCCCAAACTTTTCCTACTTGAAAATTCAGACCAACCCCATACCAGACGCAAAAACTTCACAAGATCCCATTATACTTAAGTCTTCCACGTTAAGCAGAGGATTCTGACCACTTGTCTTGTGGGATCGAAGACATATCTCAACTTGAATGAACTAACTTGCTATACCTGTATACTGTGCACCTATTGTGGTGGGCTGGTCTGTATACCAGGAAAGATATTCTTTTGTTAGTTAAATGTAACAATTTTAATCAATAAATTAATGGAAATAATACACCCTGTTCTGCATATTAGGGAATACATAAGAATAATCCTTTCAAATAAATGGCTTTTTTCATGTTGCAGTGAAATGTATGTTAATGGCATTCCCCTGTTGTTCTGCTGGTTATTTTAAAGTTCTGTGAAAAAATTCCACTTCCTATTATTTCAATTCAAACTTCAGTTGAACATGCTGTGAGGTGTGACCATTTCAACTAAAATTCTCACATATGGACTGAATGTGAACAGGGAATTTTTTGCACAACCCTGATATTAGTATGTTATCAATAGGGAACATTCTTTCTGTGAAAGCAGAAATATCAGAAACATTTTACTTACATTATAGGAGGAAAAGAGTCCATAAAACAACTGACAACACTCCCAAACCCAAACTTCAAAATGGATTAAGTTACATTGTACAGCAAAGCAACACAGTTGCATCATTTAAATGCAGATAGCCGTCTTTATATTTCTGTAGTATCTACATATTAAAGTCAATATTAAGTCAACTGTTTTCAGATCACACACACATAGATGAGATGCAAATTAAGTGTAAGACTGTTTAATGAAGATATATATTGTTATGCCAACTCTAGGTTCATTCTGACATGTATCCAGTACTACAATAGTCTAAGCTGTCTGCTTTGAACTATCAAAAGTTTTTAGCTTTGACTGTTGTTTGAAAACAAGTAATTAAAGGCAGCTCTATCCCTGTTTTTTTTTTTTTTTATATGTTAATCCCAAGTGGAGCATACTGAATCTACTCCCTCACTTCCTTTAAGATTGTCCTATTTGGCCTGGTGCCATTTATAAAAGCAAGTAAACAATTAATTATCCATATTAATGTGCCGATATACTGGCCCATCTGGAGGTCCTCTGCAGCTTCAAGGTTATATTTCAAAAGTAAACACAGTCGAATGTGGGCGATGCAATCACTCCTCACAGTTCCAGACAGATCCGGAGCCAAATGACACATAGTCAGTTCAAAATCATTAGGATTTAAAGACACTGAAGCACTGGCATGTAGTCTTGAGCTTTTGTTTTCAGTGATAATAAATATTGGGAATAATTCATACGGTTCTAACAGATTGAACTGTTAATAATGAACACAGTTAAAAAGACAGTTATTTTAATAGGTCTTGGGTCAGCTTGGTGACCTTCAAACGCTGGATACCTCTTCAGATATTCCAGTAGGCTATGGAAGAAGGCGTTGAAGGTGTCTGATGAAGAGTATAAATAACCATTCGCTGAGGTGCTCTTTATTTTTCTTTCTCTTTTTTTTTTTTTTTTTTTTTTTTTGCATGGTGTGCACAAATATTCACAATAATTCTATCAGCAGAAATTAACTAAAAGTGCAGGAAACATCCTAGATTTTATGGTCTTGTTGGCATTTTTACACTAGTTGAAATGAACAAGTTCATGATTTTCATGATAACCATTTCCCCCACAGTAAACAGTCTGGGAGTGATGAATAGAAAAAAGAAATTTAAAAAAAGCTGCAGTATATTGACACTGACACTGCAGAAATGTGGCATGGAGAAATGTTTGTTCTGAATAGTGTCATCAGCGCTAATGTTGTTTTAATAAAAAGTCGGTAACGCACACGGTGTCGAAACCCATCCAGTGCGGGCCTTCCAACTACGGCGGCCGACATGTGACATACTGGGCACTGCGGGAGCGTTTCAAATAATGGCAGGATACAAGTGCATCTGGCAGATCAGTCCATACGATAGAGGGGGGGAAGCTTAAAGCAAAAAACAAAACAAAACAAAAAAAAAAAAGTCGCCATTCAAGTAGCCTAAGCCTGAAGGTTTGACCAGGCTTGAAGAAGACTGGGATTTTATGATGTTCTTAGCCTTTCATAGCCCCTGTTTTTAAACCATCTGATCTTGGTTAACAGATCGAACTAAACAAACAAGACCACAAATGGATCAAGTCAAATACCACAGTATAAGCTGTTTTTCCTGGTGGTTAGTCAAGTGTTCAACGACAACTTGGGGTGCTGTGTAGTTTACTTTGTAGATAAACTTATTATTACCAAACCCCAGGCATGCCAAGCCACTGACAGCGCGCTCTTTTGAACTGCCAGCTATTCTGCACACATTCACATGACTCAGACGTGCTGTAGTCGCACATTTGACCACTTTAAACCCGGAGAAGTGAGAAAGTATTTTCTTCTGAGCAAAAATAACCGAATCGTTGTGTAAATAAACAGGATTACGCTGCATTAACCAAGTCAACATCAAACAGCCTGATTTGCATGGGGGAATAAATAACTAAATAAATAGGCCTAAATAAATGAAATATGTTCTGGACTGTTCTACAGAGTGCGTGTGAGTATCTTAAAGCAAGCAGATTATTATTATTATTGGAGTACTATATCAGTGCAATTGCGCGCTCACGTAGCCTACTAACATTTTACGACATCAATAAAGAAAACAAAGTGTTAATGTACACAGCACGTACCATTGTGGAGCGGGGAATAGTGCCAACAGTCTCAAAGACCCATTTTCCTCCTTCAGACAAAAAAAGTTTCCAAAAAAGTGTAGGAGAGGGAGCGCGAGCGGCTCGGTTTCTTCGGATGATACCGGAAGCGAAAGAAGCTTTAATGAGGGACGGCCTGGGGGGCACCGAACATTTTAAAACTAAAGTACCACTTGATATGCGAACTCCGGGTGAAGATTTGGGGATTTACAGGAATTTAGCCGAGCCAGTTTTTTTTCGGTCTCGTTCCCGTTCCCTGACGTTTATGTTACTTTGCCTCAAACGGCGAAAAGCGGCAAGGTAAGTCCGTGTCCGTTCAGTGAGGCGAACAGCGCGCCACAACTTTCTGCTCTGGGTCGATTACAAAAAAATATATATATACATATATATATCTCTGTCGCTCTCTGCCAGACCTCATCCGTTATCAGCGCTCAATCTCCATCCCTTTTTTCCCCCGCCGGACACTTCTCTGAATTCCCTCCTCTTCCTTTTGAATTCGCCGCACGGATGAAAAGTCAGAGAAAGCAGTGAATCGCGGTGAATCGCGGGCGCGGCGGCTGTGCAGAAATCACGGCGCGCGCGACGCGCAACACAAACGCACTTTGATGGCGCTGGCTGACGCTCTGACGCTGATCCGCGCGCACAGAAATGCAGGGAAATAACCGGAATAAGAATGAGTGCAGTTGGCAAAAAAAAAGAAGAAAACAACAACAACAACAAAAAACCCAAAACAAAATAACGTGATACCCGGTACAACGGTACAATGATGACGGCAGGAGACGCACAGGAGCTGGTGAATTATTAATAACCGAGAGCGGCTTCGCAGTCTGTCGCGTTCCGCGCGTGAGCCGATCGACAGCTGGGGGGTTTAGGGGAATTAAATACGGGCTCGGAGTGAAGCATGGAGGGCAGGGGATTACCATTCACCGGCAATGGCAAGCACAACGAGAGCGGGAACGGGGGGGTGGTGTGTGTGAGGAGAGAGAGAGAGAGAGAGAGAGAGAGAGAGAGATGTGTGTATGTAATGCTGTGTTCGGAGTTTAGTTTATGACAAAGATATTAAAGTGTGTACTCCAGGAACTATGGATAGGTTAATGCAATTACACGTCACATCGGCGCATATGCTGGAATAACCACTTTTTGCTCAACTAATGATATAAAATGCCATCAAAAGGTGGTCATTATTATGAGTCCAGTACCCTAGGTGAAATAGTCCACTTAAAGATCTGTAAAGTTCCTTGTGCATATCGAAAAGTATACAGAGAAAGAGAGAGAGAGAGATTTTGCACGGGTCAGAGGAAGCTGCCTTTCAAATTCTCAAGTATAAGGACTATATTTGTGCACGACATTTTGCTGAAGGGATTTAAGTAAATAATTTAAACTAAATAAATATTTTCTAGATTTCTTCAACATGTAAAAATAAATAATAATTAAAAAAAAGTGTAGGAGAGAAGCATTGGCCAGTGCAAAATGATCAGGAGATGCAGCGTTTGTCTTGCAGATCAGCGTTCAGTGAAGTGTGCACTGCATGCTGGAAGTATGCTACAACGCAGAAGACCCACTAAAATATATATATATATATATATATATATATATATATATATATATATATATATATAGTAAAATAGTCCAAGAAGAACACCTGTGTTAAATGTGTAGTCAAAATTATAAATAAATAAATAAAAATACTGAATGAATTAATGAATAGGCTACAGTAATGAGCAACCTTCCATCCCTGGAGACATGGTGATTAATAGATAAATCAATATCATTTGAATTTAAACTCAACTAAATATTTGTTCAGTGACTGTAGGAGCTATACTTATAAACGAATAAGGAAAATGTAAGAGGTTTTATATAGTATTTTATAAATCCCATTGACACGCACGCTTGCTTAAAATCGGCACAATTCCACAGTTCGTGAATTAATCAGAATAATACGTGTGTGAAACCATAGCCTACACGATCATGTACATGAAGTTATTTCATGAACGTTTCAGTTCAACTTTATTTTGGATAATTTTCTAGCTCCATAAGACCTCGTTTTGGCCGCAAGTCACTTGGTTTGGAGAAAAGATCTCCTTTATCATTCAAAAAGCATTAAAGCCGTGGTATACAGGTGAGTTTAACTGCAACACACTGACAAAATTCTCTCCATTACCGAATAAGTCAATAACACAACACATCAAATGATCTTTTAATACGCAAATGATATTCTACTGAACTTCAGGGGAAATAATTGCACATTGTAAATGTCAAAACCATGTATCATACATACATACA
This sequence comes from Ictalurus furcatus, assembly GCF_023375685.1. Lineage (NCBI taxonomy): Eukaryota > Metazoa > Chordata > Actinopteri > Siluriformes > Ictaluridae > Ictalurus > Ictalurus furcatus. Next base: position 25,834,486 of record NC_071256.1, on the reverse strand, counting down.
TATATATATATATATATATATATATATATATATATATATATATATATATATATATATATATATATATATATATATAAGATAATACTTTATTGATAACAAGGGGAAATTAGAGAAATATTGCATAAACTTACATATATACATAGAGAAATAGGCTTTATTGATAACTGGTATGTCGATTTATCATCCACCAACAAATACTTTTAATGGAAATAATTATTATTAAAGCATTAAAAAAAAGAAAAAGACAGTAAATAATCAGGCTGCAGATGTGTACATTATGAGATGTGCCTGCGCCTAAAATGACGTTTCATTCCAAACTTTATTTGTAGAATAATAGAATAATTTACTTTACAACAGAAAATAACACGTAGTTAAAAGAGTAACAATTGAATTCCTACAAAACTGAAGAGACCTCCTCTCTCTCTCTCTCTCTCTCTCTCTCTCTCTGTATCTGTATCTCTATCTCTCTATCTGTAGCAAAAAAAAAAAACATTTTTTTTCGTTTCACGTTGTTTATATTTCATGAACAGTTATATAATAAAGAGCAAAGTACGATTATATTTTCTTTCTTTTTTAAATTTTCGTATTTATGATGGCGTGGTATTTAGATGAATGAAACACTGATTTAAACTGTTGGAAATTGTTAACCCTTTTAGATTTATTATATCTTTTAGACTAAGCAATATTTAATTTTATTTACCTACATCTTGTTAAAATGTGAGTCCTGCTATTTCTTATTTTAGTTTTGCTATTTCTATCATCTCAGTAAAAATTATATTTAAAACAATCGCCTAGAGAAATGGGGGGGAGGGGGGGTTACTCTTACTTTAGCGGGGCAAATCTTACTTTAAAGTATGTACCTATGAATTTTATATATGTAATTTAGAATTATAAATATAATTTAATCTAATAATTTAAAACTAATTAATGCACTAGGTTTTGAAAGTCTTTTTATATCAAATAATTTACTGATACGTATTAGTGCATTACATGTCCAATTACCTGTCTTTTTCAATAAACGAATTTCTGTTTAATAAACCTCTGATGTATATATAACCAAATCCTTTTTGTTGTTGTTCCCGACGTGCAATATTACAGGAAGAGAGAAAATTGTCACTTTGCAGCCCCAATTAGAAAAATACGGCAAAATTGAACAGGAATAAATTAACTCGTCAACGGAATTAGAGAATACTTTGTAAAGCCAACATGAAGATCAGCTTCCTGTATCCCAAATAATAGTTTCTTTACTATTATACACAAAATATATCTTGTCTTTGGATTCATTTTGTGAAAGCTGCAATCTTGGTCATTTAAGGAAAAATGTACATGACGCAAAAAAATCCACCTTCGTGCGTTTGCAACATAATAAAAAAATGTCTGACACGGGCTCAGTCATTTTGATGAATCTATTAATCTAGAGAATTTTCTTCATCTTGTCATTTAATAGATTGGCCTACCCTTTTATATAAATAGATAAATAAATATATATATATATATATATAAATATATATTTATATATATATATATATATATATATATATATATATATATATATATATATATATATATATATAAAAGAATGAGCAGTGATTTTTTTTCTCTTTCTTTTTGCTAGTATTTTATCTATTTATTTACACACCGTGTCTAGTATTCTATTTCAGAGCATGCCTATAGCAATATTTCCTTTTTAATTATGGATGTATAAAGTGTATCTTTTGTTCATCATGGGGATAATGTTGCTACATCTTTGCGTTCCTCGTATTAGAGTTCAGATACATTGTCCACAAAATTTACAAGATGCGTCATACAAAGTCTTAAAAACTTGGGCTTTAAGCCAGTCCAAATTATTGCTATACCGTTAAAAAATTTCTTTTCATTATACCATACAATTTTATATGATTTGAAGAACTATTGCGCTTCCTTGTTCACTTATTCGGACAAATATAGGAAATGTAGGAAATATTTTAGAGGGGGGAAATCAAGGCAAGGTCAGGGCAGTTGATGTGTTTACCCTTTGAAGAAAGACAGGGTGACCTTTCGCTCAAGGACAACCCGATATGATTTACTTAACATAGCCTCACGTCAAAAACTTTTTGGATATTTTTGAATATTCCACATCCGAAATTTAGTTTGGAAATTTGAGTAACCTGTCGGTACACTTTTTAGAGGACAGAGGCTGTTTCGGTTAGGGCCTATAGCCTGGGCAGAGAGGGTCTTGTTTGTGCAGTTCATGCTAAATTAGCTACGGACCTCCTGAGTTTCTTGGCTGGCGTTTCTCCTCTGCTCTGGCCGCCTTTCCTCCAAACAGGCCGAGCTGAAAAGAGAAACCGGGAAAAGGGGATTCAGCTAAGCAACCACACGTCCAGGAATGCCGAGCTTGGCCAGGCAAACCGGTGCCTTTACTTTTTCTAAACTCTCGACGAAAATGTGCTGTGCAAATGTTTTAGCCTATCAGTAACTTACATTAAACTGTCACGCGGAGCTAGGCGACGCGTTTTTTAAAACAATTAGCCTAGACACAATGCGACAAAAACTACATTTTCTTCTGAAAAGTAGCTTCTGAACATTAGCAAAAGTCGGACAGTCTTCAAATCTCGATAGCTCTCGCCCATGTTTTGGCTTTTTCATGGCTTATACTCATGGGGAGATGGTACTAAAATGTACCATATTACACCATTTGCACCCTTAGTGTGTATCTTTTACCTGGAAAGGTGCACAGGTCTATAGTGTAGCCCACATTTACCTTTACTATACTCTAACATGTAATTACAGTTCACTTATGTAGCCTACCTTAAATCTGATTAAATTTAAAATATATCTACATTTCCAAGTGAGTATTAAAAAGTACAAAAGATAAAAGTGCTGCCTCAGCAAAAAGCTAGGGTTTAGTAGGCCTAGCCTTTATTTCCAGAGTGTAGAATTTAACCAACACGAAAGTGGGTTTTTGAAAACGAAGGCTAATAAAACACGGCCTGTTCAGAGGAAGTGATAACAGTTGCCTTGTGAAAGTTCATCATTTCATTTGGTTAATCCTTTTTAAAGGTTACAGTTTACACTCTGTAGAGGTTAGTGAGTGAGGTCCTCTGTAAGTGAGTTAACACAGGTGTCTGTCTAACATGGTCAGTCAGCAAAACTCAAAGCTTAATCTGTCAGTGCAGAGCTAATGCAGAATGAGAAACAGATTATGGCCACAATGCCATAACAAAGACATTTAGCCGCGCGTCCTTGTATAGTGTTCCCGCGCAGGGTTGAGTTAAACAACACAAGCTGAGCTCTGATTGGTCAGTTGCGACGACGATCTATCGGGATTGGAGCAGAGAGCAGCGTGCCCGTCTTATCAGGCTCGCGCACAGCACCGCTCCAGGAGAGCGCGTGCCGCGAGGGAACGCCTGCGACCGCTGGGCTTATCTTCCACTGGCAAGGAGCGCTTACACGTGTGTGTGTGTGTGTGTGTGTGTGTGTGTGTGTGAGAGAGAGAGAGAGAGAGAGAGAGCATAGATGCGTTACACATCTGTTTACGCATCAGCGTGGACTGTGTGCCTGTATACTTGACTTCTTTAGGTTTCCAGATAAACCTGATAAAACAGACAGACAGAATTACCATGTCTACTGCATAGTCGTGATTTTTTTATTCAAGATTGACATGACTTAAAGTGTTTCTACAAAATGCAAACTAGTTTCCACGAACTTCAAATGTGACTTATTTGACTTCTGATAAATTGATAAGATTAAGACATTATTAAAATGTCAGAAATGCTAGGTAACTGTGTGTGTGTGTGTGTGTGTGTTTGTGTGTGTGTGTGTGTGTGTGTGAATCTGGGCATGATCCAGCCAGATCTGGAGAGGATGTGGGGCTTAAAAGGCTGGGGGAGTGGTGTTGTCCTCCCCTGGAGAGACAGTGAGGTTAGGCTTGCTGTAATCTGCTTTCCTGGATCCCCATGAAAGAGAGAAGCGGACACACCAGAGACTGACCCTGTCAGTCAGATCCACCATTCCCCCATCTCCAGCGATCCTCATCTGGTATCTTTCCCTACCTCTCTCTATCTTTCTCCACCCTCACATGCAGGTCAGAGTCTGCCCATCTCATGCTAATCAGTAGCTCCCTTTACAGCTGTACTTTCCACATCTTGTCCATCTGTCCTGTCTTTGTTTCGAACCCTTTCTGTGTCTCCACTCCCTTCTATTTATTTATTTTTTAAAATATATTTGCTCCTCCATAAACTCATGCAATTTCTTAGTAAAGCCTCTCGGTCTCCACTGGTTCTGGCATAATCATAAATTCACACCTCTCTCTTTTCCAGTTCATAGGAAGGTGAATACTTTTCATATCAGTTGGCTCAGTCAAATTCTTACAAATATTCATCTTCCTAGCATGTACAATCTGCCTCGAGCTCTGCTCATTTACAGACCCTATTATGTCAGTGTATGTGAGAACCATAAATTGAATTATTGAAAATGCTGTCATGGTGAATGAAGATTTTAGTTTGGATTCTTTGAGGATCTTCCAAATACCTTGTGCTCTGGAGTAATCATGACACTTTATGGGACCATCATACTCATTTTCTCTTGGCTTTTCCAATCCTATCATTCTTCTTCAGTTTCCTGCGCTCTTTCACACCTCAAAGATGAGACTCTTGTTTGGTGGAATTAAGCCATAGAATCTGGTCTATGCTCTCTCTCTCTCTCTCTCTCTCTCTACCTCCCAGCACACTCTGTTAAGGGGAGGGGCTTCCTTGGCACTTCTAGGCTCTGTTTGGTAGAATGGGTCCAAGTCAACATGAATATTCATGAGCCAACCCCCTCCCCTTCGTTAATGCCACGGCAACACTTGGTAGCAGCACATGGCGGGACAGCTGTTGCAGGCTAAGCCAGGCATCTGTGCACAGAAAGAGCGAGTGAGAGAGAGACAGCGAGAGAGGCAGTGGTGTGGACTGACGGCTGGATAGATAGATGATTGAATCAGGAGAGGTGGAGAGTTAGAGAACAGGAGCAGGGCAGGTGAAGGGTAAGACGAACCTCCGAACAGTGAGGACGGTGTTAAGGTGTCCTGAATGACTCTGAGGTCAGAGGATTAGAGAGTTTAAAGAAAGTTCAAAGTTAGTGAGCTTTAAAGTGGTAAAGAGAAGCAGTAACTGATTCATAGTAACACATCTCAATGTACAGCCACATGGTTATATCAAGATTTCATGACCACAAAATCAGTGTTTTAATTCTGTTTAAAATGCTGGCTTTTACATTAGTATTATTAGGCCAATTAGGTTCTCCAGTGAAAAGCGGTAAAATTCAGATCCCCTAGCAAACTATAGCCTACACACACACAGGCCTGCAACTGGGCTGCCCTATATATTAGGTAGTCCAGGGGGCTTTAAGCATGTGGGTTCCCAGTTCCCCTGACGCAACTGCATACTGAGCTTGTTCTGAGAACTAAAAGGGTTTAGAAGCTGTCCCATGTACATCTTCCATAATTAACTAAGCTTAAGAGAAAAGCGTGCAGGTACTACACAGTGTAAACTCTGCACAGTTAATTTATGACCAAAAGATCACATTGCAATATAATTACTCTGAATTGTATAACTTTAAAGTAAACCGTAAATAAAGGGAATAGAGGTAAATGACCATGATAGAAATCAACTGCAATTACATCTAATACAAATTCTAATTTCAAAGAAAAATGTCTTTGCAGGTGACAAACCCCCCCCCCTTTTTTTTACAGTCCACAGACCATCTCAGTACTAATTTATTTGACTAAATGTAATCATTTTGCTAATCTAATTATTCAAATATTAGTTAAATGAGTGCAATAATACAGTATTTTGAACTTTACACTCACCAGACACATTTACATCAAAAGTTGACGTTATTTCTAGGACTACTTGTTTTTGATTTTTTTTTTTTTTGATTGGTAAGGGTCAGATATACCAGTGACCAGTCAAACAGGCTAAAAGATTAGGGGGTGGGGGTGGGGGCGGATCACCTGGACCCCGCTTTGAGGATCAAGGCTATACAAAATATTAGATAAGGTAAATTGAGTATATATTTGCGCTATTCAAAGTTCATACAGATAGGAACACATATATAATGCTGTCAGCTGTATCACAGTCTCTTATACAATTTCACCCAATAATAATTATACTTACAAACAGAAAAAGGGCAGCAACAAACTTTAACTGAACCTGGGGATTTATTCTTTATGTAAAATTACGGTTCACATGCTGTCATCCAGACTGCTGTGGCTTTGCAATGAGTTGAAAAGTGAGCGATGGAGAAAGAGAAAGGAAAGGAAATTGAAAAGAGGAAAAGTGGACATACCATCAGCCATGACCTGGCAGAGAAGTCGTAGCACAGCTGCCACCTGAGCCCTGGGTCAGCCTGTCTGCTTGCCGTCATTCACTCGCTTTCCCGCCAAAAATGGAGAGGGGAAAAAATAGAATCCTCTTCCTTGGATGGCTGAAAATTAATAAATAAAGGAAAAACACAAGGCAAACACCAATCAGAAGGAGTACACTAACAGGATGCAGGCAGCATGCATGGCCGTGTTTGCACGCGTGGTGTGTTAGACGTGTAGGATGTGTGTGTAAGAGGGAGAGGAAAAGAGGACATTGACACAGACAAATGCCAAGATGTGCAGTCCAAGCAGCTGCAGCCATACAGAGCCACTCCAAGAAGTCTGACATGTTGAGGCTTACAGACATACCAACAGCGCACAGCCAACCAACACAGAGCTGTGGGTGTGATGGGAGTTCTTCTGCCGACATCAAAATATTTACTTTGAGGGCTGCATTTGCAGTTGAGAATGAAACACTGCTGATGTGCTGATATATACATGTGTAGGCCTATATGCAGGACAGAATTGCCCTCTGTGCAGAAGAAGACGTTTTTTAACTCATTTACACAATGATCCAGGCTCGAATGAGACAACTATTGCCTTTGAGGTTTTTACACAATGGATCTTCTGGGATTGCAGGTGTTAATGGAGAACAGAAAACTTAAACCCGAGTAGATTCCATTCAGCAGAGTTCTTGTTACATGTACTGTTAAAAAATAAAAAACCCAAGCAATTAATTTGTGATTTTATTAATTTTTATCTCTATTCGTTTTCTGAATCTCTGAGTAAGATTTATTTCTAGCCATCTGTCTGATGGTGCTTTTCCTAAAAATTTTTTTACAGTGGTATGGAAAAAGTAAGTACACCCCTTGAATAAGTCACCATTTCAACTATATTCATTGGTAAAAGTAATTTAGTTAGTTAAAGATAATTTAGTTATTAGTTTAGTTTAATTTTACTTGTTAGTTTCACTATGGTTACTGAATGTTATGCTTAGACATTAAATGGCTATTTAAAAAAATAATGTTGAAAAAACATTTCACATTAATTTGTCAGTTAATTTCCTTGACTGAACAGACCCTGAAGACAATCTTAATAAAAAATAAATAAATAAATAAATAAATGATGCAGACAGCTAAAAAAACAAAGTGTGTAAATCTCTCTGATCACATGGATGAAATGGACCAGTAATGTTCCTGTTTTGGTCTTCTCTTGTTGAATTTTATAATACATTTTTATAATATACTTTTAGCCGAGGTAAAACCTGCATCTTAGCCCCATAGAAATGCTTTAAGCAATACGTGTCAAGTAAAAATGCTCTTAAACATCATCAAACACAACATATTGAAGGAGTGGGTAAACATTTCCCAGACTCATAGACAATTACATTTAACAAACAATTTCTGCTAAATAGATCAATGTCTAATTAGTATACTTAATGTCTATGCTACAGGTAAATAAAAAGACTTATTATTATATTATTTGTCAAAATCCTTTATATTAATATATTAACACTGCTGGAATAAAGAGAGGTAGCATGGCTCCATGGTCCAGAGAGTTGATCTTGAGCTCCAGTTATTCTCTGTGAGAAGTTTTGTGTGTTGTCCCTATTCCTTTTTTCTCCCACTTCCAAAAAAAAAATGTCACTAGATAGATTGGCTACTTTTAATTGCCCCTATACTGTATGTGGAACCGAAATCGTTTCATGAGCGGTACTTATATTTCCAGAGCACTGTATTCCATTAGACATTAGCATGTATCACTTTTTGTAATAACACAGGCAGGAGCACCAGTAGCAGAGAACCTTGCCAAAGTCTTGCCAACTGTTTCTACAATCAATTTTTGACACATGACTAATCAACAGATGAAACAATGTTGGATGTTAAACCCTTTAAGGCCATCTTTGATGTGCCTTAGCAGAGTCATAGTTAAACCAATAACAGACTATTATCTTGGGCTGTAAGCTACATTTTAGATGCAGATGCACCTGTAAGATTTTCTCTTTTTTTTCTTCTTCCATAACTTTTAAGGACAATGTTTCCAATAGGAACCAATAAAACAATACTTTTTTCCGGCTTGGGATTAAATTAAACTTATTTTGCTTTATTATCAGATATGATTTTCCACAGAATATATGGGAATGTCATTAATGGTCATTATGGAACCATATGAATGTCACATGAGGGGTAATTATAAGCCTAGTTAGGGTGCAATGCTGGCAGTGGCACTTCATTTCAGTGAAATAAAATGTGCTAGACGTGATCCCTTTGTGAACTTCACGTCTAACACACATCTCAGATGTGTTCAGAGCTGGCACTCAAGAAGGCCCTTAACAGTGGGAAGTGTCCTAATATCTAGATGACCCTTAGTAAAATGGAAATCAGTAGATGGAGAAGTTGAAGTGTGTGCATGTGTAAACACATATTTTATACCTGCTCACATGTGCATGCTAAAGTTGTACTTATGGTATGGCCTGAATATTCAAAACTCTTGAATTCAAGGTATAGATTCAATAGAAGGGTGACAAGCAGCACCAAGTTTATGAATCATAACTGACAGTGATAGAGGTGATAGATGGTGACCAGACTAGCTGCTACACACTTCTGTGTAAAATGTTCTTTGAATTGCTCCATCACTGCTGTAGAATCCACTGAGTCTCTGCTTATTCAAAACTAAACTAAATTTGTACACTGAAACATGATACACTGCAATTGTCCACTTTGTTTTCTTTCTTAGACTGCCTCAAAAACTCTCTCCTGGCCTATTCTGTGTACCCACTGCTTATTAAGTTTCAAAGGTTTCTGGGCAACGTGAATGGGTTAATAAAAAAAAGTTGCCAGGCATTTTTTTGGCACGCAACTGCTTTTTTTTTTTTTTTTTTTTTTTGCCCAGGACAAGAAGGTTACCATGGCATCAGTGGGCACCTCATAAAACAAATCATTGTTGGGGGTTGGTGTGTGTGAGTGCCACACTAAACGCCCAAATGCCATGCCAGCATCCTCTAAATACTAAAGGGCACCTGGTGATGCCAGTCTGGTTTTCATACACATAATCTCACTCTTCTCATTCTTTCTTTCCCAAGCAAATTTTTCATCTGCCTGTCTATTGGCCTGTCATCCTGTAGTCTATCGGTCTTCTGCAAAAATGTCACAGTCTGCCCTCTCACCTGCAATGCTGCAGAGGCCTGTCATTAAACTCATGTGATTGCTTTGCTGTTAACACTTACACAAATAAGTCTGAGAAATATATAACTAAATTCTGCTGCAGTTTTTTTTTATCTTTAATTTCTGATCTTGAAAAATAAGCCTTATGCTGTATATATGAGGAAATTAGCTAAAGTAATTGTGCTAGAAAAAAATATATTGATGGATTTTTTGCTAGTGCATTGTAAAAGTATGCTGCAATAATAATAATAATAATAATAATAATAATAATAATAATAATAATAATAATTATTATTATTATTATTATTATTATTAGTAGTAGTAGTAGTAGTATATCAGCCGATGTTTCACAGAGAGCCTATGAAAAATAACCATACTAAGGGGGTAAAAGTAGACTAGCATCAATCAAAAAGCTGTACTCAGACCTCATTAAAATTAAACTGCTGTGGCAATACAATTATCACATGTCTTTAAAAATGATAAAGTAACATATACAAAAATCCAGCAAATTGTAATAAACAATACTTCAACCTGTTATATTTAAACTTATCTAGCAATATACATTTTCACTACAACACGCTACAATATACTACAAATATCCATTGTGCCATAATTCTTACATATTTATTTTCTTAATTTTGAAGAACATTAAATGTAAATTGATGAAGAACAAAAATATAAAAGACTTCAAATGGCGTCTTCACATGCCAACATTACAGCATTGAGAAACCATGTGTGCTAAAGCAGTCCGTTCAAGAAGGGCTTAAAGGCTCAAAGGGAAAGTTGGTTGATTTATGATAATATATATATATATATATATATATATATATATATATATACACATATATATATATATATATATATATATATATATATATATATATATATATATATATATATATATATATATGTTTTATTTCTTTACCTCTGGTGGTCTTGAAATAAACCAAAGACAAATTCTATTGCATAAAGCAATACACCTTCTGAAATAGAATCAAATATGGAGTTTGAAGTTGCTGACTGAATTTTGAAAAGAAAGTTTAAAAACAAGAAATTAAGTAAGTTTAAGTAAAATATTTATAGAAATGATTTACAGCCTGTTTTACATACTTGTGGTTTGTAGTCGTTTAAATGCATAGCCTATTTCTGCACCTAATGTTTCATTTTCAGCTCGCAGCAAACTGATATAAATATTTCCTTAACGCTTAAAGTAATTGGGTTACAATACGCGAGCCTAAAATAAGCATAATCATAACATAATTTGTCCTATCTAGGTTTGCCTAAGAGTTAGGAAAATAATGGCTAGATGTTTCCATGCATACTGTTGGTATACGGGTTTAGTCTAAGACCACGCCCCCTTTTCACCTGACGTTATAGCAAAGAAAGTACACATTTTGAGATTGCTAAGAAGTTAACCATGTTAGGCTACTATTCGTGAAAGCAATTTGGTGTTCCCACAAATAGTCAATTGTTACATATGAGGTTTCTGTTTCTGTGAAGAAATTCAATTATGGGTTTATCTGCCACATGATAGGCTACATGCACTATAGGTCAATATACCGGGACAGTCTCAGGTGTGAATTGCTACCTTTAATAGGAAGTGAATACTCTCACGCCCTCTGCTGGCTGTCCATGGGCAGTAAAGGTCGTTTAACAGTGGACGCCACGTTCTCTGTAAATATAAAACGTAAATAAAAGATAATCGGAAACATTTTTAGAATTTGATTTCTTAACTCATGGTTCGTAATTGTGGGCTAAACCAGACTATACACATGACCTTGATCCGCCAAAAAAAAAGAAAGAAACGAGGCCTGCAGTCTCAGCTTTAGCACTTTAAAACATTATTTAAAGAAGCGTTCAGCTATTATGATAGATTATGGGTTATTTCACGCGAGAGAGGTATCACATTCTGCTTAAAATAAGGGAAACCCCAGTGTGGTTTTGGGGGATTTGTGTCTGGACTGTGAAATGTTATGCTTAGTTTTGGGATTGTGAATAATAACACACGAGACACGTTTACATCATGAGTGTGGGGAAGCTCATAAAGGACTGTATGCAAAACTCAGAGGATCAAAGGGAAGGACAAAATATAGCTAGAAGGCCAGAAATCACACACATACACACACACACAACTGGTTTGTGATTGTGTGCATAGGCGCCTATAGCCTATCAGTTCACATTAAATCTGTCAATAACGCTAAAGCCAATCTGCTCCTATGGGTGTGAAGACACACAGAAACACAGAGAAGCATGTTTTAAATAATCCCACACCATGTAAGGCCCAATCATAATGAGCCTCGACTGAGGAATAGAGAGATTTTAGCGGGTTAAACCTGAGATGTTTTTTTTTTTTTTTTTTTTTTTTTTTTTGTCTTGGCACAAGAAGGTCTCGCCCATTTTTATACATGTGGAACACAGCTCCAAACAGATTTCGGAGCAAGACAGGTGCCAGCACAACCATCTGCTTTGAGTTTCCCCCTCCTCCTCCTCACGCACTCCTAGGCCTGTAAACACCGTCACCGCCTTCACAGCCAATCACATCTCATCTCCTGCCGGCTCTCCACCAATCGGAAAGCAGCGCGAGCTCTCACGTTTAAGGCACCTGGCTGAAGTTGAGATGAAATACAATAGTGAAAGGGAGTTAAAGTGCGGCTGAGTGTACGTAGACTGCAAATGCCGAGTACGTTACATGAGGGGGTAAAAAAAAGGTACTAGTACCTACAAATAAATAGGCTACCTGGGTGTGTTTTTAAAGGTAGAGACAGCTTTAATAAACTAGCATGAATTTGCTGAGTGAGTCTGTTACTGCTGTCCTAGAATGAACTGAGAAGCTGCCTCCCATCCGAGGGAAAAGCAGCTCCATAAATCACCTATGGAAGTGTTATATGGGCCGTGCTGCAGCCAGAGCTCTGCACGGAGCCGCGGGAGTGCAGCCCAAACACAGGAAAAACAAGACAAGATTCCGGCTTTATGTTCCATACCTAGTGCTTTGTGCTTGGCCCACAACTTCACACCGGCCGAAGTGAACACCAATCACATTTAAACACAGTACGACTAAAAACCTTCTGCACTGGTTCCTCCTTTTGGGAATTTCAGCCTGAGCTGCGAATGCCAAAAGTATGAGTTCAACTCCGAGCCTGAAGTCAAAAATATTTTTCATCAAAATAACCGTTTTCCGGGCAAGCTTTCGAGTGTGTTTTCGCTCAGACGAACCGGTGTTATATGCAAACTTGGTTAACGCGAGGTGACAGGGCTCATTTCGCACACGGCGCCTGCCTTTATTAGCCCTCATTATGGCGGCCCGAGGCTCTCGTTTAGCAGAAGCATGCTGTTCGTTAATGAGCTCATTCACACCAAAGGTGAGCTCACGAAGCGGGGAAGGAAAAAGAGAACCGAAAGGTGACAAAAAGTGTTTTGGGGAATGAGGAAAATACTATCGCTAAAGTGCCTGTGGTTTATTTTCTGCGCTTGGCACAATAGGTCAAGACTGCGAGTTCCATGGTCAATCAGTCACTAAACCTGGTGCGGTGTTTGCAAGTCTTTTCAGGGGAAAGTAACTAATGTTGCACACTCCAAAACGAGCTAGAAAAGTCACCGAATGACGTCATATGCTACTTTGCATATGAGTTGATTGTCGCTGATGAAGGAAGATTTCCTGAAGACACTCCAGAATATAAAATTATATAACATACTGTATATAAACAATGAACTTGTTTTTCTCGTCAAGTTGCCCTTAACACGTAGGCAGCAATCCAGAGTCACTTCTCGAGTCACATTATGACCAACATTATAAAATTGGTTATATTCAGTATAAAATAGGTAATATGAAAATATAACACGTATTTTGGGATTATTTTCCACAAAGTATTTGGTCATAGCAGTACAAACTATTTATATATTTAGGTATAAAATACAGTCAAACCAATTATTTACATATTTACAAAATATTATGATTTCTATTGAGAATGCAGAGAAAAAAGGAAGCAGTTGTGATAATTGGCTGGGAAATAGACATGATCAAATGGTTATGAATGGAATAATTCACTTTTATTATTTGTAAATATAGCTATGAAGAGAATTTAAAACAGAACTAAGAAGTGGTCAGACAAAGGTGATCAGCGATTGGTTGTTGGGAACAGTAGTGATCAGTGATTGGTTGTTAGGATCAATGGTGGTCAGTGATTGGCTGCTGGGAATATTGGTGATCAGTGACTGCTTGTTAGGAACATTGGTGATTAGTGATTGGTTGTTGGGAAAATCTGTGCTCAGTGATTGGTTGTTGGGAAATCAGTGATCAGTGATTGGTTGTGAGGAACAATGGTGCTCAGTGATTGGTCACTGGGCACAATGGCTTGAGCAAGGCAACTCAGTCCTTTATGCACTGACAGTGAGTTGACTGAACCTGCTCTATCAGCTTGTACAACCAGCAACTGTGATGTGAGTTGGTGAGCTATATCAAGAGCAGGACGTCTTTGTTTCTAGGCTTTTTTTCTTCTTCTTCTTTGTTTTTTTTTTTTGTTTTTTTTTAAATTAAGCTGCTATAGGGGGCTAAATAGTTAGTCAGGGACTCCTTCCATTGTAAATGAATAAAAAAATGAAAATAAAAATAATAATTATATATATATATATATATATATATATATATATATATATTTCTGCATATTATTTCTGAACATAATCAAGGTATTAAGTACTTTAGGCAAATGTACTCCTTCATTTTATTTATTTGCACCATTAGAGATTTTTATTTGTGAATTCCCTGTTCCCTGTTCCAATGAAAAATAAAAAGTTGTATATACAGCACTTTTCAGTTAGATTTAAGTTGACATAATTTATACTTGTTTTTACATAATAAGGGTTGGATTACTCAAATGTCCAGTTAATTAGGCTTACAACAAGACCTACAATTAGTTAGTAATAACTCTAAAAACCTTTATAATGATCAATGGGTGATGACTATTTCATAAAAAAATAAATAAATAATAAAATACAGACCTCTGCCACACATATCCCACTTTGAGAACCATGGTAATAATGCAGTAATGAATTGAAGGTAAATTTTTAGCATGGAAATCACAAAACTGTGCAGTGATGTGTCTCAAATTGCATCTGTTGTAATGTACTCTTAATACTATGATAAGGTAGTACTGTAGAATTTGAAAACATAATTTTGATATCAAGTATTAGATGAAAAGGCTACATATGCCATAATATATCCAGTCCAAATGTGAAGTGTGTGACCAGTAATCACTAATCAGGCCTACAGTGTGAATATACGTTCGGACATTTCCCCGTGTAAAGATATTTTTTGAACAGCAGAATCATTGAGTAATAAAACAAATAAACGTGTTGTACAAAAATGTAGGGGCCGTGACGGTGACTAGCTGTGACATTTGTAGTATGTTTGAAAAATTCCACACTAACTTTAATTCAACAGAAAAATATGTTCAGTCAATCCAAATAAGCACGCTGTATGTTGTACGTGATTTAGGACGCAGCTCTGGACCCCTAGACAGAAGCTGGGCCCCCTGGCATAGACCATTGGTCTAGTATCTAAATTACAAGTGACCAGCAGGACTTTCGAAAGAGTGCCAAGGAAAAGAGTATGGATTCGCAGGTGCTTCTTTTAAAGACAAATTGTTCTCCAGGCCATATTGGCACAGCTCATCTAGCTCTAGGTGGCCTTTGAAAATGTTCAGCCGTTTCACAGAATTATTTGCTTTACTTTTAGATTCACAACAGCCATCTTTTCAGGCTGTGAACATAACAATGTTTCCTATAAAGTGGTTCATTTAAGTCCTGTTCATGACAACTATTTGGTGTTATAAAAAAGGCAATAAACAAAACTGTGGTATTTATGTACAAAATATTATATTTGGTATTTGCAAAATTGAGAGCTTGGAAGGTTCTTTCTAACAAATGTGTTTTCATGCTTTTAAAATTTTAAGCCATTAAGTTTTTTTTGCCCTCAGTATTTGTCTTTATTATATATTTCTAAGTAATATTTTGGTGTAAAATATATTCAATTCAAAAAAGTGAGAGATAGAAGCTTACAATTCAGAGGTATCAAAGTGTCATATGAACATTTGCTATTGATAAAGAAGTAAAGAGATTTTGACTGTTCCATAGATATAACCAGAATATCTAGATTATTTTGCTTAATTTTCACTGAGCAGTTTATGTCAAGAAGTAGCACTAAATAGTGGTCTTTGTGTTGTATTAATATTACATGTTTAATTAGTACATACCCTCTATTATTTACATACTATTTATTTACTGTGGTATCATGTAGTTATCCCTGGTAACCTATAAGCCAAGTGTGCGTATCCATATTCCTTCACAGAAAAATCCCAGCTCTCCAATTGGACTTGTATGGAGGCTGTAGGGGATAATCAGCAATGGAAGCATTGCATTAGTTGAGTTAATTCCATTCCTGTGTCCTGTCCAGTACCTCTTTGTTGAATAGCTATTGATTTCATGTGATCAAACTTCCTAGAGGGTTTACTCAACACTAAACCTGATCTTATGATACTACTGCTAAATAATCTCACAGTACAGCAGAAAACAAAAGAGTGCTTTGTGTTCAAATGGTTATGCACACACTGTGCAGGAAACCTGTACACATTAAATTAAACATGCTCCTTGCTCTAATGCAATCATATATAAACCGATTGCAATGATTACATTTGCGCAAGAATCATACTTGATATAATGTGCCAGAGCTGCCAAGGCCTGCTGCAATCAGCCTATTTACATAAACTTTTTGTATTATTCTAGAACTGCAACATTTATCACTGAAGTAGGCTACATAATGCAAGGGGTTTATACACAGGACAAAACCACAGAGTGTATATAAATATATAATTGTCAATGGTTACAGTAAAATGAAATTGCATAATTTGAAAGGGTTATTTATTTAATGTAACATTTAAATGATTCAAAGAAAGAATTATACTTTCAATTTTAGATCTGCATGTGAAATGTATCTTTTATTAAATAAGCAAAAAGTGTCTACTAGTAGGCTGGCAGGATCCTAAAGCCAAAGTATTGTGCACCCGCTGCCTTTTTATTAGTTTTCATTTTCAAAATATTACAGAAATGATATTATATTATTATAGAAATAATACAAAAGTGAAAAAGTAATAAATAAATTCAATATAAAGCACAGAATAGCTAGACAAGCAGAATACACTGCTGTTGCATCCATCTAGCTTTCTTCTGTTACATGCTACTTGTTCCAAGTCACTTCAACAGCAAAACGTTACAATAATAACATCTATTTAGAAATATACAATAAATTGCAGTATTAATTTGATGCATTCTGGGAGGTTTTTGTCGTTTCCAGCAAAACTTCATGAAGGATCATGGGATTAATTTTCTTTTCTTGCTTGATTTGATTTTACAAGTGATGGCATTAACTAGAGTGAAATATTATACAGGGTTGAGTACCTCTTTTGTGCATATTACTGAAAAGCCATGTATAGGCTAATGTCAACTAATTGAGGAAACACATCTTCAGTATGTTGCGTGGGATGGTGTTCCTGGAAATGTAATTGAGAATCCTGTCTTTATTATGTTATGCTGTTTACTATGTTGATTTTATTTTGTTTTTGTTTTAATTTTTAAGTTGTAGTTTGTCATTTTTACAGTAGCTTGCCAGTAATCTACTGTAACATTTACATAACAATGTTTACAGTGTAGTTATTTAACATTTTTAATCCTACAATTGTAATTATTTGGTGAGATGATAAAATAAATTGCCTATTATTTTCTTTGTTTTCTAAATTCTTCACATTTTTACTGCTAAGAAGAAACAAATATTTCAATATTTTAACTGTTCATTACCATTTGTCTTAAACACTAATGCTTGTACATGTAAAGGTACACTTTTTTATGTAACTGTGTTGTTGGTGAAAAATATATAGTGCACAGCGTGTAGAGGACACAGGGAGAATCATCAAGGCCTCACTGGGATATGTCGCCTTGAATCTCGTGGACGTTACCTGAACATACTGCACACTCAATATTCAGTAATTCGCTTCATTCGAAATGACTCAAAGAGAACTGATGAAGGGAAGGGTGGGG
Source organism: Ictalurus furcatus (assembly GCF_023375685.1). Lineage (NCBI taxonomy): Eukaryota > Metazoa > Chordata > Actinopteri > Siluriformes > Ictaluridae > Ictalurus > Ictalurus furcatus. The sequence continues at coordinate 25,816,912 of NC_071256.1, read as the reverse complement.
GGTGGCCATCTGTCTGTAGTGAGATGTAGGAGAGGAGTGAAAAAAAATCTGGAAACGGCACAGGAACCATAGCAACGCCAGAGAAGACCTAAAGCTTGTGAATGCCACTTTGTCTTAGGAAATTTGAATATTAGTGCAGGTGTAGGACCTGCTTCTTATCACCTACCACTGAAAGAGGATAATACATAAAAAAAGAAGGAAGCTGGTACAGGTAATCTCCTAAAGACCACAAATAAAATATGATAAAAAAGAAAAGTGGTTTCAGATCAGCACAAAAGGAAGCTTTTGCCAACACAGTGATTCCGAAGACCCCTTGTGCCACTAGAGTATATGGATTAGTGTTCAGCCACGAGGTGAATTGGAGATGTGAAAGACCCAACACTTTACTGGTGGAGCCTTTGCCCGAGCGGCCTTCCAATAGAAACGCCAAGCGGCTCAGAGTAACAGTGGGCGACAAGGGCACCTTGGGTTTGCAGATGTTCGGCCTGATGACAGATGGCTGTGGCACAGGCACGGGGAGCGGTGGGAAGGCGTCTGCGCCAGCCTGGTGCCACCTGCACCCCTCTGCCAGTTCCCATCTCCATAATACCCTCCACAATGGAGCTGACAGAGTGGGCTATAGTGGGCATGGTGTGTGTGCGTGCGTTTGGGTGATGACTCAGCTCTAAGACATCTCTAGGCTCTATAGAAATCATCTCCTACATCTGCATTCTTGTTGAAACAAAATGGTGGGTATATGGTCTGTTGCATAAGAGAGACTAATACACACCGATAGACATTTGAAATCTAATTATGTATTTTATTAGAGCTATGCTTATGAATTAAAGAGATAGTCATAAAGGGAAAGATTAAAGGGTCATGGACTGATTTCTAGACCTCTAGAGGGCATAGACCCAGACACTGGTGACATTTGAATTCACTTATTGACCATTAACAGTATTAAATGCCTTTGGCAATGCAGTTGTTTTCAGTGAACAGAGCTGCATCCGATTGGCTGACAATGCCTGCCAAATTCCCAGTGGCTGGACGCACAAGCGATGAAGGGCGAAGCAGACAGAACGCAGGAGGCAAGTTAGCGAAATGTCAAACTACTCATTAATGTGGACACACACAGACGGGACATGGTACAAAATTTGCTCTCAAAGGAGGAGGAAGCAAAGGAACATCATGATATTAACACTGCACAGATTATTGGACATTAAAGTAGATGTTTCAGTGTCTAGCTCACACTTCCTTCGAGGTGAATATCAATTTAAGTAAACTTCTTACCCAATGGCTCATTATGCCTTCCTGAATGTAGTCTAAGGCATAAAGAATTCACACATAGCAGAATATGGTCATTCGAGAGAGAGGCACATTGGCAGTAATTACCCCATCCATCTTAATGGAGACTGGTGGGTACCCTCTTTCAGATCAGTCCTCACTAGGCCCAGCATTTTGATAAATCTCTGCTTAAATTAGCCACCCTTGAAGCCTAGGGCCTCCTTCACTCTCTTGGTTTCCATTCATCATCTCATTAAAGAGTTAGGGCAAGACTGGCTGTGGTTCCCCATGCCCAAGGGGAACTTTTGAGCCATTCTTGAGAAGACAGTGTGAGTAAGTGCTTTTAAATTCTATGGCTTCGGGGAGTGCTGACGATGAAGCAAATAGTGAAACCAATGCACAGCAGGATTGATTATGTTTTGTTGGCATAGAGTGCAGTCGCAAGAATATTTCTGGCTATTAGCAGTGACGGGTCTTCCTTTGAGATGTGTAATAACTGTAAGTAATTCATTTGATGACAGTGTGAGCACAGTGGCTTAAACGTCAAAGCCATGAACTTTGGACAGAATTTGCAGTGCGAGCCCATTCCTTTCTTTCTTCAGCTTAAACTGTAGAACCACCAGAGATTTGTTGTCTCAACATATGTTTTTTTTTTTTTGCACTGATGCCTGAAGGATGAAAAATAATACCTTTTTATCCCTTTCCTTTTACTTCCCATGGATCCAGAATCCCAGACTTAGGCCAAAAGACTTTGTTATATGGATATGTTGTTTACTTTTACTTTATCAAGTGTGACATCTGTAATATTCAGAGTTAAGGTCAAGAGGACATCTTGGGTCTCTGCATCATCACTGTTTCTGCATCATCCTATTTGTACCTATTCTGAATCACCTCCCAAAGAATTTAATTTCTTAATAAAGTGATGAGCTATATTGTAAAGGGAGAATATTAAATCTTGAATGAGCAATGGCAAAAATATTGTCGGTCACCCTATAAACTTACTAACAGATCATTATAAATATGATGCATTTTTATATCACCCATTTTATCAAATGATGACAATCACCAAATTGTCATCATTTGTTAAAACGAGTGATATAAAACCTGCCAATTCAAACTTAAGTAAGTTTTTGAATGATTGTTACAAATATTCACAAATCATGGTTGAACATTAAATGAGATATTTCAACCAGTATCTGCCATCATCAGTCATTATTCCTAACAAAACACAACTCCTGTAACAGCAGTATTTTATTCTGAACATTAACTAGGTAAATCTGGCTAACAGCTATGTTTATTCATTTATATATTTATTTCTGTGTATTCTGCTTTTAGTAAGTCCGTGACCATCAAAAAAACTAAACTATGTACAACTCTCTTGCTCTTGCTAATGGCATACTCTTGCTTTCCCTTTGAATCGTGTTTTAAATGGCTCTCAGTACCAAAATGGATGCCAGAAGCTCTAGCCAACAACATCCAGCTCATCCACTCCATAAATAAAGTACTAATTTATTGGCCTAAATGTTGTATGATCAGTATTTTTCAGTTGCCTGAGCTGAAGTGAAAACAAAGTGTATATGTTTTTGTTAATTTGGTTAAATCATATCACTTCCATCGCTTCCACAGGGAGCAGTAAATGAAATGGTGGCCATTGGACTCTATATCTCAAGCCACAATTAACTGTTTTAGCAGCGAAGCAAAGCCATTCTGGTCCTTACTAAAAATCGACATTTTTCCATCTTTCTCTGTATCTCCTCTGTCTCCTGTAGTGACAGAAACAAACCACTAACTTCACCACCATGTGTTACATCCATTACTATAAAGCACTTCACTGCTCCCTGCTGAATTTCACGGTCCTGGAGAACATCATTTCTGTCTGTGAAGAACCTTTGGGCTGACTCCAATTTTAACATTTAGTAGTGGTGGTGGTGTGTGCTAAAAATAGCCATCCACAAGAGCTATATCTATATAGTGACTTCCTAATCAGAGCAGACAGGCGCATGGAACACCTGTAACACATCAGCCTGAAATTTTGAAACCACAAACTATTTATTTTTCAACTGACACTTCAGAACAGTTATAGTGTTGATTATTGGAAAAAAACACTTGTAGGATCTCAAGTTCTGCACAGTTTAAGCTTATGTCACACGTATATGATTCTTCCAGCTGAATTCAAATCTGGACCACCTTTAGTTGCTGCTTCAGCACCTAGTAAAGCTGCATAAAGCTGGTGAATGTAGCATGCATTATGGGTTATTTGTTGCTTTTTTATGGCCCACTGTTGCTCAGAAAATGTCTATTATTAGCATTCGTATATTAAACTTGTATATCTGCCCACTGAACAAGGTTTTTTGTAGCCAAGTTCTTCTAATGATGCCAACTCAAGAGCTTATCTTCTCTTTGTTTATTAACAACACTTGAGAGCTATGTGCAATCTTAGTTATTATTTATTTATGTGTGCATTTTATTTATTTATCTTTGAGGTTCCAATAATTGTGCGCTCATAGAGAAAAGTCTTAAAGGTTCTTCAGCGTCTCCATTTGGGGTCCATGCTATACCACAGTATCAGAGAGGGTTAGTGCTATATACTATTGTGTTATATACTATTTTAGATTTAAAGCTTTCCAATCATTTGCTTCAGCCATTTCCACATTCTTTGGCATATTTCCTGCTTACGTGCTTTGATCAGTTATGTGTTTTCGACTAAAGTAAAATATTAGATTGGTGATCAATTAGAAGAATTTCCTTTGTTCATAAGCACACAGTGCACCATGGCTGGGGAAGAGTGCAGTGAGGCAGAATATGACCATCCCATCACAACTTTTTCCATAAATTACTCATGAGTGTATAAACAAATGTGGAGGCATGTAAATTTTTAATCACAGGGCCATATGGATGGCCTCTGATGGTATACACTAAGGAGTTCTGACACAGTGAAAGTCAGTCCACAGCTTGTATAATCCGACATCTCCTCTTCACAGGAAGCCGACTGAGGGCCTGAATGACTACCAGGCTGTCTTGCCAGAGGACGATGCTGGGGTTCATCAGTTTAAATATTATTTATATGCTTCATCCATCCATCCATCCATCTATCCATCTATCCATCTATCTATCTATCTATCTATCTACTGATTGACGACCAAAAGCACATCAGTGCTTGACATGAGCTAATAATATTAAAGTGTTAATAATATCCTACCAAAGACCCCTCATTATGCCTTAAATGGTATTTGAATGACTCTGTATCTGTGCAGCCTGTTATAAATGAGTATCTTTTTCTAACCTTTTCTTGGTATCTTCAGATAACTCAAGCAGAAGCAGGTCATTACCCAGACAGCACATCTCTTTAACACTCCTCAGTTGGCATGGGATCTCTTGTGCCAAAATTAAACCCCATGTCATGCCCACCCTCACCTCCTCCTCTTTCCCCGCCATGGGAACGTTACATGTTTAATGACGAGTGAGATCTCTCCTCTCTCCCCATGCCACAAAAGCCCTGACATCTGTCTCTCCAAGAGCCGCACTCCAAAAGCTGCACATTTGTTCCTATCTTCTCCTTCTTCTAAAGAAATCAAAAATAAAAGAAGAGAGGCGGAAGAGGGGAGGGGTGGTTAAAGAGGGAGGGATGCAGGGGTTAAAACAAAAGGCCTTTTTGTCTCTCTCCGAGTGTTAATTCCTCTATAAAGCATTCCGAAAAATTTAAAGTAGGTGTTAAAGAGGCCCTTCCCTTCTCTGCTGCAGTGCTTATAGTACAGCTCATCTGCCCACAGAAAGCAACATCTTTACATTAAAAGAAGGAAATTGAGAAAGTAAGCCATATTCTGGCTGTGACTATGGAAACACAGTCACAGGAATTTCTACAGGTTCGATTTAGACTTTATTCAGACATGGTATAATTAATATATTGACAGTATGAATGTTATAGTGAATATGAATAGTTTACAATAGCTCCCTAAATGTAGTCACATCATAGTACTGATAGATAAATAATCAGCAACCATGAAGTATTGAAGTGTTTAATGCCCTTATGGATTAAAAATTGGGGTTATGAAATGTATCATTAACATGTTAGAATAATCCTACCAAGCTAAATCTGCTCAAAACAAACAAAAATAAAAACCAAACAAACAACAAGAAGCCACCAAAAGACAAATCCAAATTATACCACAGCTGCAACAATAATGCAAAATTACAGCATCTGTAATAGCTAGAACACTGAGAACCAACAGTGAAATCAAGTACAGCACACCACGAAATCCTGGCTGTTTAAAAAAATGCCAGCAATGTAATAAAAAAAAAAAAAAAAGGGAAGCAGAACTGCACTTCCTTACAGAATGTTCAAAATTAAATCAAATATGGGAGGAAGGCTTTATAAAATAATCAGCACTCAGTATTCAGAATTGAACCACCTCACAAGTTAAGAGAAATTACTTCATCTGGTAGGAGTTACAGTAGGAGTGCAGTATAATGGCAGACATCTATCAATCTACCTACCTACCTTTACAGCTCAGTACAGTAGCTTGCATACCCTTTGGACAAAATAAAGAAGACATTTATTTTAAGCAACACCACATTAGTGGGTTAGGTTTAAAAGATTTTTCTATTATTACTACTGTAAGCACCAAAAATGGTCAAATATGTTATGCTAAGATACTAACAATGAAAAAAAAATGTGTGTGTAGTAAATATTCTCTAATAACATGCCCTCACTGTGCCTTTATAACTCTAACATATTTCAGAGACAATTTCATAGCCCTGTTTCTTCCTCTTTTTTGGTCATCATTATTATGTATACAGTTAGATGAACTCGCGGTGCCAGCATTAACAGACTCCAGGCGACAGAGGGCGCTCTACATCTCTCACCGCGTACTACCATACTAAACAGTATGGCTAGAAAAGTACGTCCCCAACCAACCAGACATAGCACACTAGTTTGACACGTGATACTGTAGTGCGCTAGTATGAGACGCGCTTTGAAGGACGCAGTCAAACATGGCGGCCTCCTTGCTGAGCAGGAGGGGAGTTGCGCTTTTAGGCTTTTCTAGTTTAAAATCTTTTCTCCCTGTTGTTTCTGGGAACAATGTCGTACAGTTGATAGCTGGTTATAACCCGAAACATCTCAGGCTGAATTTAAAGGAGCCTTACATTCCGGACAGGAACAGTGAGAAGACCCCGGTGTGGCAGAAGACTGAGAAATATGAGCGCAAGCTTTTTGCACGTTATGGTTTTGCCTCCGGTGTGGATCCGGTTAAACTGTGGCCCACTGCCTCCCAGCTCGAGGAACTGATCCAGTTAGAGAAGCAGTGGCACCCACCGCTTGAAGAAATGCTGAAAAACATCGCGGCGAAGGAGAAGGAGAGAGCGGATAAACGGCTGGCGAGGTAATCTAGCTGCTTGGCCAGTGATGTGTCGTTCATGAACGATTCATTCATTTTGAACGAATCTTTAATATGACTCGGTAACAAGAAGTTGTCTCAGAAAGTGATTCGTTCATAATTATTTATTTATTTATTTATTTTTACCGCGCATGCACAGCAACATTCCCAAAGGTTCTGTACAGGAAACAGAAATGATTAGTTCACTGCTCGAGTCTTCCGGTCCGAGTCGTTCGTTCATCACTTGACCGCCCCTTAAGGCAGTGCACCATGCAATACCGGAAATAGAAATGATTACTTCACCTCTCGAGTCTTCGGGTCCGAGTCGTTCGTTGTTCATGTCACAGCCCCACTTCATTCAGCTTATGGGGCGGTCACCTGATGAACGAACGCCTCGCACCTGGAGACTCAAGAGATGAATTAGTAATTTCTGTTTCTGAGGAACAGACATGACAAAAGAAAGAAGGACTCGGATCTGGAGGTGAGGTGAACTAACAGACTGCATCGCCTGAAGACCTAATGCTAAACTATTAATTATCATTTGTTTATCATAATTTGGCCTTGGCTGCATTATCCTATAGTTTATTTTATAGTTTATTAAGTACTAGATGTGTTGGAGAATTTAACATGTAACATTTTAATTATGTTCTGCTGAAATGAACTTAATGACTCGCAAAAAGATTCGTTCATTTTGCTGAGCGAGATTCAAAGATCCGAGTCAGTAAAGTGAACCGAACTTCCCATCACTAGTAGAAACCGTGTTGCGCGTGTATACGGGGATTTACGGCTACATGGCCACACGATGTGTCCTCCATGCTGTTGCTCTTGGTTAATTAACTTTAGCTTAATTTATATGGCGGTACATGGTTGTTGTACACACATGAATATGTATGACTTTTATTTAACACAGAGGCCAAATGAAATATATCAGTTAGTGTTAATAGTTTGGTGTGTTGAGTCTCAAGTCTCCATAAATACACAGAATCCACACGTTTTGTAAAAGCCATAACATGACATGGGTGTCCCAGGTGGAAATTATAGATGCAGTCTTTCAAGGCATATAATAATCATATGATTATTAAAAAAAATACCTTAGGAAAACTGTGTTTTGAATTATTTATAGACAGTGCATCTTGCTAGGGTTCTTCTTCCTCTTCTTTTTCAGGCTTTTGTTTAAATTTTTCTGGCCAATAAATGAACTCCATCCAGAACAGAGCTGAAGGCTACTGATGAAGCAAACATACACTACATGTCTCATGGTGTATATTTGTCATACTTTCAACATGATTGGTGTGTTCACCCTGGCAAACTAAAACTGTTGAAATCACCCAAAATAATTTAACTTTTTATTTTTAAACAAAAGGATGTCATTATAATTATTTTTTATATAATTGCCCACCCATCCATCCATCTTCCATACCGCTTATCCCAGGGAGCATAGGCACACGGCGGGGGACACTCTGGGCAGGGCACAATCATATACACATCCATGCATACACTATGGACACTTTGGACATACCAACGTACCATGCATGTCTTTGGACTGGGGAGGAAACTGGAGTACTAGGGGGAAACCCTTGCAGCACGGGGAGAACATGCAAACTCCATATACAGGGGAGAGGCGGGAATCGAACCCCCAATCTTGGCGGTGTGAGGCGAACGTACTAAGCCACTGTACACCCCCCAGCCCTCAATAAAGGATAGAGGGCTCGAGCCTTTAGCCCCCAAAAATTCAGTTGGGTTACTTTTTTTTTTTTTTTTTTTTTTTTTTTTAATAAGTCTATCTATTTATGATGAATTATAGTATCCTTGCTGGTTGAATTTTAAATAGGTGCTCCCTGTCATATGGCAGATTTACATTTTCTGTGGGCGTTTGGGGTTACATTTCTTAACATACCACTAAATTCACATTCCAAACAGTAACTTCCTTAGTAGCTCTTTAAAAAGAAGCATTGCATCCAGAGCAGATTGCGATGCCACAGAATAGGTTCAAGGTTGTTGAGCTGTTTTGGCTGCTATGTAAGAAATAAAACATGACAGGATGTGCTGATAAACTTGCACATGCTGCACGCTCTGACTATCTATCTCTCTCTTGGGACAATCCACACAATTAACCTGCACACACCTGAAACATGCTGCACCATACCTACCGCTGTGTGCTGTTGCCCCTTAATGCATCTTATGTCTTATATTGTATTACACACACCTCCAGAATCATGTCTCCTGGTACATGACTATCTGTACATCATTACCACAGCTCACCATGGACTCCTGCACTCCAGTTCCTCTGTGCACATATAGGACCTTCCTATGCTTGCATAGTCTTCTGTGTAGTCTATGTCAGGGGTTCCCAAACTTTTCCAGGGCGAGGCCCCCCTTTTGCAAGATGTCATTAAAACTACATTAAAAATACAGAATTCCGAATATATCCCCTTTTTTTAAAATTAATAATTCTTACATCTTTACATTACATTACATTAGGGATTGATTGTGTGTGTGTGTGTGGTTGTCTGAGAGTGAGAAAGAGAAAACATACTAGTGGGAGGGATGGGCACACCAAATTGTTGAGGCCCCCTAGGCGCTCCATGGCGTCCCCAACTTTGAAAACCCCTGTCTATGTACAATATATTGTGTTTATATTGTGCGTGTGTGTTTGGATCTTGTTTTTAGCCAAGCTCCCATGACTGGTGGTTGTTGTCATTGTTTGTAACACAGCTCTGGAAATTGCAGCTAAGCATTTCACTACATTGAATACATTGTGTATAGACTTGTATTTGACAAATAAAACTTGAACTGTAGTAGGCTAATAATGCATGATGGGGTGGTGTGATATGGCCTGACATGAAGTTGAGGGTTTTTTCCCTCTTGTACCTCAGCGATTTGCCAAGGATTACAACTATTTATGTATTGCTCAATAGTGCATCATGGTTTTAATCATTTCCAGTTACATTTAATGTTTATTTAAGCAATAAACAGTTGTTCCCTCACCAAGCTCTCTTTTTCGTTCTTGAAGTAAAAACAAAACACCACCACCACAATGACTACGTTTACATGGACAGCAATAATCTAATTATTGACCTTATTCTGAATAAGACAATATTGTTAGGTGTTTACATGAGTCGCTTTTAGAATACTCGTTTCATGTTCCCGTTTTTACGTTATAGAACATAGATCGATTAACGGCACACGTGATTACATCACCGCGCCACGCCGTCTGACGTTCCCTCCAGAATTTCACACGAACATACAGCTCGTCCAAAACCACATACTTGCATGTATTTCCCCCTACTATACAGTAGGTAAGTACTCGATTTTGGACGCAGCCGTGCTCTGTTGTTTGCCGTCAACCGGCTGAGCACTGCCGTGTGTGTACATGTCCTGTTGCAAAATGCGGTGAAAACTCTCACACGACGTTAATAGTATGATTAAGGTGTGTACATGTCTTAATTCGATTTGTGTTTACTTCGAGTATGACTTTAGCTGGATTAAGGTAATCAATAATCGCTATTTACATGGTTTCTTAATCAGAGTCTTGTCCATGTAAACGTACTAATTGACATGGTATTGAGAAACCAGAAAACTTTCTTGTGGCAGAAAACTTAATGACTTTAACGAAGCGCTGACATCCATCTCCTTACAAAAAGCTTCAACTCACCTGGCCTGTCCTCCGTACAAATCCCTGTGAATTAGTTGTTACTATAGAAATGATAATTTAACAAGTGCAATAATATAAACCTGTGATTGTATTACAGCTGGCACTACTGTCATAGGCATGCTGCTATAGAAAATACATCAATACCTTCTAACCATTGAGAATTCAGCAGCAGTGTGGTATAAGTAATTTCTTATAAGGTGCCATGCAAGCATTATTACTTTTAGTCATAGAGTCTGTGTACTAAGATTATTAGCTAGCTGATTAGCTAAAGAAATCCGTGGGGTGTATTAGGTTATATCTTGAAAGGTTTTGCTCATGATGGAAAAAATAACTAAGGATATGACTCTGCAAATTGATATAAAATCTCACCTGGATTTTTCCCCAGTGACTTTTTGGTTATGTTAGCCTTGTGGCTTCAATGCAAACCTAAGTAAATCAAGTTGTAATAGAAAAAGAAGTTAAAGGAGTAACAATATTTTGTGCTGATGATGGGTTTTATTTCTTGTGCTAAACTTTTAAGCACTTAATGGTGAATAGTCAGTCTCTGTTGTGGCTTTGGGTCTCATTGGTCATGTTTGTTTATCCTCCCTACAGGGAGAAGTTGATTGCTGCAAACATGGCTAAAATGCCCAAGATGATAGCAGACTGGAGGAAGGAGAAGCAGGAAGCAAAGAGAAAGCTGAAGGAGGAAAAGGCCAAAAAGGAGCGGCTGTTGGCTGAGGCTCGGGAGCGTTTCGGCTATGCGCTGGACCCGCGCAGTTCCAAGTTCCAGGAGATGCTCGCAGAGATTGAAAAGGAGGAGAAGAAGAAGAGGAAGCTCCTGAAACGTCGAAAGAGAGAAGAGGAACAGGGGCTGACTCCTTCTTCACCTGCTGCTGAAGCCTCATAGAGACTCTGGCTGAGTGAATACACAGACTGTTGTATATACTGATGATATAGTAACATGTTCGACCATCGTTATGCGTTTTGGAAAAATCGTCAGGTTCACCCCCCCATTAAAATGTGAAGACTGATTATTATTTGCAGTAAGTTGCATTTACACTATTTACAGTGTTGCTTTGAGATTATCCCACTGTAATACATTGATGGAATAATCCAGATTAAATTGTGCCATCTGAGTCTTTACAGCTGACCAATTACAGCTCTGTTTTAAACTCGCACGCGGTGCCGGTGCACAGTGTATGCCTGTCTTCTCTCTCACTTACTACTCATTAATACTTTCTCATCCTCCTTTCTTTTGTCTCTCTCACATTATAATGCTTTTCCTCTAATGATTTCTCTCATTGTTTTTTTTCCCTTTCTTTCTTTCTCCCACTGTCCTTTTCTTTCTCTTTTTCCTTTTTTTTTAATTGTTCCTCTTACTCACTTTCTCTCAGTGTCAACTTTCTATCTTTTCTCATTTCGTCCTTTCCTCAATCCCTTTATACAAGTCTTTTTCCTTGTCTTAATTATTCTTCTTTCTTTTATCCCTCAATCACTTTCAGCAGCTTTTGATCACTGTGTATTTTTACTTCAGAAAACACAAATCATATTGAACCCATGTTCAAGCCACATTATGTATGATTCAGCCAGTGTCCCAGTGACTGAAACTAGTGTATTTACATAATGACTAAGTAATTGCTGTAAACATTTAAACAAACAGCTACAGTCCATAAAAAACAAAAGGCATAAAACTGCCTTCAGATATGATTTACTGAGTACCCCAAATTGCTAAGATTTATTTTTAAATCAATGCCATATTAAAGAAAAAACTAATAAATTTATGATATGACAAAAAATACACAAGTGTGAAGACTAACTTTGTTAGAGTATTATCACATTCCATAATCAGAATATTGTGTACATGGCATATGGCAGATGGTGGTGCACAGTTTTAGACTGACATACAACCATTCCCACAGCCACAAAAACTACAATGTCCCAAAAGTCTCCAAACATAAGATAAATTAACATTTTTATACTTGTATAGTTTTTTCAGATAGGCTTTAAAAATTCCTTTGAAAGATGAAGAACGTATTGAAATTATTCTCATGGCTGGAGCAGGAAACTGTCACAAGGTTGTGATGGACTTGACCAGGAAACATGGCACACATGATACTGTTTTCCAAACTTATTAACAAATTCAAAAAGACTGGAAGTGTTGCAGACCAAATGAGAAGTGGACGTCCACTGACATCCACTGATGAAGGCACACACAGACCCCCATGTATGGAGACTTCTGGGACACCATGTATTTTTATCTCATCAGTTATGAAAAGTTTGTCAAGTTTTTCATATATGTTAATTGAATGGAAGTCAAAATGCGTCACTGACAAAGCATTATAGTGATTATAATGCATAAAACAGAGACCCATACAAATTAAGTGGTACAGATTAAGCGTACAAATTAAATTATCAGGTGTTCATTGTTAGTAGGTGGCCATTTTCAGTTCACACGTCAGTACTGAAATGAACTGCATATGCAAAAAAGTGTGTGGACTGGGTATTTAAATATGTCTAGGATACAGATATTAACCAAATGTATATTCATTTTTGATAACTGATGATATAAAAAGCAAGTCTTGGACTTTATAATATATTTATTTTGTGAAGCTTATGCTGCTTTCAAAAAGTGGCTCCACAAAATGTTGGTGCAACACTGTCAGTTTTACAAAATATACTTTCAGCTTAAACTCTGAGAAGACCCATCTTAGAAATGTGTAGCCACTACATCTTGGCTTTTACATAGAAATCCATTAAAAAAAATTAGCTGTGTAACTTTGACTTTCAGACCAAATTTAGTCCTTCCTGGAATATACTGATCACCTTTTAGTCGAGAACAGTCGTACTCTATATTTAGTTGTGATCCTTTAATTAGTATATCTTTAACTTGGAAGATTGTACATTGTGTTTTTGTAACTGAAGAATAACTGCTTCATCTCATTTCCTAGAGAAAAACTCCACCTTTCAATGCTTTCATAGTGTACCACAGATGGCATACCTAATCATCTTCAACAAATCAAAAAGAATGGGGAAATCCTGAGAAATATTTCCTTCCCAAAAGTGCTGCTGTAGCTCAAGGTAGCTTTATTACTATATAATACTCTTTTCATGTGGAAATATTTGGAAATCTCACCCACAAATAAACTGTCTATTACTTATATCCAACCTATTTATCCTCAAATACACATATCATGTAAATTGGCTACGAATTAAGTGTTTTAAGTGTTCCTAAGATGTCCACAAGATTGTGTGAGTTGGGTCCTTTATATTTAACCTTCCACTGGATGGAATTAGAGAGTGAGGATGACCGTGTCTCTTTGGTATCGTAGTTCACTAAAAGAGTCAGTCCTCATCATGCCACTTCAGCCTGTAGTAGTTACAGGGCTGTGATCTCGTCCTGGTCACTCACGTCGGCCTTCAGTTTAGACAGAGCTGCGTGGATCCTGAACTGAGTGCGGGACTCCATTGAGTATTCTTTGTAGTTATTTCTGAGAGGAAAGGAAGAAATTGACAATAAAGGAGTTTCCATTTTAAAGAAATATTTATAGTCTAGGTAAAGACATGTAACCAGTGCATCACTTAACATTGATTTGCATTTAAATTTTATTATAATGAATTAACACAACAGTGGAAAGACTACTAAAAACAAACAAAAAGGCGTTTTGGCTTCAGCCTCGCCTCTACTAACTTGGCTTTCTGCAGGAGTCTGATGGCTTGATCCCTCCTTCCTGTATCAGTGTAGAGCAGGCCCAGCTCCAGCAGGGTGTTAGGAATCAGGTAGTGGTCATACTTCAGCTTCTTCTCACTGTACCCCATAATACACACATTATTAATCTGCCTTTTAACATACCACCACATTAACAGGCTTCTCTACTAGGGCTGCAACTAACGATTATTTTGATAATGGATTGTTCTGTTGATTATTTCTTTGATTAATCGATTAGTTGGATTAAAAGTCCAGTTTTTATTTTCTGCATTAAAAAACAAAAAAACAAAACATGCTTTCACATTCTACCCAGTGTTGTCCTTCAAACATTGTGCAAATTGAAGGCTATGAAAAATTTATTAAATGTATCCATGTGGGCTATGCTATACATTGTGTAAAGGATTTTTGAAAAAATATTAACATTATATTTTGAAAAACAAAAAACTAAACAAAACTGATTGTCCAGAAGCTTTAAATCAGGAGCTAAATCACTATATTAAAAATGCTAACAAAAAAGAAAAACAAAAGCTCAAACTAAGTGTTAACTGGTAAGAGGTTGAATATTCTGCAGTAACACACACATTCACTCATCTGAACACAGCAACATGTTAATTAATTAATTAATTACAGAATAAAGTATCGATTAGTTGTTGCATCCCTAATTTCTACATTCATGTTATACTTAAATGCAACACATATATAACATCATTTTTCAAAATGACAACCGGATTGGACAAAGACTTGTGATTAGCCACTAATACACATACACTTAAATAAATGAAACACTGTTTTTGATGACTGCCACATTATTTACTGAAATGCAATAATGTGCTTAGTGTCTCCATTTACTGTTCAATTCATTATGAAAGTCTGTACATGTGCAAATTCATACATTTATCAAATCAAATCATCCAATCAGACAGCAGCGCAATGCATCAAATCATACAGGTCACGTACAGTCTAGAGTTTCACTTTAAATATCAGAATGTGGGGAAGAATGTGGGGAAAAATGTGAGCTCAGTGACCTTGTGCCATGTTTAATTGTGCCAGGTGGGCTGGTTTGAATATTTCAGAAACTGCTTATCTCCTACGGGTTTCACAACTGCCTCTAGAGTTTACACAGAATGGTGAGAAAAGTATAAATAAATAAATAAAAACATACAATGAGAGGCAGTTCTGTGAGCACAAGGCTTTGGTGATGAACTCTAAAGAGAATGGGCAGACTGGATCAAGCTGACAGGAAGGCTACGGTGACTCAAATAGCCACCCTTTATAGCCATGGTGAGCAGAAAAGCATCCCAGGGTGCAAAACACATGGAACCCTGGGGCTACATCAGCAGAAGACCACATTAGGGTCCACTCCTGTCAGCCAAGAACAGGAAACTGAGGCTACAGTGGACATAGGCTCACCGAAACTGGACAGCTTTGATTGATGATTTAGTTATTAATTTAGGCTATGATCTTCAATCTTCTCTGTCTGGCACTAGCAATCATGACATTGTCAAAGTCACTGAGATTTTTTCCTTCATTAACTGAAGCTCTGGACCTGGATCTACAGTATCTCACAAAAGTGAGTACACCCCTCAAATTTTTGTAAATATTTCATTACATCTTTTAATGTGACAACACTGAAGAAATGACACTTTGCTACAATGTAGTGAGTGTACAGCTTGTATAACAGTGTAAATATGCTGTCCCCTCAAAATAACTCAGCACACAGCCATTAATGTCTAAACCGCTGGCAACAAAAGTGAGTACGCCCCTAAGTGAAAATGTCCAATTGGGTCCAAAGTGTCAATATTTTGTATGGCCACCATTATTTTCCAGCACTGTCCTAACCCTCTTGGGCATGGAGTTCACCAGAGCTTCACAGTTTGCCACTGGAGTCCTCTTCCACTCCTCCATGACGACATCACAGAGCTGGTGGATGTTAGAGACCTTGTGCTCCTCCACCTTCCATTTGAGGATGCCCCAGAGATGCTCAATAGGGTTTAGTCCATCACCTTCACCCTCAGCTTCTTTAGCAAGGCAGTGGTCGTCTTGGAGTTGTGTTTGGGGTCATTATCATGCTGGAATACTACCCTGCGGCCCAGTCTCCGAAGGGAGGGGATCATGCTCTGCTTCAGTATGTCACAGTACATGCTGGCATTCATGGTTCCCTCAACGAACTGTAGCTCCCCAGTGCCGGCAGCACTCATGCAGCCCCAGACTATGACACTCCCACCACCATGCTTAACTGTAGGCAAGACACACTTGTCTTTGTACTCCTCACCTGGTTGCCGCCACACACGCTTGACACCATCTGAACCAAATAATTTTATCTTGGTCTCATCAGACCACAGGACATGGTTCCAGTAATCCATGTTCTTAGTCTGCTTGTCTTCAGCAAACTATTTGCAGGCTTTCTTGTGCATCATCTTTAGAAGAGGCTTCCTTCTGGGACGACAACCATGCAGACCAATTTGATGCAGTGTGCGGCGTATGGTCTGAGCACTGATAGGCTGACCCCCCACCCCTTCAACCTCTGCAGCAATGCTGGCAGCACTCGTACGTCTATTTCCCAAACACAGCCTATGGATATGACTCTGAGCACATGCACTCAACTTCTTTGGTGGACCATGGCGAGGCCTGTTCTGAGTGGAACCTGTCCTGTTAAACCGCTGTATGGTCTTGGCCACCGTGCTGCAGCTCAGTGTCAGGGTCTTGGCAATCGTCTTATAGCCTAGGCCATCTTTATGTAGAGCAACAATTCTTTTTCGAGATCCTCAGAGAGTTCTTTGCCATGAAGTGCCATGTTGAACTTCCAGTGACCAGTATGAGGGAGTGTGAGAGCGATGACACCAAATTTAACACATCTGCTCCCCATTCACACCTGAGACCTTGTAACACTAGCAAGTCACATGACACCGGGGAGGGAAAATGGAGAATTGGGCCCAATTTGGACATTTTCACTTAGGGGAGTACTCACTTTTGTTGCCAGCGGTTTAGACATTAATGGCTGTATGTTGAGTTATTTTGAGGGGACAGCAAATTTACACTGTTACACAAGCTGTACACCCACTACTTTACATTGTAGCAAAGTGTCATTTCTTCAGTGTTGTCACATGAAAAGATATAATCCAATATTTACAAAAATGTGAAGGGTATACTCACTTTTGTGAGATACTGTACATGTTGTTATGTGTTGCGCTTCTGCCACACAATTGGCTTATTGGACAATTGCATGACCTGTGCACCTGTACATATTCCTCATAATGTAACAGTCATCCAGTATATACAGTAATCACATATTCTGAATAGGCTGGGGTAAAAAAAAAAAAACTGTTAGAAATGGCAAGTTTTTTACATTATGCCATCTTCTATCTCATCCCAAGATGTTTTTTGCAGAACCGTGTTAATCCAGGGTAAGTCTTTTGAGTCGAAGTTTTTCACTATATGTACGAACACTACTGTTGATTGGCTATGTGTATATGTGGACTGTAAGTGGAAAGTAGCACTGGCCTGCTGTAAACTTTGTTAAAACAATCTTCAGCAGCGTGCAGTCGGTTTTGGTTCTTCAGACACAGTCCCTTCAGCAGCAAAATCAGGCAGCTGTCATCCACAGTGTAGTCATTCTCTTCAGGACACACAGACAGATCACATTTACAGTTGCATTCAAAATTATTCAACCCCCATTGCAAATGAGGTTTATTGTCAAAATGTACAGACTTTCAGCTGTTTGCAATGAACAACTCAAACAAAAGCAATTGAAATAATTCAACACAACGAATGCTTCAAGTGATTTCCCCAAATTCAACTGAAAATGCAACTTATAATGACTCCTCCAGTCTAAAATTATTCAACCCCTTCATGGCAAGCATCTTTATTACTTAGTAGAGCACCCCTTTGCTGTTATACCCTGCTGCAAATGAGATGCATAGTTTCTGGTAGCGTTCCTGAGGAATCTTAGCCCATTCCTCATGAGCAATTGCCTCCAGTTCAGTAATATTCTTGGGTTTGCGTGCTGCAACCGCCTTCTTCAAATCCCACCAGAGATTTTCTATGAGGTTCAAGTCAGGTGACTGTGATGGCCCTGTAGAATCCTCCAGGACTTCTTCTGCAACCAAGCCTTGGTGGAATTTGAGGTATGCTTAGGTCTGTTGGAAGGTCCAATGATGCGCAAGCTTCAGCTTCCTCACAGACAGCATGACATTTTGATATATTTAAATATATTTGAATAATTTTGATTCCAACTGTACTTGGCACATCTGTGCCATTGCTTCCTGTTTGATATGTTTTCATACATAATGCCAGGATCTGTGAACAATCCATGGGCTGTATTGTTCCGTTTTGTCACACTTATAAACAGAAGTTTAACATTTACCTTTAATCTTGGTTAAAAATTCTCATTTAATATTTTTTGACTTTTCAGAAATGCTTTTTAAAAAGTTTTTTTTTTTTTAATCCATAACTGCATATTGTAGAGTAAACAAAACTGTGGTTACGTACAGTGTGGATGTCGCTAAAATTCTGTAGCACCTAAATAAATGACAGTTTACCAGACATACTAATATCAGTTTAACTACACTAATCAAATCACAAGAATTACAGGTTTTTTTATTGTCTTGGGGAAAAAAAAAAACTGATCTGGTTCAGCCAAGTCTCTCTCAGAACACTTTCATAATACAATGGAGCATGGAGTATGACAAACAATCTTACTGAAATATATACACACTGTCTACTTTATTAGGAACACCTAGGTATTAGGTACACTTGCACATTCATGAAGTTACCTAATCAGCACAATGCATAAACTCATGCAGATACAGCTCAAGAGCTTCAGTTAATGTTCACATCACAGTCGGTGACTTTATTAAACTGCTGATCTCCTGGATCCAACAATCTCGAGTTTACACAGAATAGTGCGAAAAACAAAAAAACATCTTTTCAGCGGAGGGTCTTCAGGCTGAAACACCTGGTTGATTAGAGAGATCTGATGAGAATGCCCAAACTGCTCTGAACTGACAGGAAGTCTATAGTAACTCAAATCAGCACTCTATACAAACGTGGTGAGCAGAAAAGCATCTCAGAATGGACAACACCTCGACCCTTGAGGTGGATGAGCTACAACAACAGAAGACCACATTAGGTTCTACTCCTGTCAGCCAAGAACAAGAATCTGAGGCTATCTTGTATAAGACAAGGTGATTTCCACACACAGAACTGTCACTCACTCAGTGTTTTTTGTTTTTCACACCATTCTGTGTAAACTCTAGAGACTGTTGTGTGTGAAAATCCCAGTAGATTAGCAGTTTCTGAAATACTCAAACCAGCCCATATGGCACCAACAACCGTGCCACGGTTAAAGTCACAGTGATCACATTCTGATGTTTTATGTAAACATTACCTGAAGCTCCTGACCTGTATCTGTGTGATTTTATGTATTGCACTGAGGCAGCATGATTAGATAACTGTATGATTGTCTGATTAGATAACTGTATGAATGTGCAGGTGTACAGATGTTCCTAATAAAGTGGACAGTGACTGTGTGTATATAGATATATAGATATAGATATGCGTGTGTGTATGGTCTTTGCAGTCACCATATCTCAAAACATTTAAACACCTGTGGGAGATTTTGAATTATTGTGTTAGACAGTGATCTCTATCACCTTAATTAAAAGGCTAATTAAGAGAACATATAGTTCCAGAGACATGTAGAAC
Organism: Ictalurus furcatus; assembly: GCF_023375685.1. Taxonomy (NCBI): domain Eukaryota; kingdom Metazoa; phylum Chordata; class Actinopteri; order Siluriformes; family Ictaluridae; genus Ictalurus; species Ictalurus furcatus. The sequence continues at coordinate 25,797,228 of NC_071256.1, read as the reverse complement.
CTGTACTAAGATGCACTGAAGCTGTTCTACTAGCTTATTACAGATCACCACCTTGCTTTGGAATACTACCAAGACTTCTATAAATGATATCAGCCGGGTTATGTAAACGTGAAAACTCAAAAGCTATTGTAAAGGTGCTGTTCAAATAACTGCTAAAACATGGCAATAATGAAACACATCGTGTAGTGTGGCGTGCAGTACCGGGAGCAGCCTGCAGGGTTTGCTCTGCCTCCAGCAGAGTTTCCAGTATGCCTGCTGTGAGCTCCGGCTGCTTGCTTATCATGGAGAAGCCATTCCACATGTACATCATCTCCTGGAACAGGCAGCATAATCAGTCACCATATTTACTCACTGTAAACGCCATTTCTAACTTTAGGCTGGAGGAAGTGTGTCACAGAGACAGTGCGTCACAGATGCAGAATGTGCCTCTGTGTGTGTGTGTGTGTATATATGTGTAAGCAATTATCTTTTGCTGACTTAGAATTTTCCAGGAATTGAGGAAACGATGTGAAATTAATAAGGTTATATCTAAGAATATTAGAAGATGTGTTCATTCAGAGGATGCGTGGTGCCTTACAAGCACAGGAACTCGGAGCGGTATGGGGGTGCTGGCTCTGTAGCGTCGGGCTTTGCGGATCGCAAACTTCTCTGTAGGAGGAGACTTCCCTGCTATCTTCTGTTTGAAGGTTGGGACCTGCCTGAAAGTGAGACAGAGAGAGAGAGAGAGAGAGAGAGAGAGAGAACGCTGTTATGCAAACCGAGTATTACAGAACAATGTTATTTTGTATAAAACAGCACTTTGTAGGCTTACTTTTTCAATATGCATGTGTATTCGTGTAAGCCAAACAATTCCTGCCACATTTACAAAAGTTTCAGTAATGCTGATTTTCCTCATACACATGTTGATAAATGCCCATTACTCTTCCAATGCAAAACACGTTCACAGCACAGTTCATTTACATTATTTAGCCATGTAACAGCAACTGAAAAGGCCAAAATCTGGAGACAAATTAAAGAAATGTGAAAAGAAAATGGTCTGACATTTAAAAAAAAAAAAAAAAAAAAAAGAGATCATGGATACCAGACATCACACAGGAAAACTGCTATATTTAATAGTTTTAAGTGACTTGATGACTATCGGCTACGGCTAGATGTCTCTCACACTGTTTTGCGCTTTGGTTTTTTGAACACCAGTGCACCGTGTCGGAAAAGCAGGAGGGCATGTGTCATAAGGAAACCTGATGTATTCGGGAAAAAGCCAATGAAGGCACAGCACACTAGGGAGCATACAGCTCATTGCAGATTGAAATCAGTCACTCAGTGCCAGCACAGAATTACCGGATGCTGTGGCAAAAAACCCCCCCAAAAAACAAAAAAACAAATACAAAACAACAACAAAAAACATGCCTTGTACACCAGCCATTGTAGCCCATCTTCCTGTGTACATCCACCCATCCAGTTTCTACACCGCTTATCCTACTGTGTTGCGGGGAACCTGGATCCTATCCCAGGAGGCACAAGGTGGCGTACACCCTGGACGGGGTGCCAATCCATCACAAGGCACATTCACATACACGTTCACACACCCATTCATACACTACGGACACTTTGGACATGTGAATCAGCCTACCATGCATGTCTTTGGACTGGGGAGAAAACTGGAGTGCCCGGAGAACACGCAATCTCCACACACACAGGGTCGTGACAGGAATCGAACCCCCAACCCTGGAGATGTGAAGCGAAAGTGCTAACCACTAAGCCACAGTGCGCCCCCTCCTGTGTGTAATTGAAATAAATAAAGTACTTAACCTTATATGGAAACTAATATTTTCCTATGTAACTGGAAAAATAGGGCTTAAACTTTGACAAAACAAAAAATAAAATGCCATGTCACATGACCAGGAAGTGCTGTTTGCACTTCCTTTTCTGCAATCACATGGCATGGTCATCATCAGAGGGCTCTCAAAATGTGATTAATTTTCAATATTTAGGCAAAACTACTTAAAGGAAAAAAAATTAAACACTACCAGAGAAAAATTAACATTTATTGTTTGTAATTTAAACAATTTTGAGCATTGTGTTAAATGGTAAAATGTAATTGTTGCCATATGGCAACAACATGCAATAATGCATGTTGTGTGCTGTGTGCATTCCTGAATTGAAACAGGCCTACACAGCAAAAAAAAAATAAATAAATAAAATCAAAAGACACTAGGCTTCTCGAACAGTATATAATTACGTTTTTTTCACATTCAAAGTAAGACAAATTGTTGTAATTTCAGACATTTTACAATTGCACCCTATTTTTTATGTTTTAAGAGAAAGAGTTAAAAATTCAAAGGAAAGAATTAAAAAGATACTTCACCCAAAACAGGTTTGGCTCTAATTTTTTCTATGCATTTTGAGTGAGTAAATCCACCCACATACTTTTTACAACTGTAAATCCTTTCTAGAAGATATAACTTTTAGATGCTTTGTAGGTGGCAAAAAACTCTAACTTATAGTCTGGAAAATGCAGTAATTGAAATCTCATACATTTTGTGTTATTTTAGACTATATGATACTATATGGCAACAATATAAAGCTGATCAATCAATGTTTCACGTTAGTGAGTCTCCTTATACATAAATTTACACAAACTCAGGAGTTCTAGTAGGATATGAAAGTTTTTCTGAATTAACAGGATTTTTCAATAAAACCACATTTCTTTTGTAAATTTTCCTACAAATGATTTATGCACACATGTGTTTGTATCCAGTTTGATAAATGAGGCCCAAGGTTAGAAAAAGGAAGGCACAAAAACCTGGATGCCTTTGTAACTCTTAAACAGTAAATGCAAGTGTGTTTACCTGAAGAGCTCAATCTCGTTCTCGCCAAATGGCCGAGCTGCCCCTTCTGGCAGCATACTGAGACAAGCAGCCTTCATGTACACATACATAGCCTGAAAGAAAGAAAGAAAGAAAGAAAGAAAGAAAGAAAGAAAAAGAGAGAGAGAGAGAAACATAGAGAGACATGGAGCAAGCAGGAAATACTATGCCAAAGTGAGACAATACACCGTCTCATTGAGCTTTTTAAATAAATTGTGTTCAACTTCAACTAGCATTCCCACTTTTGGAATGGAAATAACCTCAAAAGAACTGTTGATTGAACAGATGGCCGCTCATGGACACGCGTCACTTAAATCACTTAACTCTGCTCTTCAGTCAGCATGTCTTGGAAATAGCAATCAAACCGTAGAATCGTATCTGCAACATTAGACAGACGTGCTGACTGACCTTGGACCAGCGGCTTTCCTGGCTGAGCAGGTCGGCGTAGAAGTAGGCCATCTTCCAGTGCCTCTTGTAAGTGAAGCACCACATCAGTTCCCAGTAGCACATGTGGTGAAACTGCTTCCAGGCCTGCTGTGCTTTGCAACCATCCTCAAACAGCAATACTGCCTGGATACGGACAAAAACTCAGTGATGCGAAGTTTTGTAATAAAATTAAGAACCCTAGAAGCCTCAGTCCACTCGCCTTGACATTCAAGTGAGAATCTTAACATAGCATAGTTATTAGTGGTTTCTTTACACTGCTGAAAAGCTTTAAACAGATCGATCAAGTTTGTGTTTTGTCCTTGGTTAGGGGTGGACTTTCCAGCAAGTGTTGCTATCGTTTTTAAATGAGCCTGGCTAATCATTATTTCAAATAAGAGGATGTTATCACAGGGCGCAAGTACTATGCGTCTTATTTTATCCTCAAATATGTTTATACTTAAAAGTACATGAGACATGCCCATTTGGTTTGTTGTTTTTGCGAGTATGCCAAACAAGCACGGAAATATACAAGCTCTGCAACACAGAGAACAGAGGGGCTCTGATTAGCATGAAATTGCTGCGGAAATCATTTCCCGACACGGAATTTTAATAACGTATTCCCTACACGCAGCCATCCTCAATTCACTCACCTCATCAATGTTGCCTTTTATTTCCTCCACTCTGCCCGCAAAGAAAAGAAAAATCGCCCCCTGGAGAAGAGAGGCAGAGGGAAGAGGAGAGTTTCAAAAGGTACAGCTAAAACAACATGTCGCTCAAATATTTAAAAAGCCAGTTACATATCAGTAGAAAGAGAGAGAAAGAGAGAGCGAAAGAGAATCAGCGAGAGAAAGAAAGAGAGAGAGAAAGAGCGAAATAGAGACAGCAAGAGAAAGAGAGAGAGAGAGAGAGAGAGAGACCTACATGTGGATATCGTAGCCGAAATGGCTTTAGCAGCTTCTCAGCATCAGCCACATCTCCCTCGCCTGTCCCTGCACAGAAAAGCCCCCAAAACATTCCTATGCGCAATTCACTGGACAACCATTGCTTCTCAGTCACCTCAGCACATGTTAGAAATTGCCCTTCAACGTAAGGATTATTTTCCCACTCAGTCTCATGATTGTAATGTTACCATCTTATAGTACAGCGGACATGTTTGCAGCTGCTATATCTATATGCTCCAAGACCATAACTAAGTAGGACCCCTCTAAATTTGATGAAAATGTGCACTGTTACTACGCGTTCCCAAGGAACACCTACCATGATTTTTGAGGACCTGATTTTTCTTGCGGTGCTCTACATTTTGGTTAATAGTCAAAAAATGTATACCATTAATATGAAGATAATGTACCACAACAGTAGGGGTGGGCGATATGACAAAAAATAAAATAAAATCATATCATGATACTTGAACATATTTCTACCATTTTGACAACCATGACTTGTACTTGGATATAAAAACATGAACTAGAAATGAGGAAAAATATGATTGTTATTATTTTTATATATATATATATATATATATATATATATATATATATATATATATATATATATATACACACACACACACACACACACACACACACACATATATACACACATATATACACACACACTTTACTTAAATGATTTTAATTATTGAAATTATTTTAATTAGAACATTTTACAAAAGTGTATCGTGACCTCATTTATCACAATATAGATATTATATTGTCAAACAGCATAACACCACACAACAGTAGTTTACCTTCTAAGTGCATTAGGAAGAAAAAGTTTAGACCAGATATTCTGGGACGTTTTATTTTGGTTTGTTTATTTGTTCAGATGAAATCGGTCATTTTTTTTTAATTTAGTGTAAAATGTTAATGCTTTACAGACTAACAAAAAATACAGGGCCTACATAAAAATATACAGTGTATATTTTAAGTACGTAGTGCACAGAAAACCATTTGACATGTAATTATTGTTATTTCACAAGGAAAACACACACTACTGTGAATACACTTAGCATGTGCAACCACAATGCATTCTTGTGTAGCGAGCAAAGGTGGGAATTAACAAGCTACTGTACTGTTACTGTACTTACTTCTGTTCTTTACTTTTCTTTCACCTAATACATTTAACTTACTTAATCATTTATATGAATATTATTTTTATTCCTTAATTCTTTCATTTAATACAATTTAACTTAATTTAACTTACATTTCAAAAGAAAATATCTGCGCTACATCATATATTTGTAAGTCATAAGACAGCTTCAAGGAGTTGAACAAATCTAAACTTTACCAGATGTGACAGAAAAAATGAGACTGATCATCTCAATCAACTCTAATCACTGGTGCTATGTACACTTTGCATTTAACTAGGTCATCTAGCGAACATTTGAGACATTAGGAATAAAGCTGTTGTTAATTAGCCTTCACTAATGTTTTCCCACATACCATGGTGAAAGGGGCATTTCTAGATCTTCAGTAACAGAAATCAGTGTGATCTCAGGCAGATGTCTTTCTTTTTTGATTCTTGTACTTTTAGTCCATTTAGCCCTTTAACCTAACCCTAGAGTTCACACTTTTAGAGTTTAACTTGAGTGAAGAATTTGATGCTGCATTTCAAATATTACCAGGTTATGAGTAATTGGGCTTTTACTTGAATGAAAAATTTGGGTACTTTTGGTAGCAGGTACAGGAAAAAAGCAGTGCTGTTACCTAAAATAAATGAGAGGAAGGTGTAGTAGCAGAGCAGCAGCAGGGCACACAGCATTGAACGCAGGTTATGGGAGGTGGCCCCTTCATACAGCTTGGAAAGCCCATATTCCTACACACACACACACACACAAAAGGCAGCATGACACCTTAGAAAAACAAGTGTAAAAGATCATCTTATATATATATATATATATATATATATATATATATATATATATATATATATATATATATATATATATATATATACACACACATACATACATACATACATACATACATACACACGGCTGCTAAAAAGTTTGTGTACCCTTTACAATTCTCTGTGTGTCCGCTTAAATTTGACCTGAAATTTGATCAGATCTTCATCTAAATCCTAAAACTAAACAAAGGGAACCCAATTAAACATGAATGATGCAAAAACAATATAGTTTTCACGTTTATTATCGAGGCATGGATGAGTATTTCATTCACTGCTGATCTCCTGGGTATTTCACACACACACACAAACACACGTCTCTAGAGTTTATACAGAATGGGGCAAAAAACACAAAAACACTGAGTGAGCTGAGCTGAGCTGAGAACACGGAGTTCTATGGGTGGAAACACCTTGCTGATCTTGCTGAAAGAGAGGTCTTGGAAAATGGCCAGGTTGGTTCAAGCTGCCAGGAAGGATATAGTAACTCAAATGATTACTCTTTACAACCGTAATGAGCAGAAAAGCATCTCAGCATGCACAAAACATTGAACCTTGAGGTGGATGGGCTACAACAGCAGAAGACCACAGCAGGTTCCACTCGTATCATGGGTACAGACAGTTGAAGATTAGGGGAGAAAAAATAAATAAATAAATAAATAAGGTCAACTGGTCTTCAACTGTCCAGTTTGGGTGACTCTTCCCATGATAGCCTCAGATTCTTGTTCTTGGCTGGCAGGAATAAAACATGATGTGGACTTGTGCTTCTGTCTTCAAGCTTTGATGTGTTGTGCATTCTGAAATGCATTTCTGCTCCCCACATTTGTAAAGAGTGCTTATTTGAGTTACTATATCCTCCCTGCCAGCTTAGAATAGTCTAGTCATTCTCCTCTGATCTCTCGCATCAACAAGGTGTTTTTGCATGCAGACCCTCGACTCACAGGATGTTTTTTTGTTTTTCACACCATTCGGTGTAAAGTCTAGAGACTATTGTGTGTAAAAATGCTAGGAGGTCAGCAGTTTCTGAAATACTCAAACCAGCCCATCTGGTACTAACAACCATGCCACGGTTAAAATCACAGAAATCACAATCATTCTGATGTTTGACTGAACATTAACTGAAGCTCATGACCTGCATCGGTATGATTTAATGCATTGTGATTAGATAACTGCATGAATGTGCAGGTATACAGGTGTTCCTTATAAAGTGGATGGTGAGTGTGTATTATTTTATTCATTCACACGTTTGAAGAAACTAACACAAATAAATTTGTTACCTTATCCCCAGAAAATCCAGCAAACTCCAAAACCTTGAGAATCCGCGCAGGGAACAAGGAAAGTGTCTGAAATAATGAGTGACAAACCACTGAGAAAATCAGTTTTACATAGTACATCATGTAATCATTTATGAAGAGTAGTAAGCGACTTGTGGAACATACCAAGTTGAACGCACCGATTCCAAATGCCACCCCTCCCTCCAGGTGCTTGTGATTTGGCCCTTTGAAGGAGCTATGTGACTCAATAAAGGAGTGGAGCTCCCTGTGGGTGGAACAACAGCACGATAGTGCAGTTTCAGGAAATTATGATTGATCAGTGTGCTTTAAGCTTTTCTGAATGGGAATTCATAGAAGGATATAGATATGTTTAAACTCTAAGCAGTTTTCCATGCATCAATAAGAGTAATGACAAATCCTTATGTACAAGTGAACCTCTTTACCGAAATTAAATACCTGTTCCTCTGCCTACATTTCCTTAAACAAAACTCACATTCACCAATATATTGATTTGTAAGATTATATTACTTTCCCCCTTTGCCATATTTTATTCATCCCTAATGAAAACATTGAACATCTTAAGGTTCTAAGGAATACTTCCATGTTTTCCAACCTTCATCTATGCCATAAACAAAAATTGACATGTTTCGCTATACAACAAAAATAACAAATTTATAAATTGAGCTCCTGTTCGGTCAGATATGGGCCGCCAGATTTTGTGGTTTTCTGATGATGGTGCAAATTACTTCTTACTGTATTGCTCTAACAATATATCAGATCAGATCAACTGATATTTGTGCGTTCTAATTAATCCGCTTAATAAAAATTCTACTGTCAACTAGATCTCACGTTGGTCAATGTATTTAGTGCACCAGGAGGTGGGATTTGGAAGCACAGTTACAACTTGGAGTTGCTTTATAAAGTCACCTGTCTGCCCCCCCCCCCCAAGCTACTGGAACAGCAAGGCCAATCCTATTCTTTTTGCTTTACACTGAAGAGATTTGGGTTTGAGATCAAAAGATGAATATTAGACGATAGATCAGATTTTCAGCTTTCATTTCCTGATATTTACACCGATATGTGTTAAACAACTTAGAACATGGCACCTTTTGTTTCAACCCACCCATTTTTCAAATGATCAAAAATATTAGAACATGTGAACAACAAGTGTTTATTGCCCAGGTGTACCCTGTTAGATTGATTGTTTAAACAATTAATAGCTCTGAATGTCTATTCCTGGTTTGAGCCCTGGGCTTCACCTGTGAAGACTGAGGGATAGACTAACATAAAGGATAAACCAACAAAGACCAGAGAGTAGTCTATGGGAGAAAAACAAGCCACTTTTGAAGCTGAGAAAAGAGGGAAAAAAAATCAATCTGAGTCATTGCACAAGCATTGGGCATAGCCAAAACAACAATTTGGAATGTCCTGAAACAGAAACAGGTCCTGAAACATGTCCTGAAACAGAAACTACTGGTGTACTAACAACAAGACATGGAACAGGTCGGCCAAGGAAAACAAGAGCATATGATGAGAGAAACATTGTGAGATCTGTGAAGAAAAACCCAAAAATAACAGTCTGTGACCTCCACAGGACAGGAGTGAAGGCATCACAATGCACTGTTTGAAGAAGACTTCGACAGCAGAAATAAAGAGGCCATACGACAAGATGTAAACCACTCATCGGCATTAAGAACCAGAAAGCCTGATTGGAATTCACAAAGAAATACAGAGATGAGCCACAAAAGTTCTGGAACCAAGATTAACCTCTACCAAAGTTATGGAAAGGCCAGAGTGTGAAGAAAGAAAGGATCTGCTAATGATCCAAAGCATACAAGCTCATCTGTCAGGTATGGTGGAGATAGGGTCATGCCTTGGGCTTGCATGACTGCTTCAGGAACGGTCTCACTGACATTTATTGATGATGAAACTCATGATGGTAGCAGCAGAATGAACTCAGGAGTCTACTGAAACATTCTGCCTGCCAGAGAAATGCATCTAATCTAATTGGGAGGAACATCATGCAGCAAGACAATAACCCAAAACACACTGCCAACTCAACAAAGTACCATCATGGGGGGAAAAAAGTGGAAGGTTTTAGACTGGCCAAGTTGATCACCAGACCTTAACCCAATTGAGCATGCATTTTACCTCAGTGAAAACAAGACTTAAGGGAGAAACACCCTGAAACAAACAACAACTGAAAACAGCTGTAGCACAAGCCTGGAAAAGCATCACAAAAGAAGAATGCAACAGTTTGGTGATGTCAGTGGGCCGCCAGATTGATGCAGTTATTTGCAAGCAAGAGATATACAACAAAAAATTAAGTGTTATTTACTTTGAGACTATCTGTTCCAATACTTTTGCTCACCTAAAAATTGGGTGGTCTGCCAGCAAAGGTGCCATTTTCTAAAAGTTGTTTAACACATCTAGATGTAAACATCAGGAAATGAAAGCTGAAATTATTGTCAAATGTTCATCTTTTGATCTCAAACCCAAATGTCTTCACTGCATAGCACAAACAAAAATATTGGTCTTCAAAACATTCAGAGGGGACAGCACACCATGTGGAGCATTAATTTGATACATACACACCAAATGAAAAACTTCTGTTTTGTTAGTCAATGAGCAGTGTGATTTTTCTTTCTTTCTCTGGTTGTTGAACCTACTTTTCCAGCATGCAACTATGAACAAACTAAATAGCCAAGATCTGAAATCTGCTCATCCCAGGTGCCTGGGCTACTTATTTGTCCACCCCTGCTATATGTGAGTTTTAAGTCAATGTGTCGAAATGAAATTCCTGTCTAAAATCCAGTGTGCCAAAATTGACTGCACATGTTCTGCAGATGTGGCTGACAAAGATTAGACTGAAAAACTCTGGAGTATTTCTTTAATGATAATTAGGTCAAAAGCAAACAAAGCTTACTTACTTGTATATGAGGTAGCTATTGCGTACTTTGATTCCTCCTTTAATGAAACTCACCATGTTCTCATCCTGTCAGCAAAAGGATTACAGCAGAAAAGTTAGAGGAAAAAGGACAGACAATGATGAAACAAATCACCCTGAGAAAGAAAGAAAAAGGCCTGACTGGTTGGGGCATGTGCATCACCAGTTCATCCTGTAAACTGATAATTAGTGGAAATCCTAGAAGATTTACTAGTAGGTATGTGTGTGGAAGGCAGTTTTCTGAACCTTTAATATAATCAAAAAAAAAAACAATGCACATATAGATAAAACCCAAAATCTAGGAGCAGAATGTTTATGGTGTACTTTTTATGAATTACAATTAGGTTGCTTGACAGCGAATGTGTGGGTGAATGAGTGTAGGTGTAGTTTTCAGTGGAACTGCGTGTGTGTGTGTTAGTTATGTGGCTGCTTGTGTGTACAAGGAGGTTACTGCCTGAAATCTCTCTACCAACCTGTAAAAATGTGAGAGCAGCTCTTTGCAGCAAGCATTCGGCATAACACGCCTCAGCATGGAGCTCCTCTTTAAACACACGTGCACAAAAAGTACACTGTCTTTAAGCATTGTAGAAAGTATCTTACAAAAGCATTTTCCTTGTAATGTAAAAGACATGTAGGATTTTTCACACATACAATATGCAGCATCAAAGGTGCAACTAAACAGGGTATTATTATAGTCTTTTTTTGTGCAATTTTCCAAACACTTTCACAAATGTAAAGAGGCTTATATTTCTTACCTTCAGACAGCACATCTCCTGCTGCTCTGGCTGCCAGACTGCCAGACCTCTTACGAAACCTGTAGGGGGCACAAACACAGACATTCACACTGATCATTATTTCTAGATGTAATGTACAAATGTTAACATAGACCCATGCTTGTATTTAATGACATGAAAAATGATTCATGAAGGAGCAGTGGCCATATAATTACACCCCAGTATGAGACAGAAAAAAAATCTGATCCTGGATCATCCTCACTCTTGTTTAGAGGCTTTGAAATCATTTTACCATGCAACATATATAATAAACTGGATCAGAACGAATATCATTTTCTCCTGAAGCTGAATCTGTTGGAAGAACACAGACCCTACTCTAATCAAGAGCCTCTACATGACCACAGGGCAACATTCATTATAGCAGGCTGGGAATTATCAGATATAATCAGCTGTCGACCATTTTAAAGCTATTGAGACAGGGCTGTGCTTTATCCACATGCAAACACAGGCAAATCACTACTGCTACCCAATAACAGTTCTATTTCAGTTCATGAAACTGTACCCGTTTTCCTACAGGTCAGAACATCAAGGGCTTTTGAAACTGCCAACACATGAAAGTTTGACAACACACTCCATATTTTAGAATAGTGTATACCTCTGGCAAACTTCTTGAGCACTCTTCATTGTGTTTCCTGCGTTGACAATGTCATCATGTTGGAAGGTCATCATAGCCTGCATCTCTAATACTGTAGCGTAGATCAGAGCGTGATACATACTCTCTTTACATCTGCAAAATGACATCACATAGTATTATAGATAAACCCATACAACCACACCCAGCTTAAACAAACCTAGTCCCACACTGCTTACTGTTATATACAGTTCAGGCCAAAGTTTACATACATTAGGGTATCTACTTTATTTCCATATGAGGTCATTTCAAAATAATAGCCAAGAGACATACTGTGGTGCTTGGAAGTTTGTGAACCCTTTAGAATTTTCCATATTTCTGCACAAATATAACCTAAAACATCATCAGATTTTCACACATGTCCTAAAAGTAAACAAAATTTTATACTTGGTCATTTATTTATTGAGGAGAATGCCATCCCATTGATTGAAAAGACTTGACTCTAATTTCACCTTCAAATGAACTGCTAATACTAGAGGTTCACATACTTTTGCCACTCACCGATCTGTAATATTGGATCAATCAGGTGTAAGAGAGTGCCCTGTTATATTTAAAGAACAGGGATCTATTAGAGTCTGATTTTCATAACACGTTTGTGGCCGTGCATCATGGCACGAATAATGGAGATTTCTGAGACGTTGTTTGTGCGCATCAGGCTGGAAAAGGTTACAAAACCATCTCTAAAGAGTTTGGGCTCCACCAATCCACAGTCAGACAGACTGTATACAGATGGAGGAAATTCAAGGCCACTGTAACCCTCAGCAGGAGTGTCAACCAACAAAGATTACTCCAAAAGCAAGATTTGTAACAGTCTGCAAGGTCACAATAGAACCCAGGGTAACTACCAAGCAACTAAAGGCCTCTCTCACATTATGTTAATGTGAGACTAATGTTAATGTTCATGTCCACCGTCAGGAGAACACTGAGAAGAACTCTCCGAAAAGAACATTGCTGTCCATCTGCAGTTCAAAGATCACACAGACAAGCCAGAAGGCAAAAAATGTTTTGTGGATGGATGAGACCAAAATAGAAATTTTTGGTTTACATGATAAGTTATGTTTGGAGGAAGGAAAACACTGCATTCCAACACTAGAACCTTATCCCATCTGTGAAACGTGGTGGTCATAGTATCATGGATTGGGCCTATTTTGCTGCATCTGGGCCAGGACAGCTCACCATCATTGATGGAACAGTGAATTCTGAATATCACCGAATTCTAAAGGAAAGTTTCAGGACATCTGTTCATAAACTAAATCACAAGAGAAAGTGGGGCTTGCAGTAAGATAACGACCCTAAGTACACAAGTCATTCTACCAAAAAGTGTTTTGGAATGGCCAAGTCAAAGTCCTGACCTTAATCCAATAGAAATTTTGTGAAAGGACCTGAAGCAAGCAGTTCATATGACGAAACCCACCAACATCCCAGAGTTGAAGCTGTTCTGTACTGAGGAATGGGATAAAATTCCTCCAAGCCGATGTGCAGGACTGATCAACAGTTACCAGAAACATTTAGTTTCTGCACAACGGGATCACACCAGATTTGCAAATCACAGATATGCAATATTAAATCATTTATCAATAAATAAATAACCAAGTATAACATTTTTGTTTCATTTGTTTAATTGGGTTCTCTTTATCTACTTTTAGGACTTGTGTGAAAATCTGATGTTTTAGGTCATATGTATGCAGAAATGTAGAGAATTCAAAAGGGTTCACAAACTTTCAGGCACCACTGTATTTATTTCAGCTTTTATTTACTATATGAGATTTTCAGAGGGTCAAAGGTTTATATACACTTACTTTGTTACTATTTGGTAGAATTGCTTTTTAATTGCTTAACCTGAATCACACCTCCTTGCTAGGACACCGTTTTTTAACCATCCAAAGGCCCACAAGTTCTCATCATCCCGAGGCCCACCAGCTCCCACCATCCAAAGGCCCACAAGTTCTCATCATCCCGAGGCCCACCAGCTCCCACCATCCAAAGGCCCACGAGCTCCCACCATCCAAAGGCCCACGAGCTCCCACCATCCAAAGGCCCACCAGCTCCCACCATCCAAAGGCCCACAAGTTCTCATCATCCCGAGGCCCACCAGCTCCCACCATCCCGAGGCCCACAAGCTCCCACCATCCAAAGGCCCACAAGTTCTCATCATCCCGAGGCCCACCATCCCAAGGAGAGCAGAGTGTATGCAAGCTTGCAATAGTGGTTTCAGCTTCTCACAATCCTTGTCAGTTTAAGCCTTTAGGTCCTAATCCTGCCATAGTCATGTACACACAGTCTTTTTCTAGTCTTGAAATCTACGAGACCCTGCATAGTTTGTCTAAAATGAACCCAGTTGGACTGTATATACTCAACTTTCCAGGGCGTACATGCTGAACTTCAAATACTCAGCTGCAGTGGAAAGTGATTGCACATCTGACAATATTCAGATTAGTGTAGAACAGTAAAATAGTCCCAGGCAAGTTTTATAACAACTTTTGCTTTAGCACACGTTGCATTTAGAAAAAGAAAAACTGAAATGCACAAATATTTTTTTTGCAGAGAAATTTAGAAATTTAATAAGAAAAGGTGGCCTAACCCACTGCCATCTCCAGTTATATCTGAATCAGGATTTATTCAAGAGAAGTAGTTATATGCATCTGTTAAAACTATTTTTCCCTGCACAAATCAGTGGCTGATAAGCAAGTGTTACAACCCGCTATCTTTGGGATGGGAAGTTTTTTTTTTTGCGTGCTGTGCCATATTTTGTGTGCAGGTCCAAACCCCCTCCCAGAGTTTCCAGCCTGCCCTAGCCTGCCTTGTTCCCGCCTCACAGGATGACATCACTGATTGACGACCATATTTAAAGAGGAAGAGGTGTGAGAATAGCGTGGGATGTTGGAGGTGGTTATGTGTGATTTGCTGTTAGGAGAGTATTTGGTTTGTGTTGCTTGCCCTTGTGGCTATCAAATTCTGTATTCTGACTCCTGTTCTGGTTTTGACATTGTGTTTGGTTGTCCCTGTATCTGTTTGCGTGTATACTCTTCACCACTGTATATATTTTGCACTTGGTTTACCGGCAGTAGGGGTGTGGCTGCGATTTCTTTTGGGAGGGGGTCCTTTTGTCTCTGTTTTTGGCTTAGGTAGTTAGGGAAGTATTTGTATTTTCTTTGTTGTTTTCCTTTAAGGTAAGCTAGCTACCTAACAATAGAATTCTTTTGTTTATTATTTTGGCCTTGGCCCACCCTGAAGTTACGTTTGGTGTTTGGTTCTTTGTATAGTTGTATGTATATAACTGTGTGTTACAATATACCACAACTTTTGAACAACCCTGTTTGTGGTGTTATTCCTGTCTCCTTCATTTTTAAAAGGTCAATTCCATTGAATCCCGAGCTGGTTACTCTGTGCGACCTAACCTAGACTGGGCCGTAACACAAGATCAATATACAAACTGGATGGAATTGAAGCATTCCTCACTTCCTGATCAAGGCAGACTCTATTCAATGCAGTTGTGTGTACCTAGGATCACACCCAAAGACAAACACCTCACATCCTGGTCAAGGGAGTTGGCATGACACACATAATCAAACAGACAGTGAAATGTTTCAGCAGAAATCCATGTCACGTTTAATCCTAATCCATACAGATTATGGCATATAGCATTTAAAAGATTAAACACACTTTACTCCCACTGTATCCAAAACTTGAACACTTTTCTCTAACTCCCTTTCACTATTGACATGATCACAATGGGTTCTTGTATCAAGATCAACTGGACTATCATGTGCATGTGAGAATGACAGAACTGGAAAGAAGGCAGGCAGAACTACTTGCTCTCACCTTGGCTGCAGTTTGTCTAGACTCTCGCTGAAGTGGTTGTTGAGGAACAGATCCAAGGCCTCCATACACTCTTCAAGACATGCCTTTAAGGACGTCTGTGTGGAGCTGAGTTGAGATAAGCACATAAAAACAGCACCAAATGATCAAATAATTTAGTTCTTGACAGAATTAAGGTTTGCCACCTGATGAAAACATTGAGCATAAGATGATGATAACAAATTTATAAGCAATGTCTTCCGCTTTGAAACATGCCCTTTATTAATTATAAATGATGCCTTATGACACAGTATACCTGGGGCTATAAAAAGCCCCCAGTGTAATAGGAGAAATTCAAATGGTGGTGATTAGTGTAAGAGGTTCAATAAAACACTAATAGTTGTAGAGAGCAAAGATTTATTTAATGTGTAAGAGGATCCAGTGCGATTATACCTAATATCAGGCCAGTACAATCATATATATATATATATATATATAAAAAAGGTACACTTGCTCTAAGGGACCAATAGCAATCTCATCATAGGTTCAGCATGGTGAAATTGCCTTCCTGGGCTATATCACCATTTCTACAAAACACATGCACACTGACAGTTGCTGGAAAGTGCTGGGAATTTTGTCAGATGTAGAGCTTTGTGAAACACCATGCAAAACAAACACACGTATGTGCACTGAGTAAGTATCCTACAGCAATTACTTTTCAGGTGCTTATGGGTCAAAAGTGATATTATTATTATTTATTATTAATATTATTATTATTATTAAGACAATATTTCCTTTTTTACTTTTTGTGTTGTCATTTAGAACTTGCAGATACAGGTCGGATGTTTTCACCCACTATGCTGTTCACATCAAATATCACAATGGGGAAATAAATGTGATCTTTGACCAGGTCATGGTTGTTGGTCCCAGACAGGCTGGTTTGAGCATTTGAGAAACTGCCTATCTCCTGTGTTCTTCACACACACAACAGTGTCCAGAGTTTACATAGGATGGTGCGAAAATTAAAACAAAACAAAACAAAACAAAAACATCCAGTGAGCAGCAGTTGTGTGTGTAGAAACACCTTTATGATGAGAGAGGGCAGAAGAAAATGGCCAGGCTGGTTCGAGCTCACAGGAAGGCTGCGGTAACTCAAATATACACACTTTACAATTGTGGTAAGCAGAAAAGCATCTCAGAACACACAAAATGTTGACCCTTGAGACACGTGAACTACAACAGCAGAACAGGAATCGGAGGCTTCACTGTAACTTAGCTGAAGACTCAAAAAAGACCAGGTAATAATGTTTTAACTGCAGTCTTCAACTGGTCGGTTCTGATATGCTCAAATCAGCCCATCTGGCACCAACAACCATGCCACGGTCAAAGTCACCGAGATGACATTTTCCCCATCCTGATGTTTGATGTGAACATTAACTGAAACTTTTGACCTGTATCTGCATGAGTTTACACATTGCGCTGCTGCCACATGATAGGCTGAGTGGATAATTAGACGAATGAGCAGGTGTACACGTGTCCGTAATAAGTGTATATATTTGGTATATTTATGTATACTAAGATTACATTTGTGTACATGTACCGCCTTATTCAGGTTCAAATCTTTGACCCTTATATAGGGAAAAATACTACATCTACTACTACTACTACTACTGCTGCTGCTGCTACTATTAATAATAATAATAATAATAATAACAACAACAATAACAACAACAATTAAACAATAGGGTGCCTACGCACATCAGGTACTTGCCCCCTAATAATAATAATAAAAATAACAATATTGGCGATACACTGAACTTCTCTTGAGTGGCACATAAGAGTCGACTCTCACTCTTTCTCTCACGCACTCACAAAAAGCAATTACACAACGAGGAAGGAAGAGTCAAGAGGAAGGGGACTGAGTGTATGTGTGAGTGTGTGTGAGAGAGAGAGAGAGAGAGAGAGAGAGAGAGAGAGAGAGAGAGAAAACCGACCCAAGTAGGAAAGGAAATTCTGAACAAACTGCAAAACTCACCACAAACTAACTGAATCAGCCAAAACAGAACTCAACACTTAAACAGTCGCTAACACCTCCATGGCTGCTGTAATGGCACTGAGCTGCTACGCTGCCAATGTTAAGCGTCGCATCATGCTTTTTTTTTGTTGTTGTTGTTGTTTTAGCAGTAGAAAGCATTAAAGCCACTACTTTAATATAATTATCACCTCACTGAAGAAGAGCGCTAATTAAAAAAGCCGCCAGAGGCTGACCATACTGAGCCATTATCGCTTTCTCACAACAGCAGCGCGTGAGCGTGTAACCCAAGAGCAGCTGCTGCTACTTACTTTGCGCTAACAGGTGCATCTTTCCCGCTGGACATGATTTCAGTTCCGAGTCTCCTCTGAGTCCTGGGTATAACCGCAACACCTGTCAGAAAGTGCTCCGGGCTCGGTTCGCTTCCAAACAGCCAATGACTTCGGAGAACAGAGCCGACAATTCGTGCGGAGAAGCAGTGAGTCGCATTGAGTTGAGGAATCCTGAGGACTTGAGCAGGAGCGGTGTTCACTCGGGTGAAAGAGGCTGTTCCTGCGGGCTGTAGCTCCGGGAACACCACCGCTTCTTAGCTCCTCCTCGTCAACGCTGCTCTGGCGTTATGCCACGACTGCAAGAATTGTCGACAACATCACCACCACCTAGTCTAGATGTGTTGGCTTGATAAAGCCAGCTGCTTTCCTTTTTTGGGGGGGAAATATTTCCTTCAATCTATCTACCTGTATCACTCTCTCACTCCTTCTAGTTTTCTATGAACAACACTCTTTCCATCTATCTACCTGTATCACTCTCTCACTCTGTCTGGTTTTCTATGAACAACACTCTTTCCATCTATCTACCTGTATCACTCTCTCACTCCTTCTGGTTTTCTATGAATAACACTCTTTCCATCTATCTACCTGTATCACTCTCTCACTCCTTCTGGGTTTCTATGAATAACACTCTTTCCATTTCCCTTGCTATAGGGACCCTTTTGTTTATTTATTTCACATATATTATTACAGTTTGTATATTATGTACTATGTATAGGCATTATACCGTTTCAGTGGTGGGTGGTTATTTCCACCACTGTAATAAAATAAGAAGAAAAAAATCATCCCTGTGTTTCTGGGACAGCACATTGAGAACCATGGCTCTACAGGAATATTCATTATTCACTCTAACAGCTTCATTCTGGCCAAGTCTAGCGTGATATTAAAATGTGTTAGAGAGCTGAAAAAATCATCCCCAAAAGCAAACATACAGTTCCTCTCAGTTCCCTTATGACTTCTTTCAACCTCTGCACCTTTGTCATTTATCACTCCTTGACATGTTTTAGTTGAGTTCAGTGACTAGTTTTCTAAACGTGAATCGGCCCAATGTTTGTAGCGGTAGTAGATCCTATATTGTATTTTATTTAATCACATGCATTTATTTGAATTATTTTGCTGAATACAGTTCATCAGACCAGGGACTAACTACAGGGCTAAACTGTCATTTTATTGACCCTTTTTGGTCTGATTAGTGACCTGGCAACGTGGTTTGCTTAAAGAAAAGTTGATGATGAAAACAATGACAAAGAAGTATGCGTTTCCCTAGATCAAATTTCAAACGTGTCTCATCTTTTCAGAGTCTGTGGTGCTAGTCAAAAGTGGTAGCATTACACATCACTAAAACCATGACCACTTTGCATTGTCTTACTTATAGTGACAAACTAGTCATTAAGGGTTAAACATTAAAAGGTGATGGCTCTACAAATTTTAGTTGAATGTTCCTGCTCTAAAACATAATGTGACTGAGCTGCTGTGAGTCACCCTGCCAAGCCTATATTAGTAATGCACAGTGAGAGCTGCTCATGTACAGTTTCCAGTAGCTTTAGTAGATGCATCAAGTCAGTATGTCTAAGCCTCTAGATGGCTAATGACAGTTAAAAGCATGGTTGGAGAACTCAAATCAGATTGAATGACAAAATATAACAATCAAGTAAAATACACACAGAACAGAGTTTGGTTCTCCACACTGTGTTCTAACAAGTTAGCTGAAGTTAGGCAACTAGGACACTAACATCAGCATCAGTATATAATAGGGGTGTAATGATACACTCCAGTCATGATTCGCTTCAATTCTCAGAATATTTTGAGAAAAAGTTGAATGTAGAAAAATGATGACTAAAAAAGACTCCAAACTAAGCTTGGGTGGAATTACTAGTTTTAATATTGTAAACAAAATGTACTACATCATAACTTAAAGATAAATAAAGACATTTATAAATTCTCCCAAAAAACTGATTAACAAAGTCTGTGACCCTGGGAAACTGACTGATTGAAACATAATGAGCTCCATAGCAGTGTCTGAGGTGTCATTTTACCAGGAAATACAGCTCCAAAGACAGCTAAAATGACAGCTTCCTCAGTCTCTTTCTCAGGCACTGTATATTTCACTGGTGCTGGTGTTGTTTGAAAGCTACCGAAGAGCTCTTTTTAAGGGTTATAATGTGGTTCTGTAACCATATAACCTATAATGCATGTTGCTCATGTGATCCAGAAATATTGGGCACTTTACAAATGCAGATGATTCCCGGTAATAGTGCTGGCTCTCCATATAAGAATGAGATCATGTGACCAGCAATAGCAACAATAGCACAAAACAATGTCAGGTTCCACTTCTGATAAAAACCTGGTCTGATGAATCTTGGTTTCTACTGAGGCACACAGATGGTAGGGTCAGAATTTGGCACCAACAGCATGAATCCATGGACCCAACCTGCCTTGTGTCAACAGTCCTGGCTGGTTGGAGGTGGTGTAATATTGTAGGGAATGTTTTCTTGGCACACTTTGGGCCCATTAATACCAATCAATTATTTCTTGAATGCCACAGCCTAATTGAGTACTGTTGCTGACCATGTAAATCCCTTCATGGCCACAATTTACCCATCTTCTAATGGCTACTTCCACCACGATAATGCACCATGTCTCAAAGTAAAAGTCGTCTCAGACTGGTTTCATGAACATGACAATGAGTTCAGTGTTCTTCAGTGGCCTTCACAGTCACTGGATCTAAATCCTTTGGGATGTGGTAGAATGGGAGATTTGCAGCATGAAAGTACACATGAAAAATCTGCAGGCTTTGCGTGATGCAGTCATGTCAACACGGACCAGAATCTCAAAGAAATGTTTCCAACATCTAGCTGATACAAACGAAGAACAATTTATGCTGTTTTGAGAGCAAAGGGAGGAGCCAGTATTTGTATATTGTTCCTAATACAGCGTTCAGAGAGTGTATTTTAACTCTATGGGTTACACAGATTGAGACATCTGGTGTTCAAACAGTGCAATTGCATTAGATGCATAATTAATAGAATGCTGATATGGTGTGAATCGCACATTCCACAACGCACATCATCACATTTTTTGCATCACGACGCATCGTTACACCCGTAGTATAGAAATATAATTCAGTTAAATTAAATTACATTTTATTTATACAGCACATTTAACAATGTACACAAACATAAATCGGCTTTCTGCTTTAAATATCACTTAAATATCAAAACGTAGATTTAGATCCCTAATGACAGTAACAATCAAACCTCCCTTATGAGGTGAGAAAAAAACCTTGAGAAGAACCAGACTCAAAATCTTCTTCTGGATTAGGCCCGACTGGGAGATTGTAAATTATTGCATTGTACAGTTGTAGAAAAGTAAAGGCAAACAGTACTAAGTATGTTAACAAGATTTTCACTATGAGCATATTGTGAATAGAAGTCCTGGGATAAGCACAGGGCAGTCATCAGCATTTCTTAGAAGATACAAGAAATTACAGTGTCAGATTAATGCATGAAACAAAAGCCATGTCTGAAAATATTCTGTTGAGAGTACATTACTGATAGCATTTTTCTACCAGAGAGGAATTTTAACAGCCAAATTTTACATCCAGTAGCTTCAAAGAATAATTAAACCCTTGAGTTTGGGTAGTCCTCATCCTCAGATTTGAACAATGAATTTTAGTGTGTGAATCATAAGTGTGTGAAATGAATAATGGGGCAGGGGAGAGGGAGGGGATGTCAGCATTAGCAATTACACAAATAAAGCTTTATGCCAAAAAATAAAGTTAAATGGAAGGACAAGCGGAGATAGCAACACATCAGAGATCATTTGAAGTGGCACACTTCTCTCCACCAGACTCCCACTGGTGTGATAACACTAATGAACAGAATAAGCAAACAGTCATTGAGGAGCCTTATCAATTTGAGCCTCTGACCCAGAGAATACATGCAGTTCCTAGAGATTTATATGTTCACAGTTCGTGAATGGTACGAACTATGTGTCACCCTTAGCTTAAGTATTCATGCAATAATAAAATAATCAGCCTAATAATAAGTCTGCATAGTGATAAGTTACCTTGCTCAGGAACACTCTAACACCTCTATAAATAAATAAGTAAGTAAATAAATAAATAAATAAATACACACACAGTGGGGGAAATTAGTATTGAATGCGTCAACATTTTTTTCAGTAAATATATTTCCAATGAGGTTATTCACTATTCACATGAAATTTTCACCAGACATCAGTATTAACTCAAGAAATCCTCAAATATAAAGAATTCACAACATTGAAGTCCATAAATAAAGTTATGTGTAATTAAGTGGAATGACACAGGAAAAAAAGTATTGAAAAACCTAAGAAAAGCAGTTCTCCAAGGCAACATAAGGCAAGGAACCAGCTGAAATCCGTAAGTAATTATACCTCCTATCTGTGCAAATTAATATCAGCTGGGTTAGTAAATTGATGGTCTATGAAAAGACTTTTCATTACCAAGGTGTCACACAAGAAACATCTCATGATTGGTAAAAGCAAAGAGCTCTCCCAAGACCTTCGCAACCTTATTGTTGCGAAATATATTGATGGAATCGGATACAGACGTATTTCAAAACTTCTGAATCTTCCAGTAAGCGCCATTGGGGCCATTATCTGCAAATGGACACAACATCACTCCGTCATCAACTGTCCACGCACAGGAGCTCCTCGGAAGATTTCTGACCAGGGAGTCAGAAGAACAGTCAAAACAGTAGCCCAAGAGCCAAGGACCACTCGGAAAGCGCTCCAGAAACACTTGGAGGCAGCAGGTACCATCGTCACAGAGAAAACAATAGGCAAAGCACTCCACTGCTCACGCTCACCCTGCAAAACTCCATTACTAAAGAAAAGGCATGTCGAAGCTCGTTTAAAGTTTGCCACAACTCATTTGGACAAGCCTATGAAATACTGGGAGAATGTAGTCTGGTCAG
Source organism: Ictalurus furcatus (assembly GCF_023375685.1). Taxonomy (NCBI): domain Eukaryota; kingdom Metazoa; phylum Chordata; class Actinopteri; order Siluriformes; family Ictaluridae; genus Ictalurus; species Ictalurus furcatus. Next base: position 25,774,271 of record NC_071256.1, on the reverse strand, counting down.
ACGAGAGCAAAATTTTACTTTTTAGCTGTCATACACACACCATGTTTGGAGAAGAAATAGCACTGCACATCACCCTTAAAAGATTATACCAACAAGGAAGTTTGGAGGTGGAAGCATCATGGTGTTGGGCTGCTTTTCCATCACATGGTACTGGCAGACTTCATATAATTGAAGGAACGATGAATGGAGCCCTCTACCGGGAGATTCTTGAGAAGATTCTGCTGCCGATTAATTTCTTCATACAGGAAGCGTCTTGAAGCTGTCATTACAAACAAAGGCTTCTCCACTAAGTATTAAATAAATTTCAGTTAACGTGTTCAATACTTTTTTCCTGTGTCATTCCGCTTTATTACACATAACTTTATTTATGGACTTTAATGTTTGAATTTCTTTATATTTGCAGATTTCTTGAGTTAATACCAAAGTCTGGTGAAAATTTCATGTGAATAGCTGAAAATGTTTTCGTTTTTGACACGTTCAATACTAACTCCCCCCATATTTTATATATATATATATATATATATATATATATATATATATATATATATATATATGTAATATTATATATAAGTTTATGTGTTGGATGCAGGAAAAATTGGCAAGTGTAAGTAAGGATCTGAGCAACTTTAACAAGGGCCCAATTGTTATCGCTAGAGAATTGTATCAGAGTATTTCCAAAATGGCACACCTTGTGGGGTGTTCCTGGTATGCAGTGGTTAGTACCTACCAAAACTGGTTCAAGGAATGACAAACAGCGACAGGGTCATGGGGGCCCAAGTCTTACTGATGCACATGGAGAGTGAAGGCTAGCCTGTCTGGTCCAATCCCACAGAAGAACTACTGTAGGACAAACTGCTGAAAAACTTAATGCTGGATATGATAGAACCACATCAGAACACACTGGGCATCGGAGTTTGCTGCATTTGCGGTTGCATAGCAACAGACCACCACCACCACCGAAAACGCCTACAATAGCTAGAAGTAAGCTTTCTGATTACATAGTAAATCTGGATGGCCTTTCTGTTTCGGCATGTGAAGCAGTAAAAGACCTTGGTGTGATTATTGACCCCAGTCTTTCATTTGAAGATCATGTAGATAATATTACTAGGATAGCTTTCTTTCATATCAGAATTATAAGAAATGTAATGTCACTACACGATGCAGAAAAAACAGTTCATGCTTTCATCACCTCTAGGCTGGATTACTGTAATGCCTTACTGTCTGGATGTTCCAGTAAATGCATAAACAAACACCAAACAAAACACCCAGGTTTGTTGATGGTGGAGTGGCTGGCCACCTTATGTCCCAGGGAGCCCTCATGTCTGTGTTACCTTCTGGCTCTCCCTTTTAGTTATGCTCTCATAGCTAGTCTTGCCGGAGTCCCTGTTTTCACTCACGCAAAGTGCAAAGTCCTTAACCATTATGGGACAATAAGCATACCTAATAATCTCTCCCTCTCTTTCCCTCTTTCTCCCTCTCTCTTTGTGTCAAGCTACACATGATGCTCCTGAGATACCAGTGATCCTGACCTCTTCTGCTTTCCAGACCTGCCTGATCCATCCTGATACCCTACTTCTGGTTGGAGTTCTCATCAGTTGGAAGTTAGGAAGTTACATATTGCCGCTGAGGATGACCCCACGTGGTGCAGCCTAAAGATCATTGAGATGGTTGAGGATGGTACCACTTAAAAATCATAAGATGGCTTTGGACCTCAATTCATATGAACAGTTATGCTATGATGACTAGGACTACAATTGCTATTATAGCCTTAGCACTGCAATTACCACAAATGGTTTTGCACATAAGTCTCCATCAGTGAACAGTGGAGAAGTTCAACAAAACAGACTTCATGTAAAAACTGTAATGAATTTTCCTGGTTACACAACTGCACTATTTGACCATGTAGTATTAGCACATTTATAGAAGGGATAATTATTTATAGTTATATTATCCGGTGTCACCCAGATGAGGATGGGTTTCCTTTTGAGTCTGGTTCCTCTCATGGTTTCTTTCTCATATCGTCTCAGGGAGTTTTTCCTTGCTACAGTCACCTCTGGCTTGCTCATTAGGAACAAATTCGTACATTTAAAAATCTATATTCTGGAATTTATATATTTCTGTAAAGCTCCTTTGGGACAATGTCCATTGTTAAAAGCGCTATACAAATAATAGCATAAGAACTGGACCATGGAGCAATGAAAGAAGGTGGCCTGGTCTGATGAATAATGTTTTCTTTTACATTATGTAGACAGCCAGGTATGTGTGTGTTGCTTACCTAGGGAAGAGATGGCACCAGGATGCACTATGGGAAGAAAGCACATGGAGGAGGAAGTCTGATGCTCTGGGCAATGTTCTGCTGGGAAATATTGGTTTCTGGCATTCATGTGGATGTTACTTTGACATGTACCACCTACCTAAACATTGTTGCAGACCAAGTACACCCCTTCATGGCAACAGTATTCCCTAACGGCAGTGGCCTCTTTCAGCAGGATAATGCGCCCTGCCACACTGCAAAAATTGTTCATTGGTTTGAGGAACATGACAAAGTGCTCAACGTATTGACTTCCAAATTCCTCAAATCTCAATTGAGTATCTGAGGGATGTGCTGGACAAACAAGTCCAATCCATGGAGGCCCCACCTCATAACTTAGAGGACTTAAAGGATCTGCTGCTAATCTCTTGATGCCAGATGCCACAGCACACCTTCAGAGGAGTTGTGGAGTCCATGCCTTGACAGCTCAGTATTATTTTGGTGGCACAAGGGGGACCTACACAATATCAAGCAGGTGGTTTTAATGTTATGGCTACTCGATATATTTATTCACTAAACAAATGTTAATACAACTCAAATATATTTGCTCAAAACTACTTGCACATTGTAGTACAACAATCATTCTTATGTAAATATTTCTTTTAGTTTTGCCAATAGAATGGCAGTCAGTATAACTAATTATTTACAGAAGTTGAGAAAACAAGAAAAAGCTAGTGGTAATTGGTATTAAGATTCTTTTTTTGTTGTGGCAGCTCTAAATTTTTTCCAGTGCATGGCCCTGTCTCAACTAATAAATCATATACCTCTACAAATCAAATCCATGTGTTTTTGATAGAGATTACACTGCAATTCAGTAAGTCATTCTGAATACAGGTGTCTGCCAAATGCCATTAAATGCTCCTCATCAGGCCTAGAGCTGTAATAGTGGTCTACTGCCAGTGCAGTCATTCCTGCAAAATGCTCTATCTGATAAACTGTGGTATAGTGTAGGTAGTGTAGGAATTAACAACAAAATACGCTTGCTATACCTGGCCAGATGGGATGCCATATGCAGCAGCCCTGCTGCTTGAGGTGGTCCATTCCCTCTGCAAATCTTTATAATAAAGTGATATAATTTTGTAAGACAGTGTGAGTGTTTTATTTATGACATTTCTATTCAGCTTACAGGGTGCAAAGACTCAAATGGTGTTATACGTGGCCAGGCAGAATGACATAAGCCTGGCCCTGGGCGCTGGGAGAGAATTTCTTCTCTTGGTGGTACATGTGAGAGGGCAGGACAGCAGGGTGTGGCAATTCACCAGCCTCAACCCATGGTCCAGAGCAGGAAAATTGTCCCAGTTTGGGTAATATGGCTGTGGCAGGACGGGCATAAATAAAAAGGGTTTGGGTTATGCTTAAGAGACCAAAATAGGACAATTAACCATCTGTAGAACTGTTCAATTAACAGATGTAATATTGCAATACAGTACGAGAGAAAAGACAAATAATGATGTTATTAAATGCACTTTCAATAATATCATAAAAACATAATTTCTGAACTCAAACAGTCCAACAATTAGAATAAAAAATGGCTGTGAGTGCTTGGGCTGAAGTGCTGCTCTTGGTGGGACAGGGTGTTGCAAGTCATCAGCCTTAACCCACGGTCCAGAGCTAGACAAATCCCAGCTTGCGTAATATGGCTGTGGCAGGATGAGAAGAAACAGAGTTTGGTTTATGCTTAAAAGGCCAAATCAACAGGACAAATAAATAAGACAAATAAATAGTACAAATCTATTCCCTCTGCAGGAATCTTTAATGAAGGGATTTAAAATCATAATAAAGCATGTGAAAAAAAGACAGAAATATTTTAGGAGGATTTAAAGACATTAATCTACAAAATCAGACACATAAAAAGAGATTTAAAGTATTTGTTTACCTAATGGTGACCAATATGTTAAAAATATCATACTACGACATTTCTCACTATAAAACATCACAATATTTAGTTTTGAGATTTGTTACATACAGTCCTACAATTAGAATGAATACGGTCTTATACCTGGACAGACAGGATGGCGTAAGCCTGACCCTTGAGTGCTGCTTACGTCTACATGTGGGGGGGCTGGGACAGGGTGCATGTCAGCAGCCTCAACCCAAGGTGAAGAGCCGGAACAATGGCTGTGGTGGGAAGAAACAAACAAGTTTTGAGTTTAGGCTTTAAAATCTCCTCATTTAAATGTACAGTTCTAGCCTCCATCTGAGCTACAAGAAGAAATGTCTGTGATCTGAGTTCTTTCAGCATTTGTGGAATGCTAAAGACCCAGATAAGACAGATCTGATTGCCCTATTCAGATAATACATAAGACAATATTCTGATTCCCAATCCTGGAGTATGTAAACACCTTATTCAGAAAGTATTTTTATTTTTTAATTGTTTGTGTCTTGAGAATATCATTCCAGGAATCATAGTTTTATCATTTTTTGGCTGAACCCAATTTGTTACAGTGTTGTATACACATAACAATAAACTCTGCATAAACTAAATTCAGATTAGTTTTAGTGTGTGCACATCAGTGTTGTGAAATTGGATGCATATTAAATTTGACTCAGTTAAGTTTTATAGGGAGAGGAATCGTTCAAGTATCTTTAAACTTTCTCCTGGCAAAATGAGTACACATGTAATGAGAGCTCTAGCAAAAACAATTGTATTTTGCCACCTTTACTTTTTCCCCATACAAAACGGAATCACACATATCATATTTAAAGTTTATGGTAAATGATAACTCTTTCCACATGATATTATGTGCTATATGCTATACTACATGCTGTAATTCTGCCAGGAGGTGGCAGCACAAGTTGAATGAATTTGCATTACATGTTTTATTGGAAGGAAAATGGATCTATATGTGCTATAGGTTTTTACAAACATAAAAATAACTAAACTAAGATTAAATTAATCTAACCCTATCTTTGAAAGTCAAGTGCTATTTGTAGCCTTATTGAAGAATTACTGGAAAACAGACCAAAGCCTTTTTTGGTCACTATGCTACTCATCCTCATCCATATCCATCCTCTCATCAAGCTGTCCAGCAAGCATAAGAGTAAAAACCTGAAACATACACCCATCAGTCATTGTTTTGTGCTTAAATATTTCTAAGATTCTACTTTTGACCCAAGTTATTGCTGACAGTATCATTTGTGATGAAAACCTTTGTGTTAAATTGAAAAAGAATACTAAACAGAAGTATTTTTACTAGTGGTCTCAGACTTTTAGACACCACTGTATATATAAATTCTCCCAAAAAGTCTCTGACCCAGGGAAATGATGAATTGAAACATAATGAGTTCTACAGCTGCATCTGAGGTGCCATATTATCTGGAAATAGAGTTCCAAAGTCGGCTAAAATGCCAGAGTTCCGTGACAGCATTCTTGGGCCCGTAGATTGGGCTGGTGTCATTTGAAAGGTACTGAAAATTTCTGAACTGTTTTAATGTGGTTATGTAACTGTATAACCTATAATGTGTGTTGGTCGTTGTGATCTAGGGCTGTTAGGGACAGCGTATCTCTAAATATTTTACCTCTCTGGGTTGTGCAGATTGGGACCTCTGGTGTTCAAAAAGTGCAACATCATTAGATGAATAATTAATAGAATGCTGATTCCCATGAGATGAATTGCACATTCCCATTATGCACATCATCACCCTTACAACCCTAGTTATGATTATCAGCAGGAAGTCATTAAAGCAATCACCACTCACCTACATTCAGAGGACAGAGTCTGAGTAACAGAAGTGGAGAGAGATGGAAGATCAGACTAGAAAGATGGATATTTTGAAGTTTTTCAGCCAAATATGTAACATTTAACTAGTCAGTTGCAGTGATACAGAATTTGTTTCTTATCAAATTTATTGTTGAGGGGTAGTTTATAGAGCTCATTGGGGGCTCAAGCTAGGTTAAAGCTAGTTAGTTAACTTTGCCTGCTTAATGCTACCTAAAAATTGAGGAACTAATAACGGTGCAGTGATTATCTGTTTCAATAAAGCCTGTGCAGTTACTAAAACTTTAAGTTGAGTTTTTTTGGTTACATTCATGCAAATTCAGCAAGACATGCAGAAGAAATATACTATTCTGATGAAATAAATCAACAATTCAGTTTGGCTGTAATCATCACATAATTCAATCATAGCATAATTATTTATATTAGTTTCATGCTGACTTGTCTAGTTGGTGTTTAGGTGTTATCTATTGTATGGTGTTGAAATGAACTAGGATCAGTTTCCCAAATACATCACAAAATTAAGATCAACTTAACTGGGAAACTGCGTGTTCAATGTGATGCTCGTTCTAAAATTTAATGATGAACATTGTGCTGCGATGCTTTTGCGAAACTTGACACTGATCAGTATAGATAATATAGCTGACCACTCAGTGTTTGGTGCCTCTTGAATGATGTAATCCTGATCAAATGAACAACATTTATTTGATTGACTTTAATTTTTGCAAGCGGGTACTTACACTGTTTTACCAAAAGTTTGTGGACACCAGACTAATCATACCCATAAGTGCTTGTTGAACATCCCATTCCAGATTTAGTCCTCCTTTGCTGTTATAATAACCACCATTCTTCTGGGATGGCTTTCCACTAGATTTTGGATGTAGCTGTGGGAATTTGTGTCAGGTAAGATCAGGTAGTGATGTTGGGTGAGAAGGCCCAGAACACAATCAGTGTTTCAGTTCATCCCAAAAGTGTTCAGTGGGGTTGAGGTCAGGGCTCTGGCAAGGACCACTCAAATTCTTCAACTCTAACCTTGGCACCATGTCTTCATGCAGTTCGCTTTGTGCACAGGGGCACTGTCATGCTAGAAAAGGTTTGGGTTCCTTAGTTCCACTAAAGGGACCCACTTAACTAACCCCTAAAATGCCAACCCCACATTATTAAAAAACAAACAAACAAACAAACAAACAAACAACTAAAAAAAAAACTTACTCTACTCTCCACATCTTGCATGGTAGCACTACTTGTATTGTTCTCCGCTTGACATACTGTATTTCTTCATTTGTAAGTCGCTTTGGATAAAAGCATCTGCTAACTGAATAAATGTAAAGGGGAATTCTTAATGCTACTGGATAGAAAGACATTCTAGACAATTGTGTACTTCAAACTTTGTGGCAACAGTTTGGGGAAGGCCCACATATGGGTGTCCATATACTTTTGGCCATACAGTGTATTTTGAGCAACTCTATATAACTTAGATCACGTAATAAGTTAGTGATCATCTGTGAAATGAAATGGCCGCTATGTTATCATGATACTCAGGTGGAGATGAAAGATGTGAAGAGAATATAACACTAGAGAAAAGGCGGTGGGTGAAGGAGAAGGAGGAGAGGAGAAAAAAGAAAGGTAGAGATGACTAAAGAAAAGAGTGGAGACTGAGGAGAGGTTAGTACTCCCCCCACTAAATGAACCCCTCCCCCTAAAAAAAGGAACAGAAAAAGGTTGTTTAATTGATTCAAGTGATTTAATGATTGAATAGTTTTGTAAGAAATAAATTAATGCAACAGTATTATTGTGTAAATAAGTACATACAGTACATTTCCTATTTAGTTTTTCACAGTAGGTACTGAATAATTCACAGGAGATACTGAATAATATACTTTAAGATAAACAACAGGATAATAAGCTCTAACTTTAAGGGTTAAAAAAAGACATTATTTTTACTAACAAATTATTGAATAATTTTTATAATGTATGTATTACTGCACTTATTGACTGTTGTTGTTTTTTATCTTAAAGGCAATTCAATAAAAAAGTACATATGAACACATATAAACAAGTAAATAAACATCTTTGAAATTTCATATTGACATAAGATATACTGTACATTCTATATTGGCATGCTACAAATATTCACTTAATTTGAAATATTTATAGATTAGTTCTTTTATTTGCTTTTTATTTGCACAGAACTATGTTTGTAAAGGTGCATTTTTAAGAAACATATAATTATCACAAAATATAATTCCTATAATATTCATTGCAGATACGTTAACTGCAAAATTGGCTAAAGGGGCATTTTTCATTTTTATGTTGTCTTTAATACAAAGTGGGTATACCTTTCTGAATCAACAATAAAATTAAACATTAATCAACAGAATTAATGTTTATAGAATATGAACATTCTATTGTGCACATTTCAAGTGTTCATATATATGTATATGTATATATATATATATATATATATATATATATATATATATATATATATATATATATATATATATTTTTTTTTTTTTAAATAACACAATTAAATTTTTAAAAAATCCTAAAAATCAATTCAATTAAAATGGTTTTCAGTAAATATGCATTTGTAACTTTCAGACGTTGAGATGTTCTTTTTGTCAGGTTTCAGGCTTCTGTAGATTTTATTTTGCAATACAAGGTCATGGAGACAACCATGGCGAAGAGCTAATAGTAAAACAAAAAACAAAAAGGAGAACCATTATTTTTGGGAAAATGGCAAAATGCTATAACACATAGCTCTATCTTTACTCTAACTCTGATTATTGATACAAGAATTCTTATGATTTTGTATTATTTAGTACTAGGCGGAGTTTAAAGACAGGGGAGTGGCTAAATTACCTCAAGCGCTGCGATTCCCAAGGCCACAGCTATGATGATAACTGTATTCGAGTCAAAAAGTTTTACCAATGCAGGGTAACATCCATTAATATTCTGTGAAAGAAAAAGAAAATCATATAATCATGAATAATAATAATAAAAAAAGAATGGGGTATTAGTCATTTTCACATTCTAGCAAAAGGATTTGTAACAATTTTGTGAAATATTTAGTGTTTTTAGTTAAATAAATGAAGATGAGTTAATATGCAGATATAAACTTTGAAAATACGGGAAAAAGAAAAACAAATAACAACACACACTTCCTCTAGCTAACTAGTCCCTGTGGTTATTGTTCACTTTGTGGAAATTGAGTCTTGCAGTACTTGCATCAATGTCAGTTACTTTGGCAGCTAGATGTCTCGAACAGATTGCTAGAATAGCGTGTCTCTACCAACCGAAATAAAGAAAAATCAGCAGGCTTTACCGCAACTGTAGCATTGCTGTATTTACAGGGTTGAAGCTGACAGCACTGGTATGGATACAGATTGGTGCTTTGGACGAAAGGGGAACCTGTGAAATCTGAATAGTTGTTGAATCCACAGCACTTGAACTACAAGAGGACACAGACAGAGAGGAGTGAAAAACAAACACAAGACATAAATATTAGCATTTAAATAGGTTTTTAATTTTTAATTTAATTTTTTTTTACATCAGGACTTTATATCCTAGAAAGCAAACCTTTAATTACAGAGATTACTGACCTACTGATTACTGACTGAACTATTACTGGAATGTAAATATATCAAGCAAGGCTTTGTTTACTGAAAATGTGTCTTTAATTCTTATCAACACAGGAAATGCAGTCAAAAAATGGTATCCAGATTGTCTGCAATTAATGACAAAGTTTACCAACCAAGTCCATAGTGGTGTTCCACAGACCCGTGACATCTGTATTAGAGCCGTATTCTTTTTGAATACTGTTCACTACAGTGACTCCCAGTTGACTTATCATAGTTTGTATCTGAGAGAGAAAGAATGTGCAGCAGACATCATTAAGCAACAGGTTGTCTAAAACAGGTTTCTGCATGCATAAATGCTGCTTGTGTTACTTACCAGTCCCTTGAAGACCAAAATCACAATTGCTCCAGCAACCTCAGCAATGAAGACTATCAGGATAATGACAAAGAACTGAGGAGAAAAAGGCCAGGCAGAAAAAAATTGTTAGAATGCAACGCAAAGTGAGGGCAGTGTACCTCAGCCCAATTCTACAACTGTTTAACACATATACACCCCCCGGTTATAAAGTATCCAGCAGACTGGTGTGTACAATTATATTTTATGTGATCTCTGTGTGGCTCATGGGGCAAAGATGTGCCTAGAGTGTGATCTGAACCTCTGTGACCACAACTGAGAAAATCGCCCCCTCCAGGAATATATCTCTAGTGGGTTAGCTCAGCTTGAGCTTCATTATTCTTGGGCAACCCTCTGGTGCAGTACTAATATAATTCTTTTAAATAATTACATTTTGAGACCCAATCAAAATAAAGCCTTTCCTGCTGAAAGGTGCCAAATGCTTATTCAGTAACAGCAATGTCTGAGACAGTGCAGACACATGAGCCTCCCTGGCCCAATTTCTCAGGTATCTTCAGTTTTAAATGAGAGGAAACATGGTACTAAGGATCTGCAATTTATGTGAGCCAAATACCTTGGAACTATTGACATTTTATAGCTCAACATCCAACTGGAAAGATGTGCAGGTAAGCTGATCTTGGAAGAGATCTTTGGAAGCTTTACAGTATTACCGCTCTGAATTACTTGGGGTGGGGTGGTATACGTCAAAACTAGATGTAGGGGGGTCTTAACATTTTCACATACTACTAAGCTTTAATAGCGAAAGATAGTATGCAGTGTTCACTCTATCTGAAAAGAAAATGTCAATATAAATTTGGCCACCCCTAAAATGGGTGTAAAACCCCATGCATTAGGCTAAATGCGGGAAATAGCACACAATCATGAACTCAATCAGCCGAATGCAATGGAGATAGCACGGGAGATACCATAAGTATTTGAAAAACACTTTTTCTTGTAAAATAAATGTCGAAATCTAAATATAGTTGTATCTCAATCATAAACTTTCGGCACAGTTGAAATGTTTATGGTCAAATAATTAAAATGAAGTTTAACTATTGTCGGCTCTGAATTTGAACAAATAATATACAACCACAAAAATGTCAGTTAGACCATATATGGTACTCACAGCATGTATTTTAACTGGTGCCTATGCTCGTGCGTGGAAGTTACGTCCTTTACTATAGTAACAGTACGCCATGTGTGCGATTATCTCATGATCATCCATGCAGTGGTAAAATGGTTAGGAATAACTAATCACTAATTTTGACATACTGAGATGGTGCATCATAGAAAAACAGTGGCATTTTTAAACATATTCTTTTTGCTGTTCTTTTCTAAATTCTTCGATACCAATACAATACCATTGTGTAAGACGTAACCCTTTAGTCACGACTCACGAATGTCTGTTTTATCCGTGTATAGTTTAAGTTGGTAAGAAATACAAACTTAATGTTTAAATTAATATAAATAACAGGCCTTTTTTGCACTCAGATTTCATTTAACACTGGTGATGTCACATCAATGTATAATTCACACACTGTAGCTAACTAAGTAGATATAAACATGTATGAATTAACAAACTAGTTAACTAGTGAGCTAACAAACCTAGCATGCTACTGAGTCTCCAGCAGCATTTTGCTAAGTTAGTTCAGGGGTTCCCAAACTTTTCCAGGGCAAGGCCCCCCAAATGGCATTAACATTTGACCGAGGCCACCATTTTGCAAAATGTCTTTAAAACACATTAAAAATACAGAGTTCTGAATATATCCCCCTTTTTTACGTAGATGTTTTGTCTGCTTAGCTCATGTGGTTAGTTAACATAAGAACAAAATAGAAAATAGATCATTTTCAGATTAGTTGTGTCAATTGTACACATGAACAAGTAATTTGTAAAGTTATTACTCAAGTAAATTTTCACCAGACAATTATTTACTTTTTACTTGAGTAATATTCTTTTTGATGACTTTTTTGCTTTTTAACTTTAGTGAATTATTACCACATTAGCAATACTTTTACTCAGTTAAGTATGTGTTGTATTTTTATAACCATGGCGTGAACTTTAAGTTTTGGATGAGTGTGTGTGTGTGCTTCTAAAATCATATAAAATTGTTATTGTACTGTTAATTCACTATTATTATTCTTTGTAATACTTTCCGTCACTGTTTAATCCTCTTACAGGAACAAAGATAAGCATTGGTAAGGATTAAAGTCTGTGTGAACAGGATGTAATGTCTGTGGTAAAGGTGATATCATCTGTAGAGAATGAGTCACACTGTACTCAGTTGAAAAGTAGGCTCTCTGAATGCCATTACATGTTAAAAGAGTACTTTCTTTAATGAGTAATGCATGTCTGGATATGTGACTGAATGTAAACAGTATCATGTAGTTTCAAGCTTGAAGATAAGCAAACACAGAATAAAACTTGACCCCAACCATTAAGTACACTATTGATAGTGCTGTATTAGTGCAATTACCTAGTAATAATATAACTACACTCCTAGGAAAAAAAAGTGTTCCTCAAAGTTTTTTTGGATAGTTGGATCTCAACTTCCTAGTTCCTCCATGATAGGGAAATACCCTGTGGTACGACACTACACAGAGCTTAAGTGTTCCCCCACAAGACGGACAAACAGATGAGCTTTTAATAGTGCTAGAGGTAACCTTTTTTCTAAGACAGTAGTTTTATGAAAGTTCTCATTCATACTAAGAAGAAGCCATAATGAACAGTTTAATAATTTATAGTCATTCAATTCACTTTAGAACTGAGATTGGGAACATGTCTTTAGGATTATAATACAATATCCATACTTTCATCTTTGTGTTGAACACTGTAGCCAAGGCAGCAGACCTACCGTAAGCAGCATGCACCTGCTCTCACGAACAGCGCCACAGCAGCCCAGAAAGCCAAGCAGCAGCAGCACGCTGCCCACAGCAATCAGTAGGTAGCCTACATTCAGAACCTGCCTCAGCTCAGGCGGTGCCCCAGACAGGCCTTGTAGAATGGATATGATCGAGTTACTGTCTACCTTTACCCATATACCTACAGCCAAGATACCTGCTCCAGCCAGCTGTGGAGAAGGGAAACAGAATTAGACACAGACGCAAGAGTACATGAAACAAGGGCACTAGATCAGATTTCTCCTTTTATTAAAATGCACACAACTACTTGATATATCATGTGGCTCTTTATTTCTGCATTATACACTATTTGTGGCCTCCAGACAATGGACCTTACTGATAATGATAGATAAGATTATGCATATATTGTTCTCAAGAGAATTCAAACAGCAGCTTTGGTATTCATGAAAAACCGGTTAGTTCTGAAAATCGTTGATCTCCAATGAGAGCCCATGAGTTTGGGTAAATTTCCATAGATGGAGACCTAATAATATGATTATAGTTTCATTGCCATTTTCAGTTCTCTGTGAACTTTTTTTTTTTTTTTTTTTTTTTTTTTTTTTTAAAGAGTTTTGTGCGCTCCAGGTGTCATGGAGGTACAAACTGTCAATTAGCTGTGAACACACTTTAATTACTTTAATTAGTAATTTACAGGTCATTGGCATTAATCAAAAACACATTTGTATGAAGAAAATCAGAGATACAAACAGTTTTATAATTCTGTTTTTATTTTGTTTTTTTCAGGTTTGGCCTACAACACACAACTTTATTAAAAGATTGTTAAATGAGGTGCATTTAAGACACTTTTTTTGCATTTCCTTTTAGTGAAATATGTTCGTTGACAACCATCATGAGAATAATAATAAGAATGAATGTCATTAACCTTGTCTGTACACTGAGATGTGGAACTGAGAGACTGATCCATTTGCATTCATGAATAAAGGTCAGAAAACAAGGAAACAAATCTCACAGCACTGATGACAGTGCAGGTTAATTCAGTTAGTTTGGTTACTAATTTGTGCAGTGATGCATTTCTAAGCGCAAAAACCCTCACATAGTTAAACCAAAATGGGGATATTTAAAGCTATAACCCTTTCTAGCAGAAAAAAAGTAATACTTATTAAAAACTACAAATTCTTAAAGCCCTGAGTGTCCACTTGGCACCCCAAAACAGGTGGAAATTCCATTTCTGTGGCATGAAAAATGGATTTGTAAATTCAGTTCAATATCACCTTTAAGGTACAAGGGATTGTCTGTGTAAGTACAAAAATTAGAGGTCATAATCATTCCATGTTAACAACAGACATGCATCATTTGTTATTAAAATAACATCATCCCCTTCCCGTTTCGTTGGATGAATGTTATGATGAGAATGGTTAACTTTGCACTTTTTGTCTGTAGCCATGTCTAAATCTTATGACTAAATGTGACTTTGGAAACCCCTGCTGTAAATGATGGAAAAAAACAAACAAATGAGGTGGACAACCAGCATCCAATCAGAACAAGTGGGCGTCAATCAATAGTCAGTCAATCACCTGCCTATCAATCATGTGACTTGTCAATTCAGAAAGCGCCGCTCCTGTGCTAGCACTCAGGCATTCTGGTCTAGGCATTGAGTGGGTGTGTTTTAAGGGGCTGGGCTTTGGAGAGAAAATGAAGGGGAGCTATATTTGGTTGGATTCTGAGTTTCAAAATCTGACTATACATTTAAGTGCATTTGGCAGACGCTTTTCTCCAACAGGATCTGCAAGCGAGACAAAATACAATACCTGTTTTGTTCACTAGAACAGAACCTTCACAAAGCTACTCAAAAACATCCTGCTGTTATTTAGAATTCCATCGTACTTACAAAGATAATGCCATTGAAAAAAAACATCATTGTTTTCAAAAATCCAAAGCAGCCCATCTTCACAGTGTCTGATATACCTGAAACAGACATACATAAAGACATGAATGAATTTAAAATCAAGTCAGCACTCAAGGCCAAGTGTGTTCTATTGGTCACAGTTTTCCTAATATAATACAAGACTTAAGGTTAAAAAAAAAGATCTCTTTCATGAAGAATTTACACTGATAGTGGGAAATTTGTCAATGCAGCACATATCCTACTGTTTAGTCTATGTGTTTACTGTATTATTAAATAGGATGAGGTTCTTGGTTTTAAGAATCTCCAAAGAGCACTGAAGAAAGAAACAACTGTTATAGATTACTGTCATAATTAACTGAATTAACATCAGAGAATCCTTCTCTGCCAAACATACACCACTAATTTGATCTTCCTGTTCAGTATCTACACTGTAAAACCGGATAGATCATTTAACTCAAAAATTTGAGGAAACTAATTACCTCAAAATTTTTAAGTTGATAAATCAATTTCTTTAAGCCAAATACACTTAAATATAAAAAAATATCCTCAGTTACCAAGTTAGCAGTTTCATTATAAGTCTGTTAGTAACTGGACAATGGCAGCTTTAATTTGCGAATATCTACAGCGAATATCTACAATTGGTAAACCATATAGAAATCACTAACCATTTTATTCTTAGGGTCTTGCCTTACAGGAGATTCAGACAAAGCCTCTAATTGTTTGTTCACATGTAAACCATTTAGTTACTAAGATTATTATTTATCACACTTGGACATAATCAATGTAAATTGAACCTTTCTGACAACACAAAGAGCTTTGTCAACCCTTTAAGCAATTACTGTAATTGTTGTGGGAACTTTGAGATATTACACACATAAAATGGAAAGAAGAAAAAGATGATGTCATGGAACTAGGAGTGACATGGCGTAACAATGGTAGGAACTTCAGACGATCAGCTTGTGTAGTCAGTGTTCACCTTTTGGTGGAATTTGTTAAAGAGAGGACATTCAGTATTTTTATTAAAAAGTAAATTACACTGACAAGGATTATAAGAAGGAGGAATGCAGTTAACCCTATTTGTCCCCTGGAGCTGTGGAATTGTGAAACTGATCCGTTTGCACGCATGGATAAATGTCAGAAAACAAAGAAACAAATCCCTAACATGAATAAGGGTCAGAAAACAAGGAAATAAGTGTCTCACAACATGGATGACAATGCAGGTTTATTCAGTAACTGTGTTTACTAATTTGCATAGTGAAGTATTTCTAAATCGACTAACCTAACAGTCTAAATATAAAATGGAGATCTTTATAGGCCAAATTAATGGTTTGTAAGTTTCAGGTAGTCTTGAGCTCTATATATAAAGTTCATCTTTTGTGACAATTCATTAAAGTATAAGAAGTGACAGAGAGCAGGATTGGTGTAAAGCAAAAAAAGGACATTTTAGCCTATAGATGTCCGTAGGCCATCTTCTCATAACCTCGATGGGAGGTATGAATGAAGCCTTTACATTTCCATACATTTTTTCTTATTAACCCCACCTCCCACCACCACCAGCACCACTTGTCACCAGTGTCACTATCTGACAATTTCACACTAGAACTGTGTACTGGTTGGCGTTATGCTGTCACTTACTGGGCCCATTGTCATGTTTTAGTAGTTACTGTAGTGTCTTGTGTTATTTGCACAGGTTTGCATGTGCACTTTATATAGAACGTGTAGATCTTATTTAGTTCTGTGTCATCTCATGTGGTTGGTGTGTTGTTTTATGTAGCACCATGGTCTTGGAGGAATGTTTTTTTGTTTCACTGTGTACTGTACCAGCTGTATATTGTTGAAATGACAATATAAGCCACTTGACTTGACTTGACAATTTTCAGACATTTAAGCAATTAATTTGTGTATGACGGTGATAAACTTCCAGAGGGTCTCTAGATTTTTTTAGACTCTAGTACACTGTTTAGTCTGACCAGCTACCAGAACAGTAACCGAGCTGATCAAACTGGTAGACCATCTTTGCCAGCAGGTTAGTGTCGGATGGAAAGAGTTTCTGAGTTACTGCTACTAATGCTAAATCATAGACAAGTTATTTATTTTTATTTTTTTTTTAAAGAAAATAACATAACAGTAAGGCTATTAGAAATCCAACATTCAAACATGTATTGATCAAACAAATGAAAAGATAGTCTACCAGTTTGGCCTGTGTTCAGGCAGCAGGATCTGGTCTGGCTAAATTGGATTTTTCAGCTACATCTTGTGCTCGAAGGTAAAATTGGCAGACAAAAACAACACAGTTAATATTTTAATTAATAAATGAAATTTATTTATGCCAATATAACAGATTCTGTATATGTATTCTAAATTGTAAATAATATATATATATATTTTTAAATATAATGTTATTATTTTCAAAGTATTCTGCCTCACCCTAAAATATGTTAGGTTATGCTGCCTTGTCTGATGTTTACGTTCACGGTTTTCCATACATCATACAAAGAGGTGGTTTTAAAAACCCTTGCATTTAAATGCCTACCAGACACCGCAGATACATTTAAAGCACGCAAACTGCCAGTGCATTTAGCCTTTAAAATGTCTGTTAATCATCCCTTTTCCACAATTGTTAATCTAATAATCTGATTTTAAGTGGAACTTAAGTGTTCCATAAAATCATTTTACGAATTGATATGTTTTTTTTTTACTTATGCTCCTTCTATTAAATAAGGTCTACATATTTATTTATTGAAAACGGTTTCATTTAGGTGCCTCTAGAACGTAATGGCAGTGATAATGCAATGTACTGATTTGTAAACAATTAATGTGTTCATAAGCATTATTATCACCAAAGAAATGATAGCTACACATTCTATCAGGTTAATCATTCACAAACCGCATCAGAATCATAATGCTCTAATATTTCAGCCAACAACTTTAAGTAGACGTACATTTGCTGTTTGACCAAAGGCGATAAAACTTTATGTTCAACAAGACAGGGATTTTATTTGCTTGTCTGCTTTCAGGCTGGGATTGTGGTGAACCATGAAGACATATTACGTGCGAATCAAAAGATAAAGTTATGATGAAGAGCTTCCACTCCCATCTCATTTCCAATAAATGTCACCGACAGTTTGTGTTGAATATTCTGAATTTGAGGCGTTAACGTTGTCACCTTCATTATAGTCAGCAGTTATTATCAGCTACCAGCTCAAACATGTTCTTCTCTGAGTCACAACCCTCTCCATCATAACTGATGATATCTGATCATAATTTGTGTATGCCACAGGTCAAATGTCAGTTGCAGAATAATGCATTTATTTGTACTTTCCCTCAGAAAAGAAAGAGTGACTTGTACAGGCTTGTTCTGGTTATGTCAATGTTTATCTAGTGTTAGACTAATCAGGGCAACACTGAAATCTCAGGAGCTTTTAGTTTGCACAGTCTTTTTTCCCCATCAGTCTCCTTAACAAGGGATAGAAACAGGAAACCAGTGCCCATGGTCGATTTTGGCATCACACTTGTTACTTACTTCAGTGATTTATTAAGTACCCAGTTCAGAGTTACTTCAGTGATTTATTAAATACCCAGTCACATGTAACTAGCCTGAATATCAAACCACTCTGTGAAACCAGAAGCTGGGGAGGGGAGTTTTGCTTCATGAACAGCATTTGATTTGCTTTGTAAATGGTCTCTGGAGTTTTGCATGAACATTTAAATTAGTGAGTAACTGGTTTGTATAAAAGTCAACAGCAGTGGACATCCTATCCTCTCTTAAATGACAATTCAGGAGCTGGATGTATAATTGCAATAGAACACACATTATTCAATGCCACTGAGAAGACATGCTAACAAGGCTCTCTTTTTTAATTACATTTGTAAAATTTCTTCGCTGTTGCCCCTATCTTTTTTGTCATTGTTTTTGCTCTTTCTTTCTGAGGAGCAATGAGCTGGAAGTTCTGGACACACCTGGTGACGGATGTTTCCTGGAGATGGCTAAACCTATTGAGAACCCTTGAGAGCCCAGAGATGGAAACGCTAAGCCAATTACATGGCAATGTTTAAGTGTTTGATAAAGACACCTCCATTTTATGTATATATATATATATATATATATATATATATATATATATATATATATATATATATATATATATATATATATATATATATATATATATATGTATATAGTGTCCAATATATGTAGTGTCCAATCACATCAGTGTCCAATGTTCATGCGAAATGTAGAAATATGCTTCAAAGTCAAAAAAAAAAAAAAAAGAAACAAAAACCCCACATAATGTCTATTTGGAGTAGTTTGTGGTTGAAGTCCAGCGAAGAAGCTTTGTGCAAGAATGAATGAGCTTGCTCCAGGAAAATTCATGCAATACAGAGTGAGAGAAAGAGAATCTTACCTTTATTGAAGACTTGAAGAGATTGAAGAGAATGTAAAATCACAGGAGCTTTGAATTTCTGAATGTCCACAGAAAACAGGGCTGAAAATACAAATCACTGGCTAGTCTTTGCTATACTTCTGCCTCTATCATTCTGGCACAACTGCAACAGATTTACAGTTGGCAGAGAGAGGGAGGAGAGAAGAGATGAAAGAAGTGAGTGGGAGTGCCGGTTCTGTGTTCCCTGTGGAGAAAGTCCCACCTGAAAAGGGAGGGGGTGCATCTCGGTGGTGGCCATGACGATAGACAGGTTTGCATGTATACACATCATATGTCTCATGTTTACTGGCACACAGTAGAATTTTATTAAAGGAAGCAAAGCAAAACAGTATGATGTCACTGCAGGGCATGTGACCACTGTTGAGGTACAGGGGAAAAAAACTACAAAGAGATTCTATTTAAAAGGGCTATATAGTGATGTTTGAAAGTTTGTGAATTTTCTATGTATCTGCATAAATATGACCTAAAACATAATCGGATTTTCACATAAGTCCTAAAAGTAGACAAAGAAAACCCAGTTAAACAAATGATACAAAATTATTATACCCAGTCAATTATTTATTGAGGAAAATGATCCAATATTACATATCTGTGAGTGGCAAAAGAATGTGAACCTCTAGGATTATCAGTTTAATTTGAAGGGGAAATTTGAGTAATGTGTTTTAATTAAAGAACAAGGATCTATCAGAGTCTGATCTTCACAACATGTTTGTGGAAGTGTATCATGGCTCATTATTTAAATAGAGAGAGGGTACACCCTTTAAAACTCAGAAAAAGAGTTGTTGATACTCATCAGCATGGAAAATGTTACAAAACCATCTCTAAAGAGTTTGGACTCCACCAATCCACAGTCAGACAGATTGTATATAAATGAAAGAAATTCAAGACCATTGTTTCCCTCCCCAGGAGTGGCTGACCAACAAAGATCACTCCAAGAGCAACAGATAATAGTCTGCGAGGTCCCAAAGGAACCCAGGGTAACTTCTAAGCAACTAAAGGCCTCTCTCACATTGGCTAATGTTAATGTTTATGAGTCCCCCATCAGGAGGACAGTGACCAACAACTGCCAAGTTTCCATCCAGTTTGTGCATTTCTGTAATGGACAAAGTGAAAGTGCCTGCCTGTTTCCATCCAACTGGCCTTTTACCGATAAGATGGTGTGCGTGACGACGTCAACCTTTACAAAAACCAAATTGTTGCATAAGTTTTGGTGTAATGCAAAAGAAATCTGCCCTTGAGCCGTTTCCATATATAATTTTGTTTATATCGCAAATTGTGTCCTCTTTTGCATCCCGCATGTCCTTAAATCTTTGTAAAATGGAGAAAAAATTAAGACAGTTAAATGAAATTGATCAGCTTACTTTCATTTTCCATCCATCCATCCATCTTCAACTGCTTACTCCTTTTCAGGGTTGCGGGGAACCTGGAGCCTATCCCAGGGAGCATGGGGCACAAGGCGGGGTACACCCTGGACAGGGTGCCAGTCCATCGCAGGGCACACAATCACACACACATTCACACACCCATTCATACACTACGGACACTTTAGACACACCAATCAGCCTACCATGCGTGTCTTTGGACTGGGGGAGGAAACCGGAGGACCCGGAGGAAACCCCGCAGCACGAGGAGAACATGCAAACTCCACACACACAGAGCCCCGACCCTGGTGGTGTGAGGCGAACGTGCTAACCACTAAGCCACCGTGCGCCCTACTTTCATTTTAACTTCACAAATAATTGCAGTTGTTAAAATATCAAAGGATGAGGTCAGCATGGAGCAGCTTCTTGTCTGATAGGGCTCCAAGTATGCTGAAGCCCATGGGCATAGCCAGGGTGGCTCATCAGGGGAATTCCTGGTGGGCTGCTCATAAATTGGGCTCATAAAATAGTCATGTTACATTATTGCATGACTGATAACTAAAGTAACAAATTACTTATTATTATTATTATTATTAATGGGTCCCACTCTGGCCCTGCCCATTGAGGAAGTAGTGTTGGAGAGCTGTGCCTATCACAAGTTGCCACCAACCATCAGTTCCGACCCGAAAGCGGAATGCCATTGCCCTGCTCAAGCTGGCATCCTGTGCCGAGTACAGTGTAGCGGGGGAAACATTCAGGGTTAGTAAAACGACAGTTCATCGATGTGTATATGATGAATATAGCGGAGGCCAATGAAATTGCAGACCATAATTCATTGCCGCATCTTGTGTCACAGGTTTGCAGTCCGGTGGATGGCACACACATCCCTATTCTTCCCCCAACTGATGGATAAATTCTGTCATTTTTCTCAACAAAAACTGTTTCCAAACTATTTTTTCACAAAATTTAAAGTACTGACATAGAGTTTTAGCCATAAAATTAAACGAAAAAAAGATTATTTCAACACTCGTGAAATTTTATCGGTAATTTGCATTTCCATTATCTATATTGGTAAACATTTCAATGCGCTAAAGCTTTTATCGCAAAAAAAAAAAAAACCAACCTTGGGTGGAAACATGGCTGCTGGTATGCATAACTGGGGCTGCAAGGAAAAAGCTACTGCTTTCCATAAAGAACAGTGCTGCCCATCTGCAGTTTGCTAAAGATGACATGGACAACCCAGAAGACTATTGGAAAAATGCTTTGTGGATGGATGAGACCAAAATAGAACTTTCTGGTTTAGATACTATGCTATGTTTGGAGAAAGTAAAACACTACATTCCAGCATAAGAAACTAATCCCATCTGTGAAACATGGTGATGGTAGTATCATGGTTTGAGCCTGTTATGCTGCATCTGGGCCAGGGTGACTTGCCTTCACTGATGGAACAACGAATTCTGAATTACACCAGCAAATTCTAAAAGAAAATGTCAGGACATCTGTCCATGATCTGAATCTCAAGAGAAAGTGGGTCATGCAGCAAGACAACGACCCTAAGCACACAAGTCATTCTACCAAAGAATGGTTAAAGAAGAATAAAGTTAAGGTTTTGGAATGGCCAAGTCAAAGTCCTGACCTTAATCCAATAGAAATGTTGTGGAAGGACCTGAAGCAAACAGTTCATGTGAGGAAACTCACTAACATCCCAGAGCTGAAGCTGTTCTGTACTGATTAAAGGGCTAAAATTCCTCCAAGCGTAACCTCAAACGGTTACTGGAAACGTTTAGTTGCAGTTATTTCTGCACAAGTGGGTCATACCAGAAACTGAAAGCAAAGATTCACATACTTTTACCACTGACAGATATGTAATATTTGATCATTTTCCTCAATAAATACATGCCCAGAACTCTCAATATGCGGCCCAGAAAGGTGAAGCAAAGGAGGACATCATTAAGCTGAAACTGTCCAAATACTTATGGACCTGACTATATATTTAGTATCTTGAATATTAAATGTTCTGCATTATTTCTAGGTCAGTATGTTAATGTATGCAAGTTTGTGATATTGATGATGATGTCTGTATAAAAGATCAGATTTTACTTGAGTCTTATTCCGTACATTTAAGCATGTGAGCCTACAGTAGCCTCAGGTTCATGTTCTTGGGTAAAAGGACTGGAACAAATATGATTTTCTGCTGCTGTAGGCCATCGGTCTCATGGTTTAACATGTGCGTTCCGAGATGTTTTTCTGCTCACTATAGTTGTATGTAAAAAGTGGTTATTTTGAACCAGTCTGGCCTCTCTCACCCTGTCGCTCACTGGATGTTTTTTGTGTTCACTTTTCTGTGTACACTCTAGAGACTGTCTGTCATGCATGAAAATCCCAGGAGATCAGCAGTTTCTGAAATACTCAAACCAGCATATCTGGCAACAACAATAACCTCAGTGAGGTCAAAGTCACTTAGATTTCCCCCCTCCCCAAACGTTTGATGTAACTGAATCTCTTGACTTGATTTTATACACTGTACCACTGCCTAATGATTTAACTAATTGCATGAATGAGCAGAGGTACAGGTGTATATAGTGTACTGAAAAAGATGAATTGTTCAAAGTTCTCTAATTTAAGTGTAAGTGAAATAACCAAAATATCATAACAACATTACTGTTCCTGTGCCCATCCTATATCAATGTAGAATTAGATAAGACTAATGGATTTACTCTATTATTAGCTTAGGAAGACCTATGGGATAGCAGTGAGGTTTATTAATCATGAAACTAAGCGCCATTGTTTATATCTGTACAAAATATTTTACTCAATTGTACTTGGACAAACAACAATGATTCAGCTATTCATGTTGTATTCATTATTAAAGGCAGATGGATTATAGAATATAGCATTATAATCCTGCTACTTTCAACATCATATCAATTTTTTTTAAAGGCTTGTCCAGTGTTCACACAAGCCCACAACTAGAAAATCTGGTTTCACTAGGATAACGGCCACAAATAGGTTCTTGAAAAGCTGGTTGACAAAAGAAAAGCTAAATCAGATCGCCAGAACATCTTTTGTTGTTCCACGTTTTATATGCCCATTATTAACTAAGGGTTTATTTAACTTGGAGGTGTGGCAGACTGCAAACTTTGTCTTTCACTTCAAAAGGTAGTATAGAAATATGAATAGAACACAAGAGAAGTTTGCTATAAACATAATGTCAAACAACATAGAGGACTAAATTAGCTCAAACAAAGCTCAAAGCCCTGAGAAATGTTATGAAATTATCAAAAAATAATGCTTTGTTGGTACATTACCTTTCAATACTGGTTGCATATATCTTTTAATTCATGCAGATTCTTGTGTATAATAATTTGCACACCCACACACAGTCTGGGTAAATGTTGTATTTTGTGTAACAAATATTCAAGCGCTCTGTAAGAGTTTATGTGCATATCATGAAGGACAGAAGATCAAGATGAGTGCAGTGCAGCTGTAGCTTATTGAGCCTGTTCCAAAAAGGGCTTCATTTTCAGATAAAACACAAGCAGATCATCATATAGTAGAAAAGGAGATGGTCATCACCCCCCAAGCATAAACTGCTAATTAAAAAACAGTATTAATACTCTCAACCCAACTTCAATATAAGACTGTTATCATAATGAACCTTGCTGAAGAAAAACACCAAAGTTACAGTGTTGAACTGTTAATCCTCATTTGGCTTGTAAACATAAGGACTGTCAAGTCCTTAAAAAGCTAAGATTTTTTAAGTTTTAAAAATCTAAAACGATTGAGTATGATATACACAAGAACAGAAGAAATCAGGATGGTTGCAAATAAGCACTGTAGCAGAAATAAATGAGCTGAGTCATAAATGCTAAACGTTTCAGATAAAGGAATGAGAAATATGATAGTTTGTGACTGTTTCCCCTGAGAATTGAAGTGCTGTAATATGGTCACTTCCTTATAAACTCAACAATGCAGCTCTATTTTGGGACATTAAGCAGGTAAGAGAGAGGCGCTACATTTGTAGTACTTCCTACTTTCTGGTTAGAGAACAATGAGGATGGGCTGTAAACATTATACGCAAATGCGTGAACACTTAAGGAGCTAGCAATTACAGTATTTACACCTAATGAATGACTGACAAAAGCATGAGGCTTGAAACACCTTTAAAACACCCATCTGTTCTTTGTGGGGTGGGTGTGTGTGTGTGTGGGGGGGGGGTAGACCTTTCTTCAGAAGCTAGAGTTAATCAAAAATGGCAGCATGCACTGATGACTGAATAAATATTAAAACCATATACGATAACTGTTTGATATAAAAATCTATTCTCTAAAGAAGCATATTAATAAATAATACAGGTTCGTAAAAGAACATAAGACCAATTATAATAAAGCAAATGCAACCTCACTGACTGACTCCTACTGTACATTCATTCATTGTTAGTCAGTATTGCAATAAAAGTCCTACATGTTCCCAAAATCCACTCAGCTGTCTATATAATGTCTTTGAGACACTAATTAATTCAACAGAATAGCTACATGTAGTCAGACTGTTATACAATTATTGGCATCCCTAATGAATATCAACAAAAATAACTGAAATGAAACATGCAATATGAAATGAACATGCACTTTGTGACATTGTGAACTTAAACATACAGAGATGTTTAAGTTCCATGAACAAACAAATGTAAAACACAGCTAATCCTTCAGTTTCCATTTTTGGCTATTGGTAAACTGGTGTTGCAACAACCCACATACGAATATTGGAATATTAATTCATCTTCAGTAGCTGCTTTATCCCGGTTAGGGTTGCTTTCTATCTAGAGCCTATACAGTCCGTACAGGATTTCATATAGTTTATTTGAGACTGGTGTGGCTAAAAATGCTTGATTTTGCTGCAAAGTTTTTGTGCTTTTTTTTTTAAAAAACGGAAAACCACTTGAATTGGTGAAAGTGCAATTGCACAAAATTGTCTTTCGCAGTGATGTCTGTTGGTAAATGAGACTTTTTAGCTGTACATGTACACGTACGTTAATCAAAGAGAGCTTTGGCTGAATGTTTATGGCTCAAATCTGCAGTAATTTTGAAAAATTGTAAGCTTCTGTGAATATTGCAGCATTTCCTTGATTTTGCATTCATTTCTGTGATCGCAAAATCCTGGATGGACTGCCTATTCTGGGAACACTGGGCACAAGGTGGTACACCCTGGTTGAGACGTCAGTCCATCACAGTGGAACATAATTGTCCCTTGTATTTTATGACGCAAAAGATATTCATCTGATATATGTCGAAAAATAACTGCTTTCAGTGGCAATATTTCATAAAAGAAAACAGCATAGATTCTATAGTTGCAATTTCCACACTCCACCCATTCTGTGCACTCAATTTCATACCAGCTAAAAGATGCATCATGAAAATTTTCAAAACACACAAAATGTGTTTAAACACATATGAATTAAACACATTTTATAAAGCTTAAGATGAGGGTTTAGAGTAGAATGTGAACATACAAAACACTTTGTAAACAATACTGTACACAGACATTTCAGAACCATGCAACACCATAAGCTGGTGAATGAAAGCTGTGACCAGCACAGCACACAGAAAAATTATGCCTCAAACTAGCACATACACAAAGGTTTAACTTCTGCTGTAACTACCCACACTTCTTTTTAGAAGTGCTCTGTTTCTTCACCTCCTTCACCATGTGCACTTGCTCAGTGCCCACCAGTCACTAACCTAGATAAAACTGGTGTTAAAAGAAGCCCTTATGTTTTTTTTGTTTTGTTTGTTTGTTATTAATATCAATCTTGAGTCCTCTCTCTTTCAAGTGGTCTGTCTGTCTGGATGGCTTTTGAGCTTGTGGAACTTGACACTGTCGAGTTTCTCAAAGCGCTTGCCGCAGTGCTCGCAGGTATAGTTGTAGTGTGCCTCGGACATGTGCTTCTTCATATGCCAGTTGAGGGAAGCCCGCTGACGACACTGATAACCACAGATCTCGCACCTGCAAGGATGAAGCCACTATTTTTCATACAGGTTCAGAGGAATGGCATGGCAGGTGATTCAGAGTATTATTACTGACAACCTGCAGTATTACTGAAACTCACGTGATGAACTGTAAGGATGTTATCTAAGCCGTGAAGTCGACAGCTCCCTATGTGCTCATAAGACAGCACAGATAACTTTGTAGCTGGTACAAATACAGCAGACTGTTTTGTTAAAGTCTATAATTGCTGTTGGAATGACGTCATTGCTTGTTGAACAGGTTTCATTTGTCTAAAGAAAAAGTCCCAAGCAGAGTTTGGGTATCAGGGCGATACTGGCCTGAAACATTAGCTCAGTATCGGAGCAGGCGTAACAAACTTATGGCAGATTTTATACCATAAATGTTATGTTCACTGACACAGCAGATCTTGTACATGAACAGTGGACACAACTTATCTTAAAGCATACCGTCACTGTGCTTTTAAAGCTCAGTCATTTACAGGATGTTCGATATCGATCAGAATCCATAGCTCTGATAGCAGTAACTATCAGAAAGCCAAAAGAGGGATAGGTGCATGCCAAATAAAATACATTTTGTTTAAGCACAAACAGGATATTGTTTTAGGATTGTATTACGTTTTCATACAGGCCATTTCCCATCTATTTCATTACCTTGTGTTGGATGGACAGTTTGCACTGTTTGTATGAAAATCTAAACAGGCTTCCTGTATTTTAATATTTGATAAATGTATCTCAAATGTAGTTACAGTGAGGGAAAAAAGTATTTGATCCCCTGCTGATTTTGTACGTTTGCCCACTGACAAAGAAATGATCAGTCTATAATTTGAATGGTAGATTTATTTGAACAGTGAGAGACATAATAACAACAAGAAAATCCAGAAAAACGCATGTCAAAAATGTTATAAATTGATTTGCATTTTAATGAGGGAAATAAGTATTTGACCCCCTCTCAATCAGAAAGATTTCTGGCTCCCAGGTGTCTTTTGTACAGGTAACGAGCTGAGATTAGGAGCACACTCTTAAAGGGAGTGCTCCTAATCTCAGTTTGTTACCTGTATAAAAAGACACCTGTCCACAGAAGCAATCAATCAATCAGATTCCAAACTCTCCACCATGGCCAAGACCAAAGAGCTCTCCAAGGATGTCAGGGACAAGATTGTAGACCTACACAAGTCTGGAATGGGCTACAAGACCATTGCCAAGCAGCTTGGTGAGAAGGTGACAACAGTTGGTGCGATTATTCGCAAATGGAAGAAACACAAAAGAACTGTAAATCTCCCTCGGCCTGGGGCTCCATACAAGATCTCACCTCGTGGAGTTGCAATGATCATGACAACAGTGAGGAATCAGCCCAGAACTACACGGGAGGATCTTGTCAATGATCTCAAGGCAGCTGGGACCATAGTCACCAAGAAAACAATTGGTAACACACTACGCCGTGAAGGACTGAAATCCTGCAGCGCCCGCAAGGTCCCCCTGCTCAAGAAAGCACATATACATGCCTGTCTGAAGTTTGCCAATGAACATCTGAATGATTCAGAGGACAACTGGGTGAAAGTGTTGTGGTCAGATGAGACCAAAATGGAGCTCTTTGGCATCAACTCAACTCGCCGTGTTTGGAGGAGGAGGAATGCTGCCTATGACCCCAAGAACACCATCCCCACCATCAAACATGGAGGTGGAAACAATATGATTTGGGGGTGTTTTTCTGTTAAGGGGACAGGATGACTTCACCGCATCAAAGGGATGATGGACGGGGCCATGTACCGTCAAATCTTGGGTGAGAACCTCCTTCCCTCAGCCAGAGCATTGAAAATGGGTCGTGGATGGGTATTCCAGCATGACAATGACCCAAAACACACAGCCAAGGCAACAAAGGAGTGGCTCAAGAAGGACCTTAATGTGCTTCTGGAGTTACCTTGCCAGTCTCCAGACCTTAATCCCATAGAAAATCTGTGGAGGGAGCTGAAGGTTCGAGTTGCCAAACTCGAAACCTTAATGACTTGGGGAAGATCTGCAAAGAGGAGTGGGACAAAATCCCTCCTGAGATGTGTGCAAACCTGGTGGCCAACTACAAGAAACGTCTGACCTCTGTGATTGCCAACAAGGGTTTTGCCACCAAGTACTAAGTCATGTTTTGCAGAGGGGTCAAATACATATTTCCCTCATTAAAATGCAAATCAATTTATAACATTTTTGACATGCGTTTTTCTGGATTTTTTTTGTTGTTATTCTGTCTCTCACTGTTCAAATAAATCTACCATTAAAATTATAGAATGATCATTTCTTTGTCAGTGGGCAAACGTACAAAATCAGCAGGGGATCAAATACTTTTTTCCCTTCACTGTACAATTTGTTACATTAGTCCATATTTTAACTCTAATTTAGTCCATTTAACTAAAATAATCAGTATTACAGACCTAAAGATTATCTATATCTATACACAGACAAACAGATAAGCCATAACATTAAAACCACTGACAGGTGAAATGAAGAACATGGATTACTTTGTTACAATGGCACCTCTTAAGGGGTGGGATAAATTAGGCAGCAAGTTCTCAAAGTTGATGTGTTGGGAAAAATGGGCAAGTATAAGAATTTGATCAACTTTGATGAGGGCCACAGTGTGATGGCTAGACGACTGGGTCAGAGCATCTCCAGAACGGCAGGTCTTGTAAGTTGTTCCCGGTGTGCAGTGATTAGAACCTACCAAAAGTGATCCAAGGAAGGACAACCAGTGAAGCAACGACAGGATCATGGGTGCCCAAGGCTCATTCATGCATAGGGAGCGAAGCCTAGCCAGTCTGGTCTGATCCCACAGATGTGCTACTGTAGCACAAAAGTTAATGCTGGCTATGATAGAAAGGTGTCAGAATGCATACAGTAGTGCATTGCAGCTTGCAGCGTATGGGGTTGCATAGAAGGCAAGTCGGGTGAGGCAGTGTGATGCTCTGGGCTCTATGTTCTAATGGGAAACCATTGGGTCCTGGTATTCATGTGGATGTTACTTAGACATGCAGCACCTACCTAAACATTGTTGCAGACCAACTACATCCCTTCATAGCAACACTACTCCTTAATGGCAGCGGCCTCTTTCAGCAGGATAATGCGCCCTGCCACACTGCAAAAATTGTTCAGGAATGGTTGGAGGAATATGACAAAAAGAGTTCAAGGTGTTGACTCGGCCTCCAAATTCCCCAGATCTCAATCCAATCGCGCATATGTAGGATATGCTGGACAAACAAATCCGTTCCATGGAGGCCCCACCTCACAACTTACAGTACTTAAAGGATCTGCTGCTAACATCATGGTTCCAGATACCACAGCACACCTTCAGAGGTCTTTTAGAGTCCATACCTCAACAGGTCAGAGCTGTTTTGGGGGCACAAGGAGGACCTACACAATATTAGGCAGGTGGTTTTAAAGTTATAGCTGATTGGTGTGCACACGCACACACGCGCGCGCACACACACACACACACACACACACACACACACACACACACACACACACACACACAGTACTTCTATTGCATTGCAATGTGAATATATATTTCTGGACTATATGAAGAATAATCCTAATAGGTTAAACCCACACAACAGGTCTTTGAATGAGATCAGGTTAAACTCACTGTAATGGCGTCTCTCCTGTGTGAGTGCGCCTGTGCACCTCTAAATGGTTCTTGCGTTTGAAAGACTTGCCACATGTCTCGCAGATGAAGTCTCGCACTCCTGTGCAAACATAATGGACAATGGCCCTTATTCATCAAACAGTACAGTCAAAATTATCTGTAAAACGAGCATACGCAAAACCCACAGTGTTGCGATTCATCAATTTAATCTTTGCCACATTTGTACAATCTCACAACTGAATGGAATGCATGTAAATACGATCACACCATTTTAACAACTGGAAAACTACTTATTAAATAATCAAAATGAATATATACTCAATATCAATATATCAGGATAAGTAGCATAAGGAACAACATAAAAAAGCAAATGAATTGATAACCTTGAACAAAAGCACCCCTAGCTTCACTTAAAAAAAAAAAAAAAAAATTATATATTAGTCCCTTCTATTTACTTTTATCCACAGTTCTCCACAGCCTGCCGAATGCTTTCCGCCTCAACATCACTAGACCTGCATAAAATTATGGTGTGTTTAATGTAAATGAATTGTATATGAGGATAAATTGGGGCGTTGTATGTATATGACATGTAAATACTGGGATAGCAGTTTGAAATTTGCATCATTGCAGGTGAAGCCAAATCCTTTCAGCTAAAAATCCCAACTTGTTTTGCTGATATACAAAAGTGCAGTGAAGATGCAGATTTGGTCATATGTTATTTTGTATTCTATTTGATAAGTAGCTTAGGCCAGGGGTTCCCAAACTTTTCCAGGGCAAGGCCCCCCAAATGGCATTAACATTTGACCGAGGCCCCCCTTTTGCAAGATGTCTTTAAAACACATTGAAAATACAGACTTCTGAATATCCCCCCCCCCCTTTTTTTTTTTACATTACATTAGGAATTGATTGTGTGTGTGTGGTTGTCTGAGAGTGAGAATCATGTATTTATTTATTTTTCACACCAAATTGTTGAGGCCCCCAGGCGCCTCCTGGCAGCCCCCACTTTGAAAACCACTGGCTTAGGCAAATACAGTGGGGGAAATTTTATATTGAATGTGTCAACATTTTATTCAATAAATATTTTTCCAATGAGATTATTCACATGAAATTTTCACCAGACTCTGGTATTAAGTCAAGAAATTCACACATGTAAAGAATTTCAAACATTAAAGTCCATAAATAAAGTTATGTTTAATAAAGCGGAATGACACAGGGGAAAAAAAGTATTGAACGTGCCAACTGAAATTTATTTAATACTTAGTGGAGAAGCCTTTGTTTGTAATGACAGCTTCAAGATGCTTCCTGTATGAAGAAATTAATCGGCCGCGGAATTCAGGTGTGATTTTGGCCCATTCTTCTAAACATATCGTCTTTAAATCTTGTTTAATTGGATTCAAGTCAGGTGATTGACTGGGCCATTCTCACAACTTGATTTTTTTTCTCTGAAACCAATTGAGAGTTTCCTTTGCTGTACGTTTCAATCGTTGTCCTGCAGGAAGGTCCACCCATGTCTCATCATCATCCTGGTGGATGGCAGCAGATTCTTCTCAAGAATAAAGACGGTAAAGGGCTCCATTCATTGTTCCTTCAATTATATGAAGTCTACCAGTACCAAAACAGTGAAAAACAGCATCACACCATGATGCTTCCACCTCCAAACTTCACTGTTGGTATAGTGTTTTAAGGGTGATGTGTAGTGCCATTTCTTCTCCAAAAATGGTGTGTGTATGACAGCCAAAAAATAAAATTTTGCGCTCATCTGCCCAGACTACACTCTCCCAGTATTTCATAGGCTTGTCCAAATGAGTTGTAGCAAACTTTAAACGAGCTTCGACATGCCTTTTCTTTAGTAATGGAGTCTTGCAGGGTGCGTGTGCATAGAAGCCATGGCGGTGGAGTGCATTACCTATTGTTTTGGCTTTTGGGCTGCTCTTCTGACTGTTCTTCTGCCTCTCTGGTCAGAAAACTTGCAAGGAGCTCCTGTGCGTGGCCACTTGATGACAGAGTGATTGTTTTCTTAGCATTTTCAATACTTTTTCCCCCTGTCATTCCAATTTATTACACATAACTTTATTTATGGAATTCTTTATATTTGAGGATTTGATTTCTTGAGTTAATACTGATGTCTGGTGAAAATTTCATGTGAATAACCTCATTGGAAATATATTTACTGAAAAAAATGTTGACGCATTCAATACTTATTTCCCCTACTGCATCCAGCTTAAATAACTTTTTCAAAACAATCTCATACATGAACTACTAGAAAAATAATTGACATACTTATTAATTTTGAACTATTTGAACAGCAAGGCCAATTCATTTGGTTTTGGTCTAGGGATGTTTGGGTTTGAGACACTGGTGTAGATTTGAACATTGGGGGTGATGTGTGAATGGGTATGCGTCCCAATTATTTATTTATTTTTATTATTATTATTTTTTTTTAAAAACCCCACAAAAAAACATAAATTTGGAAAAAAACAAACCAAAAAACAAAAGAAAAAAAACAGCTGTGTTATATCTGCAGCATCATTACAAAATTTCCCTCTGCTAATCTTTCTTTCCATCTACCCATCCATCTATCCATGCAACCAAATATTAAGTGTTATTTACTTTAATTTACGTAAAGACTTATCTGTTCCTTTGCTGACCTAAAAAATGGGTCGTCTGATACAAAAGCTTCTGTGTTTTATGTTGTTTAACATAAACTTAGATGTAAATACCAGGAAATAAAGGCTGAAAAAAATAAACGCTTGTCTCATATCCGTCTTTTGATCTCAAAACCAAATGTCTGGTGTATAGCACAAACAAATTAATTGGCCTTGCTGTTCAAATATTTTGGACTGTGTGAACGCAACCATAAACATAAACATAAGAAGTGCAAGTGTGTTTACCCGAGTGAATAATCATATGGCGATGTAGATGGTTAGACAGGTAAAATTTCTTCCCGCAGCCAGGATGTGGACACACTTTTGTCCTGCCTTTCCTGTGTACCAGGTTCACATGATTCTGCAACAGACAGACTGATGGATCAAATCCATTTACTTTTTTTTGTAAAGAAAAACAACAGAATTGGAGTATCTTATGTAGCCTGTAGTACTGTTAATTATTATTAAAATGAACTAATAACCGCCATTTATCTAT
The DNA here is from genome assembly GCF_023375685.1 of Ictalurus furcatus. Classification (NCBI taxonomy): domain Eukaryota; kingdom Metazoa; phylum Chordata; class Actinopteri; order Siluriformes; family Ictaluridae; genus Ictalurus; species Ictalurus furcatus. Next base: position 25,740,921 of record NC_071256.1, on the reverse strand, counting down.
GTAGCAGGTTACTCATTAAAGAAAGCAAACTATCATTTTTTGGTAAACATTTCAGGCACATTACACTTACTCTTCCAGTGAAATTAAACCAACATAATGACTTTAAGGATGTCTGCAAATGAATAAAACTACAATACAGCAAACTACAACAAAATCCAAAGGAAATGTTTGCACATCATTTGGTCTTGCCATTAATGGTAAACCAAATAGTCTTCTGTTTAAAGTATGGCAACGAAGAAAAAAACAAAACAAAACCCAACAACATTGTTTAACTAGTAAATACAGGACGTTATACAGTGATTAAAAGTCAATGATCCATTAATTACAGCTTTTCCCCAGTGGCCAGGCTACTTCAGATTCCGGTAAGCATCAGGAAGGCAACAATATAATAACAAACAAAATACCCCTTAGTATCAATTAAAGTACATTCCTTAGAGTACATTAAATTCCAGTCATAAGGAGTGTTTTTCAAGCAAGCCTCTAGTTGCCCATTTAGGCCGAGTAGCACCACAGTAGTGTTAGTTGTACTCACCTGGTAGCTGCTGAGGGCCACATACACCTGGCTGCAGCCATCATATGGACAGTGGAACATTTTCAGCATGCCATCTGCCTCAATAACTGGACCTTGACGACTTCTCCTAGACCTGAGGTTACATCCATGCACACACAGACACACACATGATTTTCATCCCTAAAACTTGCTCTTTCAAAGACATCAGCAGTGATACCATGGCAACAGGACTTAAAACACAGCATCATCTCTATGAAAAGGTAATATCACCAACCTTAACAATAAGGAAGACAGAAAGTAAGTTTAAAATAATCTTCATGATCATGAAGGCAATGGCTCAGAAATCTCACTTGGTTGTACAACTACCCAAATGTCCCTCTGTAGATTCACACAGACCTGCTGAGAGAGCACTGAATATCCTTCTGACTGTGCGATTCTTCACTAGGTTCCAACAGCTGCTTCTCGCTCAGGTCTGGAAAACAACATATTAAATTACTATATTTTACAATGACAAAATGCACAGTTTATTTTTACATGGACAAAAAGGATGTGCAGTCTTTAGTAAGAGTTACATCTCAAACATGTATTAAAAAAACACTTAAGACCACATGCAGCGCAAGTGAACTGCATTATTGGTCACTGGTCTGGCTTTGATCACAAGCTAAGCACAGTAAGAAAATAATACATTGAGCTTACTAGACTACAGCGCTACTCTTTACATGCCTTTAAATTGATGTGCAGCTTTTATAATGATTAAAGCACAGTGCAGAGCTATCATACCCGGCATGGTATCTGTATGTGAGACACTGTTCTGGATTATGGTTTCTGATTGGCACATCTGATTGTAAGACATCCCCTCGATCACTGTGCACGTGACCCCCTCCACGTCTCCTCCAGCCACATTGAGCTGAATGCCTTCAGATGTCATTGTTTCGTAACTGGATCCTGTGATTATGATCAGCTAAAGAGAAGTGAATTTGAAACAGGAAGGATCCAAGGGAGAAAAACAAGCAAATAAATATGTAAACAAACAAATAAATTCAAATATTTGAGCAACATTACAAAGATTTGCTTTACACTGTACAGTTTTTTGTAATCCAGCATCTCCAGAGTGACCTACCTGTGAGCCCTGCAGTGTAGCATGCTGGTCTGGTAGCTCACAGCTGCCCACCATGCTCTGCAGTGCCTGGGTTTCATAGAGCTCTGCTTGTACTGGAGTGGCTGCTGAGGGTATGTGGGTCATACCTCCCGAGATTGGTCGTGCTCGGTTCTCATCGATGTCCTCCGTCAAATGGCTGGCTCCGTCCGGTCCATGCAGGCTTTCCATCAAAGCTGCCGTGACCACCACGCATTCATAACCATCTGTCCCAGGACCATGACCTCCTACAACTTCGGGCTTTGAGTCACTTGGCTCCACCAAATGAAAGTCGTCTCTCATGCCATTTTCACAGTCAGCCATGGCCAGCTCCTGTTCTCGCTCTGCTTCCGTTTCCCACATGACCTGGTCTCCCAGGGAGGGTGAGGATGTGACGGCTTCGCTGTGGGATTCTGGAAGTTGACTGAAAGCTGTGGAGGACATCTGTTGAGCCACTTTAGAAACCTCTGCTGTGGCACTCTCCAGCTCATCTTCTGTATCTGGACAAATGATAAGCATTATAAGTCCAAAAAATAACTGCACAGCTACCTCATGGTAATTATCGCCAAGATCCCATGAATTTTAGGAATTCCAGTTTAAAAACATTTAAATATAAATAACTGCAGACATCTAAAAAAGGAAGAAAAAAAACTCCTACATGCAAGCCAAATAAAACAACTTGAATGTCAAAAAATGTTAAAGTATTCATCATTGTCTCAAAGTTGGCCTTTCTTTGATTTATGATTACTCATACAACCACACCTGCCAATGTCCTTTGGTTGCTCACAGCTGTTGCTGTAGTCTGGACAGCTGTCTTTTTCTCTGGCTCTGGCTCATCATTATTGTCATCCTCATCAGACTCGCTACTGCCTCCCAGAGGCCATGAAATGTGCTGAATGAATGAATGCTCAGCATCACACTGCCAGAGAACAGTAGTAGACAGGCCCATCAATGGCTCCATAGACCGCAGCTCAGGCTCATGAGAGCACATTTGGCAGTGCTGCTGATACCAGCTCACCAAGTTGTGTAAGCTCGTGGTGGTCACCTTCTTCCCTAAATGAAGAAATAAAGAAGAAATGTTCGTCATGAACATTTACAGTATTTAACATACACCCCTATCCAGAGCAACTTACAGAAGCACGTTGTAGTCTCCATCAGAAACATATACTCATGCTAGTTCAATAGTTCAGGGCCAGCGCCGTGCCGCGCCACCCCCCCCAAAAAAAACAACAATAACAAAAAAACTCACACAAGTCAAAGGATATTGTTTACATTTAGATTTCATTTAAACGCTTGGTGGTAGGTCTTCAGTCCTCAATTGAAGACAGTCAGTGACTCAGTTGTTTGGGCAGCCAGGGGAAGTTCTTTCTACCACCGGGTTACCTGCACACAGAAGAGTCTTGATGTATGTCTTCCTTGTACCTTGAGGGACGGTGGGTCAAATCGATCCGTGGTGCAAAGCAGGGGGTAATACGGGTCTTCAGGTAGGTGCCAAAGGTCCGTTTTTGGCTTTGTATGCAAGCATCAGCGATTTAAATCTAATGCAGACAACTACAGTAAGCCAGCGGAGGGAATGCAGAAATGGAGTAATGTAGGAGAACGTGGGGAGATTGAAAACAAGTCTTGCAGATGATTCCTGGAACAGTGAAAGGGGTCAGATGGCACATGGGGGAAGACCCGCCAGGATTGAGATTGCAGTAGTGCAACCTCGAGATGACAAGGGAACGAACTGGTGGTCTACGTAGATAGAAACGGCCAGATCGTCCTGACGTTCTAAAGGAGAACGCTGCATGACCGAATCAGGTATCACACGAGAGGAGAGAAGGACAGCCGGTTGTCCCTATTCCAAGGTTGCATGTGCTGCCAGATGGTGTGATCCCAGAGTTGATTTTCTTCAAGGATTTTCACAGTGCATAAACATGATCTCTGAACTGAGTTATGTTGGACCTCTGATATTCTGAACTTGACCTAATATATAGATTTATGATGCTTGCACGCAATGAGTGACATGTAGCTTTTTATGAACCTTTAGGAATTCTTACATTACCTTTTTTCTGATTTCTGCACAATTCTGGAAAGTTCTTCCTGCCGAGATAAGAACAGACAGCGTTATTTCTGTGGTTCAAACTTTAAATGGTTTCAAATCAATCTGACATCATTTGTGTGGATGTTTAAGTCTACATTACTATCAAAAGCGGTTAGAACACCGCTTTTAACAATAAACAGCATTTACATTTAACGTTAGGCATTAATGGGGAGGAAATGTTGCACCTACACGCAGTATTTCTGCTGGTATCTATCTCCGTAAGCCGAGTTCAGCAGGATTAAATACTCGGCGAGTCCGGCGTCGCTCATGCAGGTTTTCTGTCGCAGGTCGCTCCAGACCTTGTGCGATTCTCCGAGGTACACTCGTCGAACATCGTACTTTTTCCGGGATTCGAGTCGCCTTCGAGCTCGGTCTGTGTCCGACAGCCTGGGTCGCCCCCTGCACCGCCGTAAAATAGCATGAATTTCATTCCCGGAATCTTTCGAGTCCAGACTAGCGGTCATTTCTGAGCACAGGGTCGCCATCTTTACATCAGCTGTTGAGTTGTTGTGGTTTTCTTAAAGGGATTTGAGCTGAGCGGAAGTACGAAGGCACCTTTAAAGGAAGTGGATTTATTTATTTATTTGTTTGTTTATTTTTGTCCAGAATATGAAATGATAAATTTCACGCACGAACATGTTAGTGTCCACCGTTTGAGTTGTTTGAATGATTAGTATCGAAATTACATAAAACCCCAGTAATGAAAACAAGCGGCGAGACACCACAGGGAACTGACACATTGAGTATGCAATCGAAATAAAGAGAGTCCCCTTTAACTGTCCAATCACAGTGAGGGGGCGGTGCGCTCTCAGTTCGCGGGGAAAACAAGTACGAGGTGCCTACGTTTAGCCATCTTGTTATAGTGCCACTTTGTGGCTTTCGGGAAACCAGCTCACTACACTGTTATGTCCTGCGGTCAAAATAGCCTGTATATATACATATTTGTGAAATAGCCATGGTTGACATACTGAGTGTTGTTTTCCAACGGTTTGGTTCACAGCTACACGCATCAGATGATATAAAACTCTCTTCTCAGCCTGAGAGCAGCACCCTGGTGGTAGGAGATGAAAACATTAATAGGTCGCTGTTATTCCTGACCGCTCTAACAGCAGCTTCAGAAATGGGCTACAAAGTGCTGTTTTTCACACAAAACCAAATTCAGAGTCTTCCAGTAACTGTGCAGGATTCATCCACATCTCTGAAGCCTGAGAATCTGAAGGTAACTAAGAAGGTTAAACTTGGGTTTTTGTGGTATGATGCTTTTTGGGGAATTGTGCTCAAACTCTGCAGATAGAACATGGTTGCACTTGTAAAGAGTGCTTATTTGAGTTACCATATCCTTCCTGTTAGCTCAAACTGGTCTGGTTATTCTCTTCTCATCTCTCTGATCAACAAGGTGTTTCAGCTTGCAGACCCTCCACACAGGATGTTTTTTTGTTTTTGGCACCATCCATCCATCTTCTATACCGCTTACTCCTTTTCAGGGTCACGGGGAAACCTGGAGCCTATCCCAGGGATCTGTTTTTGGCACCACTCTGTAAACTAGTAATGTGTCGTTCATCAGCGATTTGTTCATTTTGAACGAATCTTTAATATGACTCGGGAACTGTGAGTTGTCTCAGAGAGTGATTCGCTCGTTTTTGACTGCGCATGCGCTGCAACATCCCCATCGGTACAGGAAACAAAACTTATTAGTTCACATTAAGCGTCTTCGGGTTTGAGTCGTTTGTTCTTCCGTTGACCGCCACATAGGCTGTGCACCATGCAATACCTGAAACAGAAATGATTAGTTCACCTCTCAAGTCTTTGGGTTCGAGTTGTTCGTTCATCATGTCATAGCCCCACTGCATTCAGCCTATGGTCATGTGATGAACGAACGACTCGAAACGACTCGGATCGGGAGGTGAGGTGAACAGACTGCATAGCTTAAAGAGCTAATGCTAAGCTATTAATGAATCATTTCTGTTTCTCATAATTCAGCCTTGGTTGCATTAGCCTATAGTTTTTTATTTATTTATAGTTTATGAAGTACTAGATGTGTTGGGGAATTTAACATGTAACAGTTTAATTATATTCTGCTGAAATGAACGAAATGAATTGAAAAAAAAAATTGTTCAATTTGCTGAACGAGATTCAAAGATCTGAGTCAGTAAAATGATCAGAACTTACCATCACTAATGTAAACTCTAGAGACTGTTGTGTGTGAAAACCCCAGGAGATCATCAGTTTCTGAAAATACTCAAGCCAGCCCATCTGGCACCAACAAGCATGCCATGGTTAACATCACAGAGATCACACTTGATCTTCTTTCTGATGTTTGATGTGAACTGGACCTCTTGACTTGTATCTGCTACGTGATTGGCTGATTAGATAACCGTATAAATATGTAGGTGTTCCTAATAAAATGGCCAGTCAGTGTATGTTTATGTTTAAATATTTGTGATGCGCGTAGCGATTCTAATCATTTGCTGTGTTTTCCTTATTCCTGAGAAGTTAGCACTTATCTGTGGCACTAGTGTTTAGACACATTAAATACATTGTTAGTGCAGGCAATAATTTCTTGCTCTGTTTGTTTTAGGCACCAACAATGAAATCTGACCAACACTTATATGGCTGACCCATTCAGTGTCTGTTGCTCAGTACACCAGTGGTTTCTTTCTTTTTCAGGACATTCAGAATTGTTGTATTGGCTATGCCCAATGTTTGTGCAATGCCTCATAGATTTTTCCCTCTATTCTCAGCTTCAAAAGGGCTTGCTTTTCTCCCATAGACAGCTCTTTTATCTTCATGATGGCTTATCCTTTTTAACAACAAATGCAGTCTTTACAGGTGAAAAATGAAGGCTAAACCAAGAGTAGACATTCAGAGCTGTTTATTGTTTAAACAATTAGTCTAACCGGACACGCCTGGGTAACAAGAAACACCTGTCAGTCACATGTTCCAGTATTTTTACTTGCCTACAAATTGGGTGGTCTTATACAAAATGTTTTATGTTGTTTAACACATCTACCTATAAATACCAGGAAATAAAAGCTGAAATTCTAAACTTTCATATTCATCTTTTGATCTCAAACCCAAATGTCTACAGCAAAAAAAAATTATTTGGCCTTGCCATTCCAATAGTTTTGGAGCGGACTGTATATATTGATATTCAAGCCATTTATAGTGGATTTTCCTTTAATGTTCTGTCCTTGTAGAAAATCAGGTTTGTGTATCCCAAGACATTGGAGGAGCTGCTGGAGGATGTGGCATCCCTTCATGAGCTGGTACCTGAGACTGCAACACTTCCTACCTTGCTAATTGTAGATGGAGTGGAGCGGTATGTGTGTGTTCAGGACAGGCCGCAGCAAGATTCTCAGAGCACGGCTGCTCACATCGTAGCCCTCCTGCATGACACGGCTGCTTTCCTCAAGGCCAGAAGTGAGAAAAGACAACAATCTCCATGCAGGGTCATTGTCTCTTATCAGCCTGAGTGGGAAGGACGAGGAGGCGATGTGTTTGCCCCGGATTCCATCCTCTTAGTCCTGGAGCGCTACCTGCAGGTGAGGTGCAACATCCACAAAGTAATAAATAGCGGAGAAGCACAGAACAAGTGGCTGCTGTACCTCTCGGGTCCAGGACTGCAAGTTGATTGGTATGGTAAAGGAGAGAAATGTCTGGGATTGCAGTGGCATGTGGTGATGCAGTCTAATGGGGCATTGGAGTTCACGCCAGAAAGTGCACCAAAAGAGGAGACCTCACAGGTTCAACATTCTGATTGTGGAAATGAAACATGATTAGTCACAGTGTTTACGGGAATTTATTTTAATAAATATGCTTGAAGAAAAAAAGACTTTTGTGCTGCACACTCAGACACAGTGTAACAAATAAATTCTTGTAAATTGGAAATATAAAATATACATTTCCATGGTTTTACTAACGAATCATCCTCTTGTTTTCAGATAAGGTTTTTAGTCAATTTGGATTCAAGTGGTTGTTCAGAAAACACAGGCTACAGCTGGGCGATATGATGTGATAAATTATCTCACAATGTGCTTTTTCTGAGATATGGTGGGTAACGTGATATTTCTTTATGCATATACAGTGCTGTGAAAAAGTATTTGCCTGATTCTGATTTCTTCTGTTTTTGTGTATATCTCATACTAAATTGTTGCAGAAATTAAAACAAAATCTCAGATAAAACAAAGGTGACCTGAGTAAACACAGAATACAGTTTTTAAATGTTAACTTTTTTGCTTCAATAAATAACATTATCCAATACAAACTGGGCCTGTTGTTATGACCCAGTCTAGGGTTAGGTCGCACAGCGTAAATAAAGGCGTGTGTGTGTGTGTGTGTGTGTGTGTGTGTGTATATAATATATAGAGTGGTATTTACAGGGTATATACACGTGCTGTACACCACAGATAAACGAGGGAAAACTTCAGGGTGGACCAAGGCCAAAACAACAAACAAAAACCGCTGTTTAAGGGAAACTAACTTAACTAAAAAGAAAAACATAAACGAAAGACAATTAGCTTCCCTATACTCCCTTACTGAAAACAGAGACAAAAACCCAAACCCAACAGAAATGGAAGTCGCACCCCTACTACCATGAATATATACACGGTTTGATATTTACAAAAATGCAGCAATGTGATTATACAATCTAAACAGCAAACAGACATCAAAGGGCAGATCAAGCTCAGAGTCAGGACAGGCACAGTTCAAAAACCAAATATCACAAGGGAAATGCGGAGCAGACTCACAAGCACAATTCAAAGGCAATACAAGTGAGCATCGGCAAAACGAAGCTGATAGCACTGGCTTCCGTCGCCGTTAAATACTGTCGCCCATTGATGTCATCTTTGGCGCAGAAGCAGCACACAAAGCTGAGGGATCAGCATCCAAAGCAGAGCAGGAAGGCCCTTACTGGAGTCAGAAACAGCTCGACCTGCACCGATTCAACACACTAAAACATACCTGCGGAATATCGTGGGTTATAACACTGTGTGAAAATGTATTTGTCCCCATAGTTACTAATACCCCAAATCTATGAAACTGCATTCATAATGTGGTTCAGCTGGATTAGATGCTAACTAATCAACACTTAAATAGAACTTTAACCATATCCATGCTGTTGAAAAAAGGTCTTATCCAGTAACACACTATGCCAAAATTGAAAGAAATTCCAGAAATGATGAGGAAGAAGGTGATTGAAATACATCAACCTGAGAAGGGTTACAAAGCTATTTCAAAGGCTTCTCTCCAAAGAATCACAGTGAGAGCCATTATCTCCAAATGGAAAAACTCATCACAGTTATGAACCTTCCCAGAAGTTGCTGATCTTCCAAAATTCCTCCAAGAGCACAGCAACTACTCATCCAGGAAGAGACAAAAAATGGACAACATCAAAGGAACTGCAGGCCTCTCCTGCATCAATAAAGGTCACTGTTCATGACTCCACTATCAGAAAGACACTGGGCAAAAATGGCATCCATGGAAGAGTGGTGAGGTGAAAACCACTTCTAACCCAGAAGAACATAAAAGCTCATCTGAATTTTGCCAAAACACTCCTCAAACCTTTTGGGAGAATGTTCTGTGGACTGATGAGTCGAAAGTGGAACTGTTTGGAAGACAGGAATCCCGTTACATCTGGCGTAAACCAAACACAGAATTCCACAAAAAGAACATCATACCTACGGTTACACATGGTGGTGGAAGTGTGATGGTGTGGGGATGCTCTGCTGCTTCAGGGCCTGGGCAACTCACAATAATTGAGGGGAAACATGAATTCTGTTCTCTACCAGAAAATCCTAAAGGAGAATGTCCTGTCTTCAGTTTGTAAGTTGAAACTTGAGCAGAACTGGATTATGCAGCAAGACAATGATCCAAAGCACAGGAGGAAGTCCATCTCTGAATGGTTAAAAAAAACAACCAAAATTAGGGCTGCAACTAACAATTATTTTCATAATCGATTAGTTGGCCAATTAAAAAAAATATATATTATTATTTTTTTCTCAATTAATCGGATGGAGCGTGGCAAACTCAATACCATTTTCCTCTGTTTTTTTAAAATAAAATCCACAAACTGAGTGTTACAAATATAAACTTCTGATTAAAAATTTAAACAACTGTTTGTCCAAAACAGAAAGGAACCCAGTACACAGACACACACCAGAATATATATTATTCATTTAGGACTGTAGTTTAATTTGGTGCTTTTTGTGCATCCATAAAAAATAATGCATAAATGCTGTTATATATATATATATATATATATATATATATATATATATATATATATATACACTAGACGGTAGTGCAGAGTGCATAGTGTAAGTGTATAGTACTTCATTTGGGACACAACTTTAGTATTTACTCTCCGAAGCGTGTTTTTGTAACAGAAGTAACGTAATGAGTAAACATGCCCCGTGCCACACGTAGACCAACCAATTTTATCGATTAGTTGTTACCTCTAACCAAAATGAAAGTTTTTGATTGGCCTAGTCAATGTCCTGACTTGAAGCCATTGAGATGCTGTTGGCAGGACCTTAAATGGGCAGTTCATGCTTGAAAACGTTCCAGTGTGGCTGAACTAAAGCAGTTCTGCAAGAAGAGTGAGCCAAAACTCCACCACTGTGCTGTGAAAGACTGATCTCCAGTTATCAGAAGCATTTGGTTACAGTTATTGCTGCTAAAGGTGGCACAATCAGATTTTAAGTTTAAGGCAGCAATTCATTTTTCACAATGGTGGTATGTGTTGGATAACTGTTGTTTTTTTTTTGCTTCAATAAAAAAATAAAAGCTGTATTGTGTGTTTACTCAGCTTGCCTTTGTTTTATGTTGTATTTCGTTTGAAGATCTAAAACTATTTAGTATAAGAGATACACAAAAACAGAAGAAATCAAGATGGGAGCAAATACGTTTTCACAGCACTGTATATTTCTTAAGCAATTTTTGTTATAGACTGATTGGAAGCAGCGGATATTGTGTTCAATCCCCAAAAATAAAAAGCTTAGAATGGCTGCGTCCAAATATCCCTATTGCCCTATTACACAGTAGATGAAGAGCAGTATGCCAAAGGAGTAGTATATCCGAATCCTCAGTATTCATAAAACAGTAGGCGAGAAATACCCGGATGACTTTCTGCTTTTCCTCGATTCTGCAGTATGGAACCAGCGGACACTGGATACTGCACTATCCCATAACGCAATGGGACATGCGGAAGTACTACCAGAATCCATGTCCGAATTGTATTCATGTTTACCACTTATACTGATCAATACATACTGTGTCAACGGCCAAGCAGTAGGTAGTGAACCGAAAGCAGTAGGTACTGCATACGATTTCGGACACAGCCAATGACTTGATTGTTTAAGTGTGCACACCCTTGGGGCATGTGACTGTGCGCAGAATTAACAAATCACATTCAAACTTATGTTCAAGGTCATTATTATACACCTGTCATCAGTCAGTAAGTTTACATGGACAACAATAGTCTGATATTAATCCGACTAAAGTCATACTCGAAGTAAACACAAATCGAATTAAGACATGGAGTATTCCTGTTTTAGTCGCATTATCGGAGTGCACTACAGACATGTACACACCTTAATCACACTATTAACGTCGTGTGAGAGTTTTCACCGCATTTTCGACAGGACACGATCACACATGGCAGTGTTCAACCGTTTAACCGCAAACAAGAGAGCACGGCTGCGTCCCAAACCGCGTACTTACCTGCTATATAGTAGGAGAAATACACGTACTTCAGCTACTATATAGCAGGTAAGTACGCAGTTTCGGACGCAGCCCGTGGCTTCAAGCAGTCGTCTATTAGCACGTACAGCATGACAAATAATTAACCGCACTTGAAGTTTTTGTAAAATTAAAAATGAAACACCGAAAAATGTATGTTGATACGTGAAATTCTGGAGGGAACGTCGGACGGCGTGGCATGGGGACGTAATCGCGTGTGCCGTTAATCGATCTATGTTCTATAAAACGGGAAAATGAAAGGAGTATTCTAAAAGCAAATCATGTAAACACCTTAAACACAATATTGTCTTATACAGAATAAGTTCAATAATTAGATTATTGCTGTCCATGTAAACATAGTCAATGAAGTGATTAACTCCAAATAAAGATCAGAGGTGCAATATTGTGCAGCCCCATTTAATGTCAGGTGTGTGTGTGTGTGTGTGTGTGTGTGTGTGCGCGCGCGCACATGTTTTCCCCATTTGAGCACAATTAAGTGAAATAGAGCTATAGAACACTGATAAAGTGTGGGAATCTTAATAAATTAAGATATTATGAATTCAAAACATGACCTCAAACAAAACATGATTAAGAAAAACTGAATCTTTATTTTATATGAAAAGATGCTTGCATTTAACAGTTTCAATACATGACATAATTGTATCAGACTTGCAAAAGAAACAAAAAAGCTTAAAATACAATGTCTCCTTAAATGTAGTTTTCACCATCAACGATTTCACACGGTAGCCCAAACCTGAAGGTTTTGGTAGTAAAACAATCTTTCTTAATTATAGACTGTTTAAAAAAAACAAACAAACAAAAAAAACATGCCAGATGATTGGGTGCTACAGTAGTATTTACAGTAGTTTCTAATTAATCTGTAAAATGATATTGTTTGATGTTAAGCATCAATCAATTTTTCACACTTAATTACGTTATTGTGTAAGGTTGCAAATACTAATTTAAAAAATGTGACTATGAACTGTATGAATTTATTTATTTACTTGTATGACTATGAAATAATTACTGTGTTACACAATGTGACAATTCACAATTCACTTTAGTCCCTTTTTTTGTATGGGTGCATTGACTTGATATAGGTGGGGTAGTCAGTGAATCGGTTTTCTAATGGGTGAAAGTGACCGAAAGTTTGTTCTGGAATTTGATTTGATGGAAAGTAAAGATTCAATAATTACTGAAATACACAAATAACATATTAGTCATATTCAGTGTCAATAAATAAAATGTCATTTATAATATATAATTTTGACTTTTTATTTCATTTAGTCCAAAAATGTCTCTGTTGGAAAAAGTTTACAGGCCTTAAAATAGCATTTGACAGACATATTTCAGCTGCTCTAGTAAACAGTTCTAGAATTTTTTAAAAATTTGATTTTTTTTTAATTATTAAATTTGTTTTTTGTACAAATGAATTGCAGATGAATGATATCTGTATTATCCACCATACTTATTTCAAATCTACATAGAGCACTATATTTTATATATGCAAAACTTGGAGTCAAACAATTGAACTGACTGGATAATTTTTATGAAGACAAAGTCAGATAAATTATCAGACACTATTGCTTTTGGTATTTGCTTACATAACAGAAAAATATGATGGCACATGATCTATGTCGAAATTTTTTAGCAACACATATAATGCCAGTTGAAAAGGTATCTACATATTTTACAACAACTAAACCCTTTTAATATTATGAGTAACCAACAGACACAAAATGGATGGACACGGACCTACAAACTCCAAAACCAAATATAGGCGTTGAAAATCAACCACTATTTACACTGAGAAAAAAATGTAAATCTTTTCAAAGGCTATAGGAAGTATTTGGTGATCTGTAAAAAAAAATAAAATAATAAAAATGTTTAAAAATTTACACTTCAACAGCTGCCAGAGGAAAAGGAAAAAAAAATGTAGTATAGAAGAGGAAGTTAGCTTATGTATGATTAATCCGGGTATGACTGTCTCCAAGAGATTCTTACATTTCATGGTTGTTGCACTGTCATTCTGAAAGTTTCAGAAGAAAGCAGTGAAGAGACCCTGATTTGAACTCCGTTATCATCTCCATGAGTACATAAAATCTTTTGCATGATTCCCCAAAGGACATTCTTGGACATCATTTTTCAACATTGGTTTTGAAATTGTTTAATTTTTCCAGAAAGATTTTTGATCAATATCCAATATCAATAACCAATAAGTGGTCGCTTGTGTCCAGGAATATCATTTTTGTACTCATTGGCATAGATGGTGCCATTACCCATGTCTGTTATTCTGCTGAAGCTCATTGGACTGTAGTCCATGGAGACTCCTGAGTCTGCCACAGCCATGTAGGTATATCCTGGCCCTTTGGGTGGCCATGTGTGGTTTGGATATTCAAGACTTGACTGTGATGATAGTCTTCCTGACCCAGAACATTGTGGGAGGGAGCCAATATCAGAATCTGAGGCAGCCATCAAGGAGGACTCTTTGATAGCAAAGAGAACCTGCAGGGGCAATGACTCCTCAAAGCTATCATCCCTTTGCACTTCTCCCCGGCCACGCTGAGAGTTCTGGTTGAGGGTGACGTATGTGTCTTGTGACTCAAGTAGTGATGAACGGGAGAGGACCTCCGGATGCTCTTGAAAAGTTCTCAGCTGCTCCATCAACCAGTGGCTGTGTGGAGGTTCTTGCCATTGGACAATCAAACCTGTCTCTAACTGATTGTCTGCTCCTTCTATGGCCTGTGGTTCTTCTCTCAGGAAGTCAGCTGCTCTATGGGTTGTTTCTGGCCTCTGTGTAGATGTGTGACTTGTCATTGGTGGCTGACTGACTTCAGATAGCACCTCTAGAGAGGAAGGAAGCTCCTCTGTGTACATGTAAACTGGCCATCTGCTGCCATTACAGTGGCCAAGCCACTCCTGAGGGTACAATCAAAATGGTTACTGCAGAGTTCACTGAACGTACCTTCTGAGATCAGGACTTTTGTTTGAACAAGAATGCTGTTCAGGTAGAGTTATTGATTTTGCAATTTGCTGATATGATGGTATAAAAAGGAAAACATATCCATGCTTCTTCTGAAAGGAATTTAATTCAAACAAAACACAAGACTTATTTTGCTAGTCATAACTTAAAAGACATGTCTGTGCTTCATCATTTCTTGTATGCAAGTTCTCAACAGCAATACTGATTCACTAAAGTAGCTATACCTGGAAGTCTCCTTTGTAGATCGTGAAGAGGCCTGGGAATTTGTGCTCAGGTGAAGGGATTTCAGGCCACAGTTTCTTTAGCAGGAATCTGTAATCGTTAACACAAACGCTCCATAAGACTCCACTTTTTCCTCTTTTATATTGTCACTCAAATGTAGATTCTACGCTGTGCCGTTATTATACTTTTATTGTAAACAATAAAAATATATATATATTTTACTGACTTGTGGTGGGATAGAAGCATGGTGAGGGACAGCAGGATGAGGATCAGAGAGATAATGAGAACCAGAACCACAATCAAGGGGTCTAGTGAGGAAGAAGAGCATTATGTCACAACGGTGACACTAAATTGGATCCAGAATGATTAAAAAGTACTTAAATAACATTTACCACTTGGGGTTGTAGTTCCAAACTCAGGATCTGACCAAGCACTCCAGTAACCATCATAGGTGATTCCGTCAGGTTTGACACGGACCAACACCTTGTATTTGCTGCTTGCTTGAAGGCTACGCAGGGTGAATTTTGTGCTGGCTTTCACTATTTCCTGAAACAAAACAAAGTTTACAGTCTACTCCATGCTCATAATCCATGTTAATGGATGTGGTTATAATCAACGGATAATTTGTGGATGGATAATTAATGGATGTGATTATAATCTGTGGTTATAATAAACATCTCAGGCTGAAAAAGAAACACATGCATTAGTGAAAGTCATAGGCAACTGGACATACCAAGTTTAAGAAAGTATTAACAAACAGCTGTAATTCAAGTAAGATTTTGTTTGTTTTTAAGAAGGTTAGCGGGTGCCGTATTCTGAAATGTAGGGGTATAATGATCCGATGATTTGGACTGGATGCAGTTACCTGTAACTCTGATACCTTTTAAAATAGTTTTTCTCTAGGTCATCATCTTTTATGAATTAATGGTGGGTCTACCCCAGATTTTGAACCAAGTTGGTCACATATTGATCAGAGGTTAGTAAATCAAATTGTATCATATTGTACTTGAGCAAATTCAGTGATATCGTCAAATATTGAAAGATTTCTATAACTTGGGCTCTGCCATGGTTCCAGATGTGACCGCAGTGAATCCAGCTAATTTAATAGATTTTTAACACTTTTAACACTTTATTTTTATAGAGATTTTAACAATAGACATTGTCCCAAAGCGGAATCTTTCCAAATTTCAAGTTTCAAGAATGTATTCTTGAGAGGAAATGTTCAAAAGGTCAGCACTTTTATGTTTACCTTCCGCATAGGACTCCCTTGTGCTACATATCTGATCTCGTACATCAAACTGTCATCAATGTACTTCACGGCAGGAGGCAGCCAGCTCACGTTCAGTTCCCCTTGTTTCCCTGTGCTCACCACAGTCAGGTTGGCAGGAGGATCCAGCAGAACTGAGCAAGGACAAGAAAAAAAAAGTAACCTTGTTACCTCCTGTAGAACAGAAAGTATCTACTTGAGCTTTGTGGACTCACCAGCATGGTCAATGAAGAGTCGGCGGTTGTAGAGTTCTCTCCCACCCTGAAACACACGTAGCTGGAGTGGAGCAAAGTGTTGAGTTTTGGGGATATTGCAGAAGAACAGCCTTTTACCACTAGGCCCCTGTATACGCAGTTCAGACACAGCACACTCACTGCTGTTCTCATTCCTAAACACAAAGAATTTAGTATTAAACATTATTGTTCATGGTTGTATAGTCACACCAAACAGAATATATATAATTTTTTATAGATGGACTATAAAGTGTGGGACGGCATTGAAAATCTGTTTTTTCCCCCCATTTAAAATGGGGGGGGGGGGGGCAGAGATTAATATTCTTGAAATATTTCAATTTAATTTTTAATTAAATTAATTGATGAATGTTTAATATTCAAGATTCTGCAAATTTCCTAGGTTCACATGTAAATGTAAGCAGATTTGTGATACTGACCATGCTAACTACTTTGTACAATATGTGGATGGATTTGATATAAAATGGAACATAAGGTTTTACACAATCTTATAGAGTCCGTGCCATCTTCAGGACACACTGTCATTAAAGCAAAAAAAGGGACGTACTAAATACTAAAACAAACTGAAATTCATGTAAATATTTCATAGATTCTTCTTGGTTTTTTTTTTTTTTTTTTGCTCAATTTGTTGTCAATATAATTTGTAATGAAAATTTTTGTTTATAGAAAATAGAAGCATGTTGACCCTGTTGTAAAGTATACGCAGATCCTCAACATATCTGGAGTGTTGTATGAAGTAAGCGGTGTGTATATAAAGTTCTTGTAAAGTATACATAATAATTCTTTTTTTTTTCATCGGATAAACTGACACTTGGTCAAGATGTGAAGAATTCTCAAATTCAGCCTCCTCAAACAGTTACTTACTGGTACTGATAAATGAAGGTGAATGAGTGTTGACCAAGGTAACTGTTCTTCTTCTCCTCTTCCCAGAAACAGGTGAAGTCCCTCAGCGTCTCAGAAAAGCATTTAATGTTCTCCGGCTCATCACGAAGCAACTGAAGAACTGCCAAATAGGATTTTATTTAATTTATTGTTTCATAAACTGTTGAAGTCAAACGATGATGTGTAAAAGTAAGTCATGTGCTGATTATATACACAGAACTGGAGATAAATAGTTAATAGAAGACACCGTTGTTAGGGAAGGAACAGATCAAATCGCCCCCTACCTTTGCTTTCAAAAGTTTCCCCCGCATCCGTGATTAAAGCCAAGGATAGCGCGCACAACACCAGTGTGTTTATCCTGTCATTGGACATTTTTTAGTCGTGTAGAACAAAAGCGGGGTCGCTTTCTGTTACTCTGCATAATTACGCAGTTACTGTTGCCTGTCGTGTTTGTCTTCTGTACAGCTTGTCCCTGAGATACCGCGTGTGCAGCCAGTCAGATAAAAACGCAAATACGCGCGACTAAATTGTTTACTCTTTTTTTTCTTCTTTTTTTTTTTACACTAACAAGGAGGCGGGGCCTTAACGTATCTTTGTTTGTCGAAGTTATTTGTGGGCGGGGCTTAACCTGAGCTTGTACATTCTGTGGTGGTGGCTAAACGAGTGGTTAGAGAGCACGTGATGATCATGTACCTTGCTGTATTGGGAAAAAGCAATTTGGTTAAAACGTGTAGTCATTAAAGTATATATTGACTATAAATAAAGTCGAAATCTACAGGTGTAGGTTAGCTATAGGTGAATTAGTGAGTGTGGACATTAGGAGGCTTGGATGCACTGAGAGAGAGAGAGAGAGAGAGAGAGAGAATAAGTAACAGAGTGTACAGTAGAGAGTGAGGGAGACTCACTGGTCTGTAACCGGTCTTCTTATCAGCATGTATCAGGCGCGCTTGTTTTGCGCTCAGCGCGCGTTATCGCCTGTCCGAGAGCGTCCTTAACGCATAGATAAAGTGAGATGGAGCCAACTTAACCCACCCCTATACTGCCAGAATCCACCTTATTGTTTAACCACATCGCCATTTCTTTTTTTTATACTGGCACCCATATTGAACCGTAAATCTGCTGAGTTGGATCTAAACCCCATGCAGTTCAGTGAGGAACAGAGCTACGCTTATACAAATCCCACAAAGTTTGTGTTTTCTTTGCTCTAACACAATCCTGCTAAACCTGGTAATAAGTGATGGGTTTCAATTTCTGTCCAAGAGCAAGGAAATTACCAAACTACCTATCATCTATAATGTTGCTTAATTTTGTTTTGTAATATATTTGAGTATATAGCCCCCCTATCAAAGGTTTTTCTGCACTACTCCAACCTCCAAACTACTACTACTATTACAACAACAACTACTACTACTACTACAACAACAACAACTACAACAACTACTACTACTATTACTAATACAACAACTACTACTACTGTTACTACTATTACTACAACGACTACTACTACTGTTACTACTATTACTACAACGACTACTACTACTGTTACTACTATTACTACAACTACTACTGCTACTACAACGACTACTACTACTGTTACTACTATTACTACAACAACAACTACTACTGCTACTACGACTACTACTACTGTTACTACTATTACTACAACAACTACTACTACTGTTACTACTATTACTACAACTACTACTACTGCTACTACGACTACTACTACTGTTACTACTATTACTACAACTACTACTACTGCTACTACGACTACTACTACTGTTACTACTATTACTACAACAACTACTACTACTGCTACTATAACGACTACTACTACTGTTACTACTATTACTACTACTACTATGACTACTACTACTGTTACTACTATTACTACAACAACAACTACTACTACTGTTACTACTATTACTACAACTACAACTACTAGCTACTATTACTACTACAACAACTACTATAGTAGATGAGGAACATCTACTATATATTATTATTATTATTATTATTATTATTAAGTAGTAGTAATAGTAGCAGTAATAGTTGCTATTACTACTACTATTTCTACTACAACAACTACTACTATTACTACTACTACTACTTATTATTATTATTTACATAGCACTTAATGCTAAGTTTAAATCTAGTTTTAGATATAAACAATTAAAAGGTAAGAACACAAGTATTTATGTAATATAGACTAGGTACATTAATGAACCAATTTATAATTACTAATTAATCACAAACCTATGATACACCCATTTGTAGAGCTTCCCCAAACTGTTGCCACAAAGCTGGAAGCACACAATTGTCTAGAATATCTTTGTATGCTGTAATATTACAATTTCCCTTTACAGGGGCCCATCCCTGTCTCAGTATGACAATCTCCATGTGAACACAGAGAGCTCTATAAAGACATGGTTTGCCAAAGTTGATGTGTAAGAATTTCAGTGGCCTGCACGGAGGTGTGAGGTGAACCTGCTAACCACTAAGCCACTCTGCGCCCTGCCATATAGTGTATTTACTACAAATAGTAAAAAAGTATATTTGACAACAATTAATAGGTCATATTAAACAAGTATGTTTTTATCTGGAATTAAAAACTAGTGCTTTTCTGGAACACTGGGGCAATAACTGAGGAGTGAGTTTCTTCACAGATGTTTTTGTTCAGCAGAAGACCAGACTTTGTGTTCCAGCTACCTGATTGACAGAAATGTAGTTTCCATATTTATGGTCTGGAGAGCAATTATGTCTTGTTTTTATGCGTGTCAGGAGGTTGTGGGTTACCGGTGGCTACCAAGAATACTGCTGCAGGAAGCCCCTTTTGTCATGTGCACTTCTCTGGATAGTTAGATAAAACACAGCATGGCAGCCATGTGGTGTACAGTGGTAAATCAGATGCTATCAGTGGCCCTCTGCACCCTAATTTTCAAAGATGGGGAAAAAAAACACAACAGCAAAAGAGCTAATATTATTATTATTATTTTTTAAAGAGGACCAGCTTCCTTGCCACATGAGGAATTATGAACTTTATTAATGGTACAGAATCTTTGAGACATTCAATAATAATAATAATAATAATAATAATAATAATAAAAAAAACAACAGCAGATTAAAGAAAGATTTGAGAGCAGAGTATCTCTGTGAGTAGCGCCAACGGATCATAACAGTTAACTGTATGTTTGGCGATTGATAGAGAGAAAAGGGAGAGGGAATGGGTGGAGGTTAGATGAGGAGCTGCAGAGAGTTTTCTCTAGTTTCTGTTATCACACTCACCAGGTCACATCACAAGTATGTAATTTAGGCTTGGAAAGCATTCTTAATACCAAAAAACTTTATACAAGCCAATATAGGCCATAGAGGTTTTGACATTTGAAGGCAATATGTACATTCTGTCATAATGATGGCACTAGCTGATCACATGAGACTTTAGTACAAATATAATGAGGAGCCTGAATCATCACCCTACTGCAATTTTCAGCACTGTCCCTGAATATATAAAGGGTACATGGCATGTAATCTACACAATCTCACTTACTGAATGATTCTGCCACACAAAAGTACAGTTTCTCTTCTGTACTTCACAACTGTGACGAGTGATACGGACGCAGGTTGGGGTGGTATATTGTACAAAGAAACACTAGTAACAAATTAACAGGAAACAAGATTTACAAGAACAAAACATGTGACACACACAATCCTCTTTTTCACTTCCACAAGCCCTTAGTGCAGACATCTGATCTTTCTATATACACTACAGCCTCACTGCAATGATGGTTTAAACACAAAAACACCACTTAAAAGCTTAAAGCATACCTAGTCCATAAGATTCACCTCAGCAAATTGTATTACTTTAAAAAATAATGAGACTAGCTTTATACTGAAATGAAATGTGAAGATTTACCTGGTAGCTTTGTAAGTATAATATAAAATTTAAAAAAGCAGGAAGAGTTCAATGTATTTAATACTTAGTGTATCTGGTTTAGAACATTAATTCAAAAGGTTATGTGATTGTGCCCTAATTATTCCCATTGAACCATATGCAGCATTTTACCAGAAAATTTCACTAGAAATTCATTTCATTTCCATTAAGAAAAATATTTGACATGAAATGTAACGATTATATTATCCTAATTTTTAATTCTGTTTGTCTTCATTTGTTTTTCATGCTTTTGTGCATTGACATGTGGTTCCTCTAAAAACTAAACCTTTATACAGACAGACAGTCTGGCACAGACTGGCAGTTGAAAACGGGGCTATCAACTTGCATGTGAC
Organism: Ictalurus furcatus; assembly: GCF_023375685.1. Classification (NCBI taxonomy): domain Eukaryota; kingdom Metazoa; phylum Chordata; class Actinopteri; order Siluriformes; family Ictaluridae; genus Ictalurus; species Ictalurus furcatus. Next base: position 25,719,560 of record NC_071256.1, on the reverse strand, counting down.
ACAAACACATCCATTATGGGCTAAGCCACAGAGCTCTCCCTCCCAAGCTTTTTTTTTTTCAGAGGAGAGGAGAAAGTGCAAGGGTTAGAAGGACTGGATGGGTATGGATGGACAGATGTTTATCTCTGTAAGCTGCTAGCACACAGACCTTTAACAGCCTGTGCATTTCTTAGTACAGTTGTGAGAGGAGCTAAAATGAGCTGCAACAAGGTTTAAGATTTTAAGTGATTTAGGGAACGCTGCACCTTATTTCACAGGAAATGCTTCCACCTACCATGACCTTACACTTAGCTAAATCACAAAACACCCTGGTTTTTTTTTTCTGTTAGCAGCAATGCTTTCTATAGACATCATACATATGGACTACAGTACAGACTAAAGACTTTCTTTTGATTGGCCAAATGAATTTAAGTTAGAATACTGGTTTGACAGAAACCTAAGAAATGTGAGAAAGGTTTACAGAATCTGAATCAGAACACATCTTAATCCAAAACAATAAGTCTTAGTCATATAGCTAGTGTTGAGTCTCCGAAAACAGGTGTGGCAGGAGGACTGAGACAAGGGTGCAGTTTGTAGGGGTGGAAGTAAGATGGTGTGGGGTTGGTGTTTTAACAGGCACAGCTGCTATGTCCTTCAGTGGTAGAGTCCTGCAGGTTGGAGTCCTTGAGGCTGTTGAGTGGACCATCTCCCTCCATAGTTTCGTTCATTTTCTCACAGATTACATCCACCAACTGCTCAAACACCTGCTTCACGTTGATGTTGTCTTTGGCACTGGCTTCAAAGAACTGGAATCCTGGAAGAAAGGAACGGTGAAACTAAAGTGTATATTATTGGAGTAATGCATTTAGTACGTTTACATAGGCATTTGTGCAAAGATGTGGGCGTGGCCTATTGCTATATGCGCTGTAGGGTGTCGGGATACAAATGTGTATTCTCACCTAGTTCATCAGCTAGTCTCTGGCTGTCTTCTGTTGGAATAAGTCGGTCATCCTCTAGGTCACACTTATTACCCACCAGAATCACCTGTGCATTGTCCCATGAGTATGTCTTAATCTGGGTAGCCCTAAAGGCACCACACACACACACACACACACACACACAGAGTAGAGAGAACAGCTTATTATGTATTATTCTATCAAAATATACAGACTACTGTACAGAACTTTCAATACACTTCTGGTTAATTCGTAGATGAAACGGGGCCACAGGCCACACAGGGCATGTGCCACGAGGCCCTGGCCACTAGGGGCCCCTCAACAAGCAGACATTTGAAGTGAATCATTAAGACACTATGCTGTAACACAGCCAATGAATGTAACGTCTCAGAATTTGAAATAAATTCAGAAATTGGTGTGTGGGCCTGAATTTCTCCTCCCATTTCTTCCCCCAATTTGGTCACATCTCTCCCCCATCATGAGACAGGTAACCAGGAGGACGAAGGCGTGTGTCCACTGTGCCATGTGAAGCCAGCCAATCTCCACTTTTTGAACTGCTGCTCATGCTGTGTCACAGGGCAGTGTAATACATTCAAAGGAAAGCACTATCTACCCTCTTCTGCATACGTTAGCACTTAGACGTTCACTATTGGCTAGTACCACTGTGACTGACAGGGGAGAGAGTATGCAATTCCTCCTACCCAGGACCAATTTTGCTCCTCGGCTCACTGCCACGAATCGGCTGTGGCATCGTTGGGATTTCGTCACAGTCTGCTGATGATAGGGTGAATGCTTTTCTATTGTGCCACTTGGGAGCTTGGTCTGTATCCACTGAGCAGTCAGTTAGGCCCTTTAAAAAAAAAACAACCCTCAATTGTGTTGGGGTTGGGTGGTCAGGGCTCCATGGTTACATGAGTACCAGGGTGGGAAGGGAGGCCCTACTTAGGTTCCTGCCCAGGAGCCCAGGATGTACTAATCCATCCCGGATTTGTACAGGTATCTCTTTTTTCCTTCTTCCCTTTCCCCTCAGCCCCTCACTTACCAGTCCTGTACAGCATTAAACGAGTCCTGGTTGGTGATGTCATACATTAGCAGAAAGCCCATGGCTCCTCTGTAATATGCTGTAGTGATGGTTCGGTAGCGCTCCTGTCCTGCTGTGTCCTAATACAAAACAAACAAAGCAAAGGTCAAATATACAGTACAGTACAATGCAACTCTGCTCCATTTTCTCAATAACATATCTGTGGGAAGATGGATGATAAAGCTTGCTCCATTTTCATCATAAAGCCCTATTTTGTTTACTGAGGTTCATTCAGGGTTTCAAATATGTAGTGGACACTTGCTGCTGCTTGGCCTACTTTTGAACTGGAAGTTGGATAGGGTATAGTGAGGTAAATGCTACTGTGAGCCAGCAGAGGGCATCCACTTCTAACGTTCCGGTGTTGCATTGATGGAAATGATTGCAATAAGTGTTTCTCAAGTATTTAAATAGTGTGAATGGTTATTGAAATATTTAAATATTCTATACTTTTATACTACACTCATCCTACACTTTAATAGGAACACCTGTACACCTGTTCATTTATACAGTTATCTAAATCAGTCAGTTGTATAAATCAGTTATCATGTGGTAGCAGCTCAATGCAAAAAATAAAATAAAAATAAATCATGTACATACAGGTCAATAGCTTAAACCGTGGCATGGTTGTTGGTGCCAGAAAAACAACAACAACAACAACAAAAAAACATCCTGTAAGTGGAGGGTCTGCAGGCTGAAACACCTTGTTGATGAGAGAGATCTGAGGAGAATGACCAGACTGGTCTGAGCTGACAGGAAATCTATAGTAACTCAAATAAGCACTTTTTTACAACCATGGTGTTACGATGCAATGGAATGTTTCTGGTGGATTGGCATGGCATATCACCTTTCTATAATCGCTTTTCCATTAATTTGTCACCAGTGTGTACAAGTGACATGCACTTCATCATCAACTTTACTTTACTTTACTTTACTACATCTATTTTAACAGATCAACGACCCACTGGTCACTAAATAAGTAAGTAAGTAAATAAATAAATAAAAATTTAAAAAAAAAAAATCACTGACCTGTTCGTGTGCCGTTTTTCATTTTCTTAAAAGCTTTGAGGTGTCCAAGCATGGATCATGCGTGTTATAGCATAATGCAGAGGTTTTGGTTTCAACTGTGGCTTGGAGAGATTCAGCTCTGGCTAAAATGCATCTCATAAGTGAAGTGATTTAAGCAAGCGTAAACTTAAATTTAATTTATTGTATTTTACATGAATTTACACCCACAGTTTATATAGTCCCTGTCCAGATGTAATCATGAAATGACTAATGTTGTGTAAACATGGTCACTGAATTATCAGCAGCACACACTCAAATTTGACATCAGAGACTTTTGTGCCTAAATTAATTACCAAAAAGAAGAGCTGAAATCAAACAAGTAAAGGGTCGGCACGGCAACTATGCCACTGTCGCCTGGAAACCTGGTCTGGCACCCTCATTTGCATACGAAAGAGGGAGAGGAAGGGTTGCTCAGGTAACTGTAGTGTGTCACTCAGGTTGGATATCAAGCCCCTGTATGTGTGTGTCACATAAATATTGTGTTGCCATAAACACTTATGAACACTTTTTTTTTTAATTGGAAAACTAATCTATCTATCTATATACATATACATAAATGACAGCATGCAGAGTTTGCATATAGCACTACAAATTGTTTAGTTTTCCAATAAACTAAAGTGTTCGTGCCTAGTTCCTTTTGGTTAACTCCCCAAAGAATTTATAAACAATCAATAAACGAAAAAAAAGCACACTGGTTTTCCTTGTGATAATACTGTATGATGACAGAGAAGTTAACAGTGTAAACATAACCGTGGCCTTTACAAATGTGTCATATCCTGTTTTCTGTGGACAGTTCCAAGCAGCAGGTGTGTCCCCATGCGTGAGACACACCATGTTTGGATAAACATACACTTACTTAATGGAACTTTACATAAAACTGTCCTTTCTATCTTTATCCATCCATCCATCCATCCATCCTTCCCCCCACTGATGAAGGAGCTCAGATGTTTAAAGCTTATTCGTAGAATTGAATCCACATTTTAGAAATTATCTGAAGCTTTAGGTTAGCATAAACCTAGCAAGAGCAAAAGCAGTTTTAATAAAATGCCAAAGGAAATGCATGTATACATTCTTGCAAATTACAATGTACATGAATGGTCAGTGAAGCAAAGTGAAAGTATTTGTTCTCTGTCCCTCTTTGAAAGGCTGCGAGTATGAGTCATGGTCCAATCTCCTACATCTACAAACGATTCCTGTGAGAATCAAGGAGGTGGTGGGAGAAATATAGAGGCGAACTACAACCACTGAACAGGCTACAGAGCTACTAGTCCAGGCTCTTGTCATATCAAAACTGAACTACTGCAATGCATTACTCTCGGGCTCCCAGCCAGCTCCATCAAACCCCTTCAGATGATTCAGAATGCAGCAGCACCTCTCGTCTTCAACCAGTTCAAAAGAACCCATGTCACACCCCTCTTCATCTCCCTACACTGGCTTCCTGTAGCCTCCCGCATCAAATTCAAGGCCTTGATGCTCACGTACAAGACCTTGTCTGGAACAGCACCCTCCTACCTCAACACTCTCCTGAAGTCTTACGTTCCCTCACGTAATCTGCGATCGGTTAACGACCGATGCTTAGTAGTGCCTACTCAGCGTGGCTCAAGGTCCCTTTCCAGAACCTTCACAATAACTATTCCTCAATCGTGGAATGAACTTCCAAACAGAGTCCGGACCACAGAATCTGTCACTATCTTCAAAAAACAGCTAAAGACCCACCTCTTCCATGAACACTTCACTAACTAAATGTAAACCACAGATAATTCTCGCTGACCATTGCCAGCTAAGCTTCCTGGCATTAGAAAGGAATGAACAGAGGTGTGGTTTGGTCAGGAAGCAATTCATGCCAACCATTCTGTGGGCCCCCTGGAAAAGGTAGCGCAAGCAAACAACAGGCCATTTCAGCTTTGGATTGATGCCACTGAGCACATTAAAGAGACTCTGGACTCAGCAAGGGTCTGCATGCAGTGCCACTTTACTGCATCTGCCTGCTATGAGAGTGCAAATCAATTATCCTACCTGCTATTACTGCTCTACTCTAATATACAGCTTCCTGGAGAAGTATACCTAGAAGTATACCTTATAACTAATACGTCAAATGGTCAGATTAATGGTAAAAGGTACAGAGATTGAAATGTAGACGAGAAATTTACATACTAGCAATATGCGCATCGTCTAGAGAAAATGTCAAGGTTTATAATGTTGTACCATATTTCACAGACTCAGCTGAAGAAAGATTAATCATTTGCAGTTTGAAGACACAGCAAATTAGAGAGCCTTATTTTCCCATGGCACAAATGTGTTTCCCACATCCTGATCATAAAGTAGCATTTGAGCAGCATTGAAAGCTTGCTAAAGCATATGAGCTGTTTCCAGATCATTATAGCTTGCTAAAACTTGTTTAATGGCCTACAATAAATAATCAACTAAAATAAAACAATTAGCTAAAGACAAAAGATAACATTTTTGTCTTGTTATTGTTTATCATCAGGTGTGTATTCAGCCTCTTAAATGTGATCCAGATTTACTAAGAACAACGGGTTTCAGGTTTCTCACGAAATTTGAGCACAAGGGAAGAACTAAAAATGCAACAGATACTGAAAAAAAAAAAACCTGAAGTAAAACAATATAAATGCAAACACATACTTATATTGCTTAAATCATGTATGTTTGGAGGTTATTTTCTTTTTTTGTTGGTATTGGTCTTATATCATTATGGACACGAATCAACTCGTGTATTCATTCAACTCAGCCCAAGTAATAATTCTGATTTAGGAGGTGGTTTCATTTTTTTCTTCCAGTTATATGGGCAACTGAGAGTTCAGCACTAAAATCAGCCATATTAATTTCATACACCTGATAAATGAGGTAGTTGTATGTAACTCTTAGGGCTGTTCCATACCAACTGCACAAAGGTATGAGGCGGCACAATGCTAGTCCTGGATAAGTCAAGACAATCTGTTACATTTCCTGGCTCTAAAATAGCTGTTTCATTGCACCAGTTAGTTTTTAATTGATTTAGTTGATGTATCCATGATGATGGTCCATTCTTGAAAAATGGTGTGAAAAAGACCCCAGATTTTGCCTTCATTTAAATGCTAAACTGTTCACTCCCAGCAGTATAAAGTGCACTTGGCACCACTTTATAATTAGTATACAAAAACTGTACGACAAGTAGGCTAATGTTTGATTTGATTAATAGTTTTGCCAAGCAATTATAGAATTAGTGTCAGGTATGAAATTTCAACTTCACTGTAGCTAACAGGAAGAAAGCAGAAAGGCCTGAGTAAACAAGGTCAAATAAATGCTGATTTGTGGCTGGGAAAAAGAATTGACTGCTGTCTGATTTGGCAACTCTGCTACACAAAGTCAACACACGCACAAAAAAAAACTAAACGAAAGCTATAATGCTGTACATTACAGATCTTTTTTTTTTTTTGTAAGGTTGTCCTGTCAGGATCATAACTGTTTATGGCCTAAGGCATGATGAATAATTTAATTTATTTTAAATCAGCTTCGGTGTCAATTAGAGGTTCGATTGAAAATCACAACACTGTCCCTTCTGATTTTCCAGGGAAATTTCATAGAGTAAATTAAATGGAACCAGATCTTTGTATCTGTAATGATAAAACAATGAGGAGTATCGTATATTAGATGGAAAAAAAAAACCTCACCACCAGTGTTGGGTATGTTACTCAAAAAAAGTAATCCACCACAGATTACTAATTACTACTTTAAAATTGTAATCCGATTACTCCATGAAAAAATCAAATGGTCTGCACTTATATAGCGCTTTTATCCAAAGCGCTTCACACTGTGTCTCATTCACCTATTCTCTCTCTCACACACACACACACACACACCCCAATGGTAGCAGAGCTGCCATGCAAGGTGCTAACTTGCCATCGGGAGCAACTTGGAGTTCAGTGTCCAAGGACACTTCGGCATGTGGAGTCATGTGGGCCGGGAATCGAACCACCAACCCTACGATTAGTGGACAACCAGCTCTACCACCTGAGCCACAGCTGCTCAAAAAAGTAAATAGATTACTAATGACTTTACTTTCAAGTTACTTTCAAAACCTGTCAAAGCTATAAAAATACACTACAAAGTGAAACTCATAGTTCTTTCAGTCATTTTAGCATGCATCAATGTATGACATGATCAGAAAAAGTTGGACACTTTGAAAAAGTGATTAATACACGTTTACTCAAACATACCCAGATCTGTAGCTTGATCCGCTTGTTGTTACGGAAGACAGTTTTGACCTTGAAGTCGATGCCTACAGTGCTGACGAAGGCCGAGGTGAAGGAGTCATCAGCGTAGCGGAACAGGAAGCTGGTTTTGCCCACACTGCTGTTGCCAATAATCAGGAGCTTGAACATATAATCAAAGTTCTGATCAGCTGCGTCCTTCTGAGGGGGCTGCTGCAGCAGCCGCGAGTCATTCACTGCCGCCATCTAGAGGATGAGACATTAAAACGGTAAACACCAGGTTGTCAAGAGTCGTTAAAATGTTAAGTTTAAAAAAATAATAATAAACCTATCCAGTTCTCACATATAATCTGATTATGAAAGTTCTAGCTAAACCAGAATTACTCTGACTTGTGCTCTAATCATTAAACAGCTAGAAACATTTTCAACAACCAGACATTTTCCGTTTATGATCTGTTTCCTAAGCAACATAAACTATCCAGTTAATTCATCTAAATCTTAATACTTTGTTACCCTCTGAGCATAACCTCCAGAGTCTATCATCTCCAAAAAAGCTAGACACCCCTACTAAAGGCAGAGCTTGACAGAGAGAAGAGAAGAACCTCTCATCCAGCCCTCCCTTATCCACCCTACTCCTCCTCCTTCCCTCCTGATCATTCAGGGCTATACAGCGCTCAGCTGGCCTCTGGCAAGGTGTGTCTCCATGGCGACGGGCCCTGAACAAAACATCCACAGCTATTAAGAGAGAGAGAGAGCCGAGTGCGCCGGGCACGACTCCTCTCCAGAGGTGCACATATTATTACGTAACAAAGAGCCAGGAATGGACAGTCATTGTTCTGAATGGAAGAAGAGGCCTTGTTTAAATGCTAGCTCTGAGCACATGCTTCTGGAAACAGGCGAGTGTGTATGTAGGGGTTTGTTGGCAGGCCCTTAGCACTGGAGTGTGTTTGCAAGAGAGAAGTTCAAAGAAGCGGCAGAATGCATTAAATACATCACCTCCTTGTTGATGAAGCTTCTAATATACAGTATCTCACAAAAGCGAGTACACCCCTCACATTTTTGTAAATATTTGATTATACTTTTCATGTGACAACACTGAAGAAATGACACTTTGCTACAATGTAAAGTAGTGAGTGTACAGCTTGTATAACAGTGTAAATTTGCTGTCGCCTCAAAATAACTCAACACACAGCCATTAATGTCTAAACCGCTGGCAACAAAAGTGAGTACACCCCTAAGTGAAAATGTCCAAATTGGGCCCAATTAGCCATTTTCTCTCCCCGGTGTCATGTGACTGGCTAGTGTTACAAGGTCTCAGGTGTGAATGGGGAGCAGATGTGTTAAATTTGGTGTCATCGCTCTCACACTCCCTCATACTGGTCACTGGAAGTTCAACATGGCACCTCATGGCAAATAACTCTCTGAGGATCTGAAAAAAAAGAGCTGTTGCTCTACATAAAGATGGCCTAGGCTATAAGAAGATTGCCAAGACCCTGACACTGAGCTGCAGCACGGTGGCCAAGACCATACAGCGGTTTAACAGGACAGGTTCCACTCAGAACAGGCCTCGCCATGGTCGACCAAAGAAGTTGAGTGCACGTGCTCAGCGTCATATCCAGAGGTTGTCTTTGGGAAATAAACGTATGAGTGCTGCCTGCATTGCTGCAGAGGTTGAAGGGGTGGGGGTTCAGCCTGTCAGTGCTCAGACCATATGCCGCACACTGCATAAAATTGGTCTGCATGGCTGTCGTCCCAGAAGGAAGCCTCTTCTAAAGATGATGCACAAGAAAGCCCGCAAACAGTTTGCTGAAGACAAGCAGACTAAGGACATGGATTACTGGAACCATGTCCTGTGGTCTGATGAGACCAAGATAAACTCATTTGGTTCAGATGGTGTCAAGCGTGTGTAGCGGCAACCAGGTGAGGAGTACAAAGACAAGTGTGTCTTGCCTACAGTCAAGCATGGTGGTGGGAGCGTCATGGTCTGGGGCTGCATGAGTGCTGCCGGCACTGGGAAGCTGTATGGTCTTGGCCACCGTGCTGCAGCTCAGTGTCAGGGTCTTGGCAATCTTCTTATTGCCTAGGCCATCTTTATGTAGAACAACAACTCTTTTTTTTCAGATCCTCAGAGAGTTATTTGCCATGAGGTGCCATGTTGAACTTCCAGTGACCAGTATGAGGGAGTGTGAGAGCGATGACACCAAATTTAACACATCTGCTCCCCATTCACACCTGAGACCTTGTAACACTAGCAAGTCACATGACACCGGGGAGAGAAAATGGCTAATTGGGCCCAATTTGGACATTTTCACTTAGGGGTGTACTCACTTTTGTTGCCAGCGGTTTAGACATTAATGGCTGTGTGTTGAGTTATTTTGAGGCGACAGCAAATTTACACTGTTACACAAGCTGTACACTCACTACTTTACATTGTAGCAAAGTGCCATTTCTTCAGTGTTGTCACATGAAAAGATATAATCAAATATTTACAAAAATGTGAGGGGTGTACTCACTTGTGAGATACTGTAAGTGTCAAACGTATTTCTTGGTTTACTTAAAAAAAAAAAAACCAACAGTTCCTCATAAGCAGCCTGTTTTGACAGTTAGCCAACACTGCATGTTGAAAGCGAAGTTTGCATGTGGGCTATATTGCAGGAGGTGTTGCAAATGTTTAAGGAAGAGGGTAGTGTAATGTTAGGGAGGCTTTGAAATCAATGCTAAAGAGAAGATCTTCTTCTAAATTATCCAGTGAGCACAGAAAGCATCTACAAATATTGCAATTAGATCTCATTGGTATCAAGTGAAGAATTAAGCATTTCATATAACGTGGAGTTGTTTTTAACCAAACAATTGCATTTGCTTCTTGTGCAGTCCACAAAATATAGTAACTGGATCATAGGCAGCTTTTGTAAATCAGCAAAAACAATCTTAAGCCTCCAAAAAGGTTACAAGCGCAGTGCAATGAGCAATCCGCAACCAGAGGCCTCCAGCATTGCCACCCACAAAAATACCAGATAACAATAGTTATGTATATCCTGATTAAGCAATAAACCTCAAGACATAGCTGTTGACATAATTGTCTCGTGTTCGTTTAATTCCTTTTTGCCTGGCTAAATAAAACCGATAAAACTGGGTACCTTTATAAATAAATAAATAAGCCAAATACCAGTTTCATCATGAAAAACCTTCATGTTATTGTTTGGACCAGTACAGTGGTGATCAGCTGATTGATAACCATCTCAGTGAAGTCCTTGAGCTCGTCTAAAGAAGGGTATCCTGAAAAATACACTTGTCCAGATTGCTCCATACAAACTGTCCATACACTGAAACTTGGTGGATTGGTGATGAATTTCAGAAGTACGTTAAAAAAAAAAGATTTGTCTCAAACAACCCAAAGGAGAACCAACAGGTTCTTGTTCTGTGAATCATACAGAACAATTAACACCAAAGTCTGGATGGAAATGGACTCAAGAAGAGCTTACCTTATTGATTATTTGACAGAAGGAGCATCTGCCTCTGTAATGGAACAACCTGTAGACAAGATCTATATCCAAAACAGCATAATACACTTTTAAAAGTGGATTCTCACGGGTTCTAGCTTTCTAAAGCAGCTTCAATTGTAAGATTTGAACATTGTCCGTTTCCATACTCTGGCCAACAGGCTCGAATAACACTTTATTACAAAATGATAAACGTAGAAATACACAGTTTTATACCCCGTACAGACAACTATACTATTTCACAGACTCTGTATCGGTCACTAGATAAGCGCGTGCGTTTTTAAACGGTCTTATTTACAAATCAGCAAAAAAAAAAAAAAAATTAGGCGGAAGTTTGGACCAGAATTCAACACACACACACACACACACACACACACACACACAAACAGACAAAACCAACCCGTGTGTATAACAAACGTTAGCTAGTGACATTCCCTAAAATGTAAACTTGTGAAAGTCATTCACCCTGAAAGAACGCAAGAATTAAGCTAAAAACAGAATTAGGGCTGGTTTCACCTTCTCTCAACGCCAAAGACACTGAAATTGCACATGACCCCCCCAAAAAAAAGTTCCCGTGCCTACCTCCTTCACAGTGAGATCCCAAGAATCCGCCTGGTGCGTGCCCGAGGCTGATCTTACCGGATATTTACAGCTCAGTGGGCCTGGTGCTCTGCCGTTGCTAGGCTGCGGCGTGCACGCGGACCCTAGCAGAGCTCCTGGATCTGCTGTGGCTGTCTGTGTGCGTGTGTGTGTGAGAGAGACAATAGCCCTACCCCGACCCTCACAATCCATCCACCTTTAACCACGTCCCAAACCACACACTACACCACTAAACAGCAGGATACACATTTAGATGTAACTGGAATGGTATGTCACAATTTGCCAGTTTATTAGGTACATCCACACTGCAAAAGATACGTGTGTTTAATGTAGGTTCAGAGAGGTTAGATTCAGCCATTCGGTAGATGTTTTTTTTGTTGTTGTTTTGGTGTGTGTGTGTGTGTCTTACAACAGACTGTGTAAACTCTAGAGACTGCTGTGTGTGAAAATCCCACGAGATCAGCAATTTCTGAACTATTCCACCCAGCCCACCTGGCACAAGCAACTATGTCATGGCCGTGATTAACCTGATTGGATAATTACATGATTGAGCAGGTGCACAGGTGTTCCTATTAAAGTGGCTGATGAGTTGTGGTTAACTCATTTTCCATGGAGAAGGAGAGTAAATTTGCACTGGTTCATTTGTAATGCACTCATAAACACACTGACTTCATACATGATCTTAAACAGGAATACCATCCGTTTATTATACACCTGTGTGTACTTTGTATCTGACCACATAGGTCCTCTGTTGATCAGATCAAATATTATTTGCCTAGTGGATCGTTATCAGTATAGGATGTGACACTAACATGGCCATGATGATGTGTGTTACTCTTAGCACTGTAATTGGGATTGCTAAACACCAAACGTCACAGGGTCAGGGGGAACCTGGAGTCTATCCCAGGGAACAAGGCAGGGGACACTCTGGACAGGTGCCAATCCATCAGGGCACAATCACACACACACACACACACATTACACACAATTAGGAACGGGCAGTCAGCCTACTAGGCATGTCTTTGGACTGGGGGAGGAAACCAAAGTACCTGGAGGAAACCCCGAAATCATGGAGGGAACATGCATACTCTGCGCATGTAGGGCACCCTGGAGGTGCGAGGCAAACGTGCTAACCAGTAATCCACCATGCCCCACACCTATAAGTTGTATTAATAGCACACACACAACCTGTGGGTATATCATACCAATGTCACTGCTTATTGGACAGTAGTCTTCCATCCAAATAATACTATATCTGTTGAATAAAAAAATAAGAGTTACTATGCCTAAATAGAATCAACAAAAACAAACAAACAAACAAACAAAAACGTACCTAGTCCTAAGAGAGGTAGTTAATGTTTTGAAGGTTGCTGATAAGAAATCGTTAGTTATAATACATTTGTCAAAGTCTCTTTACTGGGACGACTACATCTCTTTACGTTCCTCCTGAAATGAAGGCCTGGGTATTATTAACTGATTTACAGCACCTTCTTGATGAACTAGAAAAGAAGGGGAAGAAGTAGACTTTGAATTCCTGGCTGATTACTAGGGGCAACATTTCCTGGAGCTAAGTTTAGACCACATTCCTTTTCAGCTGACTTCATCTTACACTTCCTCATGTTTTTGCTGAGATAGTCCTGAAATCAGAGGGGTTTAGCATTTTAGGTTATGCAGACTGTAGCCCATTGTCAGAGGGATTTTATTTGATTATTAACATTTCTTAGAGAAACATGTAGTTCCAATGCAAAAATAAATAAATAAATAAATAAATACAAAAGAAATGCATTGTGTATATGGAAGAGGAACGTTCTTTTCTTTTCTAGCTTTCTAATCCAGTTTTTCCATCTTGTTTAAGGTTGTAGAATGAGAAGCAACATTTGATTTTATGACAATATTTTTATTTAGCATCATTTACTTTACATAAAATTTCCTTTCTGTTCACTTTTAGTTTTAAACCCTTACCTTTTTCCCTTTGCCACACTGTCTTGTGCAGTTTATCTCCTATTAGAGAATTCTGTCACCATTGATGGAGATGAGAGCAGTATACAGTGAGCAGGCTCTCCAGTCCACTCTCAGTTAGTGCGTGTGCAGTTTTAGACGTGAGCGCTTCCAGCACCCCTGCACTCCAGTCTGCATCACCACTAACCACATTAAATCCTGCATTTAGAAAACTGGTCAGATCTGTTTTAGCTTCATGTAGCCTATATTTAATGGACCTTAATATACTTCTATCTGGCCAAGAACATACAGTTTGATATTATCTGATTTGAACCACTTTTATAGACTGAAAAAAAATAAAAATAAACAGTAGGTTTGTGTAAGTTTCTGGAAAATGAATCCATACATCCATTTTCCATACCAGGGTCGCATGGAGCCTGGAACCTATCCCATGCGACACCCAGGATGGGGTGCTGAGCCATCGCAAGACAATTGCACACTCACTATGAACATTTTGGAAATGCCAATTAGCCATCTACTTGTGTCTTTGGACAGGGTGAGGAAACAGGGGAACCCGGAGGAAACCTCTGAAACACAGGGAGAACATGCAAACACTTCACACAGGGCGGAGGCAGGAATTGGACCTCCAACCCTGGAGGTGTGAGGCCAATGTGCAGTGACACACTGGTTATCTGTTTTGGATTTGATTGAGAGATTGGAACATTAGACTTTTTTTTTTTTTTTTACAAAAGTGAATAAATATGGATTGTATTAAAATACTGTAGGTTTCAACTCAAGATAACCGAATTTCACGAAATGCAAAAGCAGAATGTCTTGATTGAACTCAAGTAACACTGAAGGATAAATAAAAAAAATTCGGACATTGGGCTTCTTTCCTGGTGGTGATCAAAATGGCCAAAATTATGTGTATACCTGAATACAATGCAAAGCAATTTTTGTATTTGCCCTTTTTGGTTATTTTTTCTGTTTGATCTGTCTGATAAAAAAAAAAAAAAACCTAGTCAACAGATTCATCATCACTAATGCATTTCCCTAAAGATATGTTTCACAAATCTCAGGTGCAGTTTGTGTAGAATAGATCATATATGTTTGAACCTAAAATGATCAAAATGTGCACAGGTCTATGTATACCCTGCACTGTTCAACCATACATGTTAAGGGTTCACAAAAGTGTGCTGGTTTCCGGTGATCTGAACACACCTGCTGTGGTTCATCTCACCCTCCCTGATTCGTGCCTGACTCATCATGGTACTCTACGCCTGCTTGGAGCTTCTGTACTTGTGGCTCACTTTCTGCTGCTGTGGATAGCCCCATACTTCCAAAACAAAATTTACAGCCAAGTCTCATCCTTTCTTCAGTGCATAATATTACTCTGACTACAGTAGACTGAATAACTGTACACTAGTAGTAATACAGAATAACTGCTGCTGTATTCATAAAGACTATGATGCTCATACTGAACATCTTTCCAACACATTGGACTGTTTGACTTGATAGTAAATATTAAAGTTATATATATATTTTAAAAAAGCAATAATTTATAATCCCACTATCCTGCATTACTCAGAAGAGGATGGGTTCCCTTTTGAGTCTGGTTCCTTTCATTGTTTTTTCCTTGTCACATCTGGATTGTCATCTAAATCTACAGCCCCCCCCAAAACAAACAAACAAACAAACAAAAAACTATTGGAACAGCAAGCCCAATTAAAGACATTTGGGTTTGAGATCAAAAGATGGATATGAGATGAGAGTTTAGGATTTCAGCTTTCATTTCCTGGTATTTAAATCTAGATGTGTTATAAAACTTAGAACCTTTTGTATCAGATCACCCAATTTTTAGGTGATCAAAAGTGTAGGAACAGATAAGTAAATTAAAGTAAATAACACTTAATATTTGGTTGCACATCCCTTGACTGCAATAAGTGAGTCAAGCCTGCGACTCACTGACATCACCAAACTGTTGGTTTCTTCTTTCGTGATGCTGTTCTAGGTTTTTATGGTGGCCTCTTTCAGTTGTTTGTTTTGGGGTGTTTCTCCCTTCAGTTTCCTCTTTAGGAGGAAATTGGGTTAAGGTCTGGTGATAAGGTCAGACTAAAACCTTCCAATGTTTTCCTCCTGATTAAGTCATTTGTTGAGTTGGCAGTGTGTTTTGGATCCTTGTCTTGCTGCATGATAAAGGGTTCCTGTAAACTTCTGAATTCATTCTGCTGCTACCATCATGAGTTCCATCATCAATAAAGATTAGTGAGCCTGTTCCAGAAGCAGGTATGCAAGCCCAAGCCATGACACTACCTCCACCATATTTCACAGATGAGCTTGCATGTTTTGGCTTATGTGTATCATGTAATAGCTCAGTGGTTAAGATCAGTTGATCGGAAGTTTATGAGTTCAAATCCCAGCACTGCCAAGCTGCTACTGTTGGGCCCTTGAGCAAGGCCCTTAACCCTCAACTACTCAGTTGTATAAAAATTAGATAAATCTAAGTCACTCTAGATAAGGGTGTCTGCCAAATGCTGTAAATGTGCAGATCCTTTCTTTCGCCAAACTTTGGCCTTTCCGTCACTTTGTTAGTGTTGAATTTTGGTTCCAGAACTTTTGTGGCTCGTCTCTGTATTTCTTTGTGAATTCCAATTTGGCTTTCCGATTCTTACTGCCGAGTGATTTGCATCTTGTGATATGGCCTCTATATTTCTGCTCTTGAAGTCTTCTTTGAATGGTGGATTGTGATACCTTCACTCCTGCCCTGCAGAGGTTGTTGGTGATGTCACTGACTGTTGTTTTTGGGTTTTTCTTCACTGTTTTCATAATGTTTCTTTCATCAGATGTTGTTGTTTTCCTTGGCTGACCCATTCAGTGTCTGATGCTCAGTATACCAGTGGTTTCTTTCTTTTCCAGGACATTCCGAATTGTTGTATTGGCTTTGATTGATTTTTCCTCTTTTCTACTCTTCTAAATGGCTTGCTTTTCTCCCATAGACAGCTCATGCTGGCTTATCCCTTTTAACAACAAATGCAGTCTTCATAGGTGAAACTGAAGGCTTTACCCAAGAATAGATGGTCAGAGCTATGTATTGTTTAAACGATCACTCTAACAGGACACACCTAGGTAACAAGAAACACCGGTCAATCACATGTTCAGATATTTTTGCCCACATACATTTGGGTGGTCTGATACAAAATGTGCTATGCTCTATGTTGTTTAACACATCTACCTATAAATACCAGTAAATAAAAGCTGAAATTCTAAACTCTCCTATATGTCTATGTAGATTCCTGTAAAGCTACAGGAATTGTGACCTTGTGTATTATGAAGTCCTAAATAATAAAACATAAATGAAAATTTAACACAATGCAAATGTGTTAACACCATACTATAAAAACTAGATCTAAAATACCTCCCTTCCTTTATCCATCAACTAACAGGGTCAGTAATTTGTTATTCTAAAATTATAGTCCACTTTTAATAACCTAAAGCCTGATTTGTGTTACCTATAATTAGTTAAAGTTGTGTAACTCAAATTAAGTTTGTTTTGTTCTGTGAAAACAACACTGATGCTTACTAGTATTGGAAATTTGATTCAACTGAGAACACTCTGCCACAAATATAGAGCATTTAAAGTTAATTTTCCAATGGACGTCAGTGCACAGACACAGGTAGATTATGCAGGGCTCCTCTTCCTGAACTGTATGATTAATGGACATAGCTGAATCAACACAGTGATTCATCATGGAACACTATGGAAAAGCTCAGGCATTCAGGGTGCTTGGAGATTTTTTACATGAATACAGACAGAGCCCTCTAGTGTGAAACACATACACAGCACATTACACAAGTATTATTCTAAATTTAACTACACACAGATTGTTATACACATATAAAACTTAGACCAGCTAACCCTGAATCAGCCAAAATCGTACAAACATACACAAGCAAACAATGCCATTTTAATTATACTTAAAAATCAACAATTTGAAAAGTGAAAAAGCGTATTTACTGTGTATTCATAAAAATAAAACTTAATATGTACTTACAATACAAATGTGATGTATTGTCAATTTTATAATAGTAAAAACTGTTAATAAAATGTATATTGAAATGTATGGTTTAGTCAAGAGTCTTCTCATAAAATTTTATTCAATATACAGTGACATGAAACTGCAAAATGAATGGAATCAGCTTCTGTTTTTAAATTAATATATGCTTTCACATTAATGATAACTAATCATCAATTAGGCTAACTTTAATATTGGTGGCACTTGAGTCAATATCTACAAGTTTCAAATGCTGTAGCTGTATAATACAAACCTGCAGCCCTTAGCTATGCTATATTGAAAACCATAATAAAATAACAATAAATGTAATAAAAGTAAAACAAAACTTTGTAAAAGCCAAATTTGTGTAGTATTATGATTACTGTGTTTAATTGTTTATGATTTAGCCATTTTGATTTGCCCATCATCTTCTACTTGTTATTATTTTACAATTATTTGTGCAGTTTTAATGTATAGTACGATATACATTATATAGGCTATAATAGTCGAGGCAAGAATACCTGAACAGAAAAAAAAAAAACCCTCAGGGTCTGGAGGATCACTGCTGCTCAGTTTCACTACAAAAAAAATTATATCGCAGTAAGTGAAACTATTCTGAACAAAATAAGTTATCTAATATTTCACATTATGAGATTATTATGTACCAAATACAAAACCATTAAACCTGTCTATACTGTTTCTAGGAATGACATTTTGAAGCTTGAAATTCAGAACTATGTCTAGAAATAGGCTTAATCTTATATTTATTTAAAAACAAAACTATTCATAAAAAAGAGAAATATTCATATTTACTTGCGAAGATATAATTTTTGGCAGTGTTCATATTTTTGTAACTTATACCAAAGCCTGTTCAAAACTGAATGAGATGTGACATAATTTTGTTGTGTTCTGGCCCTCAAGAACGAACATAGGTGTAACAATACTTCTACGGGTCAAATCTTTTGTAAGTAGTAGGCCAATAATATTATATCGAAGCCAAATGAAGTGCCAGGTAGATGAGATTGATGGTGGTGCAGGCGAAGCCAATGAGGTTGCTCAGGGTGGATATGCCGTGGAAGCGGTTAAAGCTGTTCCTGTGGGCCTTGTATTTTGGATCCTGCTCACGGAGTTTGATGTAGCGCTCCCTATTGGTGGAAAAGCCAATCTCTCCACCAAGGCCATGCTCCTGCTCAATCTCCATCATCACCAGCAAGTGTTCAATGACAGCTGGAGTGAACCACTGCGCGTTCAGCCCTGCCACGATCACGGCCACGAAGAACAGAGCCATCTGTCAAGGAAACAGAATCAGGTATTAGGACCAAATTATCTGGAGAGATAGAGAGATAGAGAGCAAGCGAGAGATGGTGATGGGTGAGAAAGGAAGGAAGTAAGGAAAAAAGAAAGCTTTATTGCAGTTGTGCAAGCATTAATAAGGTGATAGCAGATCGAGGGAAAAATTAAGCACTACGGATAGCATTTTAATTTGTATTTAAGACAATTTAATTAGACCCATGAAACTGATCAGTTCAGACAAATGAAGACTTTTTAAAGACCCACAGACATCCTGAAAGAACCACAGCTGAGCTCACCTGTATAGTCTCATGCCAATTCAACAGCTCTCTGGGATGGTACACAGCGTATATGGCCAGGCTGACTGTGTTACTGCCCAGCAGGCAGTAGAAATACATGGGGAAGAGTTTGCTCTGAACTAAGCCAAACGTGTGCCGAGTGACCTTGGACAACAAAACATACCCTGAAAGAATCATACCAAACCACTGTGAATAACGTCTGCAATATATTTTGGCCTTTGCAATATTCATATTGTAGGCTAGAAGGCAGCAGTTTCAGTAAATCACAGATTTTTTAAAAATTGTATATAGTAATGTCAGACATTCCTGATAATCAAGGCAAGTCAAGTTTAACCATGTCACATCTTAATGTATTGCATGGAAAGTCTAAATTTTTAACTGCAGCAATATAATCATAATCTAGTTGTCCATATTATCTAGTCCTAGTATGTATGGACTTGTGTAGCTGCTAGTAACAGTGATGGAGGAGGAGGAGGAGGATGGTGTTACCTGCAATGAACGACACCCACAACTGCATGCCCCATGAGAATGCCATGAGCAACAGGTGAAGCACCTTCACCATGCCTGCTGGGTCTCCCTCAGTAGCCATTCTAAACTTCTGAAACACAGACATTACATAGAATATTAATGAAAAGTCTTATTGAATACATACACCTAAAACGTTACTATTTTGGGCAGTATAGACTAGGGATGGCCGATATCTTATCGTTTGCAATATACCAGTAGAATTAGTCTTTCCGTGATAATAATGATAAAGCCTAGTTGATGACGTATTTCTGTGTGCGACGGTAAATGGTAAATAGTGCACTTATATAGTGCTTTTATCCAAAGCGCTTTACACTGTGTCTCATTCACCCATTCACACACACACCAATGGTAGCAGAGCTGCCATGCAAGGCGCTAACTTGCCATCGGGAGCAACTTGGGGTTCAGTGTTTTGCCCAAGGACACCTCGGCATGTGGAGTCATGTGGGCCAGAATCGAACCGCAAACCCTACAATTAGTGGACAACCCGCTCTACCAACTGAGCCACAGCCGCCCTTACGGTACTGCGACCCGTTCACAGCTCACTGCAGAGTGAAAACAAGTATGGCGGAAGGCATACGTGAAGCTGAGGAGGAGTTTATCGCTAAACGAGGAGCTACCGCTACAATCTAGAACTGGTTTGGTTACAGAAAATATTACTTTTAGATCAATGTTTGTGTTTCTGAGGCTCTCAAGACTGTATGCAGCGGTCACTTGTAGCCAAAAACAGTTGTGAATGGTACTGTCTATTTTTTTTTTTGTTCATGATTTCTGCACATTTGAGCTAGGAGAAATGCAATTTCGTTCTTCTGTGCACTCCTTGGTGTATGGTCTGAATGACAAAGTTCACTTTGTTTTATATCGTCACTGATATCGTTATCGCAGTAAATACCAGAAAATATCATGATACAGTTTTAAGTCCACATCACCCATCCCTAGTATAGACATTCACCACATCATGGACATCAGATGAATGAGTCCTGAGATCTTGTGTTGTTTTTTAAATAAATGTTGGTTGTGCTCAGTGGGAAACTGGGAATAACAATGCAATTAAGTGTTTAGGGCTTAAAGAGCAACAAGTAGAAGATATGCTGCTAGTGTCACACCCTGCTGGACGCATGAAGGAAAGACCTTCTCCAATATAGTGTTTATCCACAGGTAAATGATAGCCAAGTAATAATCAAGGAATAGCTACAGTAAGTCAGTATTTTGTATTGCACTATATGGTGAAGACGTATTTCTTCTCACATTTAGGTAAATAATGTAAAATTTACTGTAGGCAACTGTATATAAAAAGAAAAGAAATTTAAATCCTAAAGCAGAAAGTTTTCAAGTTGTTTTAAAACAAATAAATCAGTCATCATTCGTTTTTACAGTGCTGCCTTAAAGTATTCACTTTTCTCGCTGCATTGTAACATCAAATTTAAATATATCAGAATAGGACTTTTTTGCTCATTTCTTCCTTTTTTTTTTTTTTTTTTTTAAACTGTATACAGACATATTTCCTCAGAATTATTTAGGTATTTATTACTGATAAGTATTTACCCCCTTTCTTTTAGCAATCTACATTAAGAATTTTATTTCATTTTTAAGAGCTTGCACTGAATATGTTAAACAAGGTACACCTGTGTTAATTTTCAAATCCACTGTGTCCAATTGTATGCTTGTTCAAATAATATCTCAA
Organism: Ictalurus furcatus; assembly: GCF_023375685.1. NCBI lineage: Eukaryota > Metazoa > Chordata > Actinopteri > Siluriformes > Ictaluridae > Ictalurus > Ictalurus furcatus. Next base: position 25,698,380 of record NC_071256.1, on the reverse strand, counting down.
GTTACAGATCTCACAATTAAAATGGCAGCAGTCATGAAGACCAAGGAACTGCCCATGAAGGTTCAAGATGAAGTACTTAGGAGGAAAAAAGATGGAGAAGGTTATCAAAACATCGGCAATTTTTTAACCTTCTTAGGAGCATTGTGAAATCCATTATAACAAAGTGGCAAATATATAGATTTCCATACTGCTTATCCTACACAAAGTCAGGGGGAGCCTGGAGCCTATCCCAGGGAACTCAGCACAAGGCAGGGGGCACCCTGGAGGGGGTCCCAACCCATCACAGGGCACAATCACACACACATTCACACACCACAGACAACTTGGAAATGCCAATCAGCCTACAACACATGTCTTTGAACTGGGGGAGGAAACCCCCAATGCAGGAGGACAACATGCAAGCTCTGTACATACAGAGCAGAGGCAATATTCGAACCCCCAACCCCAGAGATGCAAGACAATCTAATTGTATTTCTTTAGAGAGTCACGTCAAAAGGAGCTGAGAAAAAAAACAAAACAAACATGCTTATATGATAAAATGTGATATTACAATACAGCAAAAAAGAGAAATAAGCATTGGGGTGAATACTTTCTGTAGGCACAATATTTAAAAACAATATTTGAAAATCTCTTAATCACTTGGCAAATACCACTACCTTGTAGTTTACATTTAAGACAAGATTGAAGAATTAACTAGAGTTTTGTAGATATGTGTGGGACTCAAATAACAAGCCATGCTCCCTCTCCTCATGACGCCATGACCTCTGACGTCAACTCACAACTTTTTTTTCAGGATACATACTGATGAAGGAATATTATAGACTCTGACATAATAAAAAAAGAATAATAATAATACCGTTTTAGGTTATGGCTTTGATACAAGTTTAAATTAAATTATGAAAAAGCTGGTGCACTGGTGCTGTTTTTTAAGCGGCTTTTGCTTAAAACGTCCATCAGAGGCAATCTTACAGTTAGGGGATTCGGTTTATATTACCTTCTGGTTACATTTACAGCTAACAGAAAGTACATGTAGCCTACTCTATTTTATGCTTTAATGTTTGTTTGTCAACATTTTGCCTTAACAGACAGGGTTGTGGTAAAGCACAAATCAAGGAACAGCGTACAGTACGCGTGACGCCAGATTGTTCTACTTTGTACACGCAGGTCGCACATGCGCATTTAATTATTTTGCACTATTTAGTTTTTCCACAAGGTGGCAGCAGTGACCCAGGGCTGTTGATTGTCAAAGTAGTCGAAGGAAAAAACGGAAACGAGTGCAGGTTAGAAAGTACCCACATTTGTATAATTCTAGCCTTAACGTGTAATATAAGATATATAAAATATAAGGATTTGTATATGGGTGTTAATCGTGAGAGAGATTGCCAAGCGTTGTTGTGATTCTTCTTCGTTTTCATCTTTCACACCAGAAGACCTGCTTTACTGCTCTGTACTGACTCTTGTAGGCCAGGAGTGGTAGTGCAAGTTGTCGTAATGCGCATGCGTCGACGCCTGTGTACGCGTACATGTCAAATGGAGTATACTTTGAAAGGCTATGCGTACGACTTTGCGTACACGCGAACATACGCGTAAAAGAATGAAGTAACAGGCTTCCAGTAAAGATAACGTGTTAAGAGTTAAGACCTGACTGCCTGTCGACATGCATGTTACTACACTTCCCAGCGTATATACACAAACTGTTATATAATCGTTATGTTTGCAACGTGAACGCTTAAAACCCTGCGTTGTGTCTAACTGCGGATCTCACCGTATTCACTGTTTCAAATGGACCAACTTCATGATGTGTGGCTTCGCACAATTTTAAACCATACAATGCCATTATCTACTCTCATACCGCTTGTTGCACAAGTAAAAAAAAAAAAACATACCCGTTTTGCTTCTTTAGACCCACGTTTCTATGTTCAGCGTTTTCAGCCTCCAATTTGGCAAACAACCGTTTCCGCGTTCTTTTTCGTTTAGACACGCCTCTAAATCAGGACCGCCAATCAGGCTCCTGTATTTAAATAGAGACGACTCATATTGTTCAACCATAGGTTTGAAGAACTGAAGCCTGTACTAAGCTCCGCCCTTAATTGTGACATCGGGGATATGCCAGAGTCCGTTCGTGTTTCGAGGATTATATTTCATACACTGTTCACTCCACAAAATAACAATGGCCACGTCAGCACATTATTACATAACACTGTCAGTCATCAGTGCTGCTCGAGAAGAGCATTGTGTTTAAAGGGCAGTTATAACATATTACTTCAAGTCTCAAGCTATTGTCAGGTGTCAGCTATCATTGGTGATTTAGACAGAACAACTTACGTTTTATCTCACTTCTACAATTGCAAATATGAGGGGTAAGGGCCTTGCTCAAAGGCCCAGCCGTAGCTGGGATTTGAACTTCAACTTTCCAATCAGTAGTCCAATCTCTTAACCACTGAGCTACCACTGACCCACATGTCAGTTGACAGGTTTCAGTTATCAGTTGTCAGATGTAAGTTGTCAGGCGTCAGATATCAGGTGTCAGTTGTCAGGTATCAGTTGTCAGATATCAGATGTCAGTTGACAGGCATCAGTTATCAGATGTGAGTTGTCAGGTATTAGTATCAGGTCTCAGTTGTCAGATGTCAGGTTTCAGTTGTCAGCTATCGGTTGTCAGATATCAGATGTCAGTTGACAGATATCAGTTATCAGATGTGAGTTGTCAGGTATCAGATATCAGGTCTCAGTTCTCAGATATCAGGTGTCAGTTGTCAGTTGTCAGTTGTCAGGTGTCAGTTGTCAGATGTCAGTTGTCAGGTGTCAGTTGTCAGATGTCAGTTATCAGATATCAGCTCTCAGTTGTCAGATGTCAGGTTTCAGTTGTCAGCTATCAGTTGTCAGATATCAGCTATCAGTTGACAGGTATCAGTTATCAGATGTGAGTTGTCAGGTATCAGATATCAGGTCTCAGTTGTCAGCTATCAGTTGTCCGGTGTCAGTTGTCAGGTATCAGATATCAGATGTGAGTTGTCAGGTGTCAGTTGTCAGATAACAGTTGCTAGGTATCAGATGTGAGTTGTCAGGTGTCAGTTGTCAGGTATCAGTTGTCCAGTATCAAGCGTCAGGCATCAGTGTCATTACCCAGTCTGAATCCCCTGCTTGTATCCAGTTTCTTCTTTTGGAAATGAATGTCATATCAAAATTATGATGTGCATCATCATATGTGTGTGGGCTGTTAGTGAAAGATATCACAGGAGAATCCTTCAGTCAGTTATCAGATCTGGATATGAGCTGATATGCACAGCTGGAAATTCACTGTGGGCAAGTTTTAAGATTTAAAAAAAAAATTCTCTCATATTTTCATATAACTGCTCCAACTCATCTGACACAGTATTTGTTTATTAATTTATTTATTTCAAATTATCCACACCATGTCTAAAGTGTCCGTAGTGTATGAATGGGTGTGTGAGTGTGTATGTGATTGTGCCCTGCGATGGACTGGCACCCTGTCCAGGGTGTACCCCGCCTTGTGCCCGATGCTTCCTGGGATTGGCTCCAGGTTCCCCCGCAACCCTGAAGAAGGAGTAAGCGGTAGAAGATGGATGGATGGATGAAATTATCCACCCAAAAGAGATCCAAAACTAATGGAGGCCTTGAAGCCCTTAACTTCCAACAATGCTCAAAGACATTCAACAATAATCAAATGAATATAGCCCAGTCAGACAGACGAGCTATGGACAGACGCGGAACAAAGAAATCAGAACCTCAGATCCGCCATTCATCACCCAGTAATCAAATACCACCCATGTTTCAACTATTGCAGCAAATCTGACAGCTTGGTGGAAATTTTACCAAAAAAAATACTTCTCCCATTATTCTCCACATAGGTAGAAAAAAGGCATTACACAGTGTAAATAATCTGTCAAGTCACGTGATGAACGAACGACTTGAACCCGAAGACTTGAGAGGTAAACTAATTATTTCTGTTTCCGGGGAACAGACGTGACAAATGTGACGTGACAAAAGAACGACTTGGATCAGGAGGTGAGGTGAACTAATATACTGCATCGCCTGAAGACCTAATGCTAAATTATTTATTAATAATTTTGTTTCTCATAATTCGGCCTTGGATGCATTAGCCTATAGTTTATTTTATAGTTTAATAAGTACTAGATGTGATGGGGAATTTAACATGTAACATTTTAATTATATTCTGCTGAAATGAACGAAATGACTCGAAAAAAGATTCGTTCATTTTGCTGAACGAGATTCAAAGATCCGAATCAGTAAAATGATCCAAACTTCCCATCACTAATGGCCAATGCCAACTGCATCCATACTTAGAAAAAGTATTTAGAAAGTACTTGAATCTTGTAGCTCAATTCAATTCAATTTTATTTGTATAGCACTTTTAACAATGGACATTGTCTCATAGCAGCTTTACATAAACATATAAACATATGATACAGATTTTAAGTCTGTAAATTTATCCCTATTGAGCAAGCCGGTGGCAATGATGGCAAGGAAAAACTCCCTAAGATGATATGAAGAAGAAACCTTGAGAGGAACCAGACTCAGAAGGGAACCCATCCTTGTCTGGGTAACAATGAATAGTGTGAAAGTAAAAGAAAGTTCATTATGGTTTTAATGTGAAGTCTGTTTGTTGAACTAGTCCACTGTTCACTAAAGGAGACTTGAGTGCAAAACTGCATGTGGTAATTGCAGTCCTAATGCCATAGCAGCAACCACAGTCCCAGCAAACACAGCAAGAATGTCCAAGTGGAATTGAGGTCCAAAACCATTTCCATGATACTTCAAGCGGTACTATCCTCAGCAATCTCCAGGCTGCACTGCTTGGAGTCATCCTCAGTGGGCAGAATGTAGCCTCTAGTTGATGAGAGCTCCATCCAGAGGTAGGGCATCAAGATGAATCAGGCAGGTCCGGAGAGCAGAAAGCATCAGGATCACTGGCATCTCCATAAAATCATGTGTGGCTTGACAACATAATACAACATTTGTTACAACATTTGCACAAATAAATTTTAGTTCCAAGGTCAGGAATACAAAAAAAGCTCAAGGAACTAAGTATCTATTTGTCTAATACGCTTCATATTATGAATAGAGCAATTTTGGACGAAGCCTTTTGGCGGAGGTGGCGATGGACGCTAGATGGCGCTCTACAACACTGTATTTGTCTGCACATGCTTACAGAAGAAGTTCCCCGGACGTTTCTCTTGTGTTTATTCGCTGTGTACGTGCTCTTTGTACATTCAAAACCGGTAAGAAATTATAAGTTGTTTATTTGGTTGTTAGACTGGAAGTCCAATGGCACAGCACAAAAACTCATGTAGCCATAACTGATGTAAACGAAAAAATAAATTTGACTGCTTTGCTAACGAGCGTTAGCCGGGCCTTCTGTTTTCTGGTGTTTAAATGGGCTGTTTCTGTGTGTTATGTAGTTTAGCTTAGCCAGGTAGCTAACAAACAGCCAGTTAATGCCGATTAAAATTTATCCCATCAAACTAACCGACTAGTTTCATTGAAAATGTGCTTTTCTGTTTATTGTAAGTTGTGTTTAAATTATCCTTATATTTAGTAGCCAATGGCAACCAGCTTGTCTTGTACCTAAGTAGCTACACAGCTGCTACAACTTAACTCCAGCTCTTTGATTGTATAATCGTGTAATCAAACACAGGCTTTGAGTTAATAAATGGAGTAAATAACTTGCTTAACTGCATGGTAACTATATATGCTCAAGATTCGTCGCAGTTGTCAGACCAAAAGTATTTTATGATCCACCATCATTCAGTGTCACCAGTGTTTCCATCTCCCCCAAATCTTATAACTTCATTTTAAATTATATTCATTCTGAAAGCTTACTCCGAATGAGGGCGAGTTTACCCTGAAATTGAGGTGAATGGTTTAAAAAAAAAAACAAACAACAACTCAAATATGTCGTAAACATTTGACGTTATATTTCTTTAGTCCAGCACTGGCTGTGTTTACACGCAAATAGTCTAAACGCAAATTACGTGTAATCCGATTCAGTGTGTTGCGCGTGCGTTAAGCGAGGTGTTGTTTAAAGGTTACCATGACAACGTGGAGTCAGCACGTTCAGCTTTCTAATCTCGCTGTTTGTGTGTGTTTAATGACGTTTCAGTCTCAGAATTACATAATCCATGTATAATTCTATGAACATATGGCTGTTGATCTTTTCCTAATCTCTAACTGTCCAGCTGAGTCCATGTCCAGTGTAGCCTCCTTGGCTGACAGGAGTGGGCTGTTGTTTGTAGCCCATTTGCTTCAAGGCTCTATGTGATGTGTATTCTGACACACCACATTTCTAATCATCACAAAGCAGTGGTGGCTTGGCGGTTAAGGCTCTGGGTTACTGATCGGAAGGTTGGGGGTTCAAGCCCCAGCACTGCCAAGCTGCCACTTTTGGGCCCTTGAGCAACCTTCTCTGCTCCAGGGGTGCTGTACCATGGCTGACCCTGTGCTCTGACCCCAGCTTCCTCATATGTTGGGGGAAAAGAATTTCACTGTGCATATGTATATGTGGTCAATAAAGACTCATTATCAAAGAGTAAGAGCGGTTCTTTTAGTTACTGTAGCTTTCCTGTCAGCTCAGACCAGTCTAGTCTCCTCTGACTTCTCTTGTCAGCAAGGTGTTTCTGCCTGCAGAACTACTGCTCTGTGGATGATGTTTATTTTTTTTTGCCGTTTATAGGTCAATTGGCACGGGATTAGTTTAACTCGGGGTTATTTTTACAGGCGTTTTTTTTTTATAGATGCTAAAAGACGCTGTAATCCTCACTGGCACAGGAATGCGTAGTCTGGAAAAATAACTGGCATAACCAGTTCGCATGGGATTAAAATCACAGAGAAGCTCTGGTAATTATTACATTACCCAATCTCCTCATATAAAGCGAGTCCCCTCCGAATAGCCCTTTTGTCGCACCATTCTGTGTAAACTCTAGAGACTGTTGTGTGTGTGTGTGTGAGAGAGGGAGAGAAAATCCCAAGAGATCAGCATTTTCTGAAATATTCACACCAGCCCATCTGCCACTAAGTACCACTGGATATGGTGGCAATGTCAGAACTTGTAACCACAATTAAATCGTTGTATTGCACAAGACTAGTCTGTCTCATTACAAAAAAAAAAAAACAACTTGTTGTCCATGAAGCATATGCTGCTAAAAGGTTTTCCGCTCATTAAAGACTGCTAAACTCAGTTGTATGTCTTATGGTGTTTGTAATTCTGTTCACTCTTACTACACAGTATTCTTCCTTCCAGAGTAATCCGGTGTCAAATGGGTCGCAGAAAGTCGAAGCGAAAGCCTCCTCCGAAGAAGAAAATGACTGGAAATTTGGACACGCAGTTTACCTGCCCCTTCTGTAACCACGAGAAATCCTGCGATGTTAAAATGTAAGGCTACAAACCAGCAGTCAACATCATCAACTGTTTTAACCCTCATAGCAGTGACATTAAAATAAAATTATAAGTTTTGGCATATTGTGTTTAAATGTGAGGTGAAGGAGTGGTGTAATGCAGTTCAAAGAAGTTATACTTGAAGTTCTTTTTAAAACCATATGCCTTTATGAAAAAAAAGTGTCATGGTATATTTCCTCACTCATGGTAAGAAAGTACAAAAATGAAGCTTCAGTCTCAGTAAATGAATCTGCAAGCAGTGTGAATTGAAAAGCCAGCCCCGGGAGGATTGTTTTTTATCGTCTGGCGCTGAACTTTGGTTGATGTTAAATGCATTTGAAGGGGTTTTACTCAACACTTCCAGGTGCTGGATGCCACATTCAGGAAAATGAGATAAACCTATAAAAAAAAACACAACAGAATCAAAACCAAAAATGTAATTCAGAAACCATGGCTGCATATGCAGCAGTTTTGTAAGAGGTTATGTATTAAGATAAATACATCAGTTGCCTTTATATTTTTTCTACAGTAGAGAAAACACACAGTTTGATCCGGTTTATCAGTGTATAGTCTAGCGTTGGCCAGGTAGATGAGTACATAGATGTTTTTTGGCAGTGCGGGAATGCCGAGGCCGCAGTACACGTACGTGTAAGCCACATCTAAGGCCAGCCCACATTTGTTTGTTTTATGTTTAATTTGTTTTTATTTTTGTAAAATATGATTGTAACATGGCAATACTTTTGTTTAAAGTAAGAAAGGATCAAAATTAGCTTAATGCAGTTTAAGATCTTGTTGTGGCTACATTTTTCATAAACTCTTCCAGTGTTTCTCTTTAAAATACTCGATGCACCCCCCCCCCCCCCCCCTTTTATTTTTTATTAGGGAACGAAGTCGAAACACGGGAATAATATCTTGCACTGTGTGCTTGGAGGAGTTCCAGACTCCTATTACCTGTATCCTTTTAACCAACTTTAAATCATCTTCCTTGTGATGCATGTTTTTAGCCTATGTGCTTCGTTAAGTGACATATTTGTCATTAGAGTATCAAATGTTTATTTTGTAAGTCGGTGTTAAAAAAAAAACCTGATGTGCACATATAGTGCATTATGGGTAATCGCATGGTCCTGCAGCCAATAAGATACTGTATGAAGCACACACATCTTGTCAGAACCATTTAAGAAAACCACGCATCAGTTCTAGCATTTACAAGCCCAATTCCAAAAAAGTTGGGATGCCGTGTAAAATATAAATAAACACAGAATGCAATGATTTGCAAATTTCATAAAGCCATATGTTATTCACAATAGAGCATAGTAAACATAACAAACGTTTAAACTGAGGAGATGTACCATTTTAAGGAAAAAATAAGGTAATTTTGAATTCGATGGCTGCAAAATATCTAAGTTATATAACTTAGACTCATTATATAATCTAATATATAAGTTGGGACGGGACAACAAAATGCTGGAAAAGTAAGTGTTACTAAAAAGAAACAGCTGGAGGAACATTTTGCAATTAATTAGGTAAATTAGCAACAGGTCAGTAACATGATTGGGGATAAAAAGAGTATCTTAGAGAGGCAGAGTCTCTCAGACGTAAAGATGGGATGGAATCTGGATGGAAGCATGTTGCTCTACAACCTGTATATACCTTTCAGCATTAATGGTGTCTTTCCAGATGTGCAAGCTGCCCATTCCATAGGAACTAATGCACCCCCATACCATCAGAGATGCCGGCTTTTGAACTGATCGCTGATAAATAGGCGGATGGCCCCTCTCCTCTTTAGTCCTCTTTATTTTAGAGAATGTGGCATCCATGGTTTCCAAAAACAATTTCAAATTTCGATTCGTCTGACCTCAGAACAGTTTTCCACTTCGCCTCAGTCCATTGGCCCAGAGAAGATGGCGGCGTTTCTGGATCATGTTCACATATGGCTTCTTTTTTGCACGATAGAGCTTTAACCAGCATTTGTGGATGGCACAGCAAACTGTGTCCACAGTCATTGTGTTCTGGAGGTGTTTCTGAGCCCATGCAGTAATTTCCATTACAGAATCTTGTCTGTTTTTAATGCAGTGCCCCCTGAGGGCCCGAAGATCACGGACAGGCAATATTGATTTTCACCTGTCCCTTGCACACAGAGATTTATCCGGATCCTCTGAATCTTTTGATGATATTATGTACTGTAGATAATGAGATATTCATAGTCTTCATAATTTAACATTGAGGAACATTATTCTGAAATTGTTCCACAAATTGTAGACACAGGTTTTCACAGATTGGTGAATCTCTGCACATCTTTACTTCTGAAAGACTTTCTCTCTCTAAGATACTCTTTTTATACCCAATCATGTTTCTGACCTGTTGCCAATTAACCTCCAGATGTTTCTTTTTAGTAACACTTACTGTTTCAGCCTTTTGTTGCCCCGTCCCAACTTTTTATTTATTTATTTATTTATTTATTTTATAGACATCTTGCAGCCACAAAATTCAAAATGACTTTATATTTGTCTTAAAATGGTACATTTCCTCAGTTTAAACATTTGATATGTTTTCTCTGTTTATGAGATTTGCAAATCATTGCATTCTGTTTTTATTTCCATTTCACACATCGTCCCAACTTTTTTGGAATTGGGGTTGTAGACAGGAGCTCGAGTGTCATTCTTCTTTAACCTCTCTAACCTCAGATCTCTCAGAGCCCGTGGACGTCTACAGTGATTGGATCGATGCCTGCGAAGCAGCCAATCAGTAGCTCATCTCATAGGGTCAGAGGTCAAAGAAGTCTGTACGGCCCTACAAGACTACGAGGTGTATTTTTCTATCATGAAATGTATCCTGTAACATCCAGTTTGTCTCTTGATTTAAAAGAGTCATTGTCAGTCACGTGTAATCATGGTGTTCCCTTTTGTTAGTTTTACACAATGTGAAGACACAAAGGAAATTGGGCGAATTTGAAAGCTGGTGCATTTGATAATACCCACATGATTAGACCCACGTTTTTTCTTTTGAGAATTTGTGAACTTTTTTTTTAGTTGGCATTTAGGTTTTTATATGTCTAATGATTGGTCGAGTACATGTCAATAAAAATGTGTTAGAAAGTTTGTGATGAAACGAGAGTCACGGTGCAGTTATTTCTACACATACATGATATTTTAATAAAGTCTGTTTTATGTGTCACTGCTCTTTATAGAACTCTGACCACTAATGTTGAAAGGTAGATTGTATTTGAAATATCTAAAGCTACTGTTTTTTTTATTTTAATACACCCTCTTGGTGTTGTGTTCTGTGGGGGTGGGGTATTCCCTTTCAGTAACCTACTGACGTGTTTGTCAGAGGTGGGAGGAAACCAGGGACGCTGGAAGGATGCAGGGAGAACACAGAGACAGTAATCTGAGCTCTAGATTGAAATAGGGACCCTGGAGCTGTGAGGCAGCAATGTTTACCCACTGTGCCACCGCCCGGTAGAAAAAAAACTACTAATGTAGTCAATAATTTGAAAAATGGTTTAATAACTTGCAGGTGCTGAGTCACTGAAGAAAATCACATGAGTAAACTGCATTAATCTGTTTAAGAGTTGATTTGAGAGATTCAGAAGTTCAACATCAATTAATCAGTTAATATTCACTTTTCATTGCTCTGGAGTTGGTTGATCATAGTTTCTTACAGAACTACGACACAGAAACGTGTGGCTGCATTTCATAGTAATTTTATTGCAAAGCCTTGGCATAAACAAACTTTCTGGAATTCATAGGTTGCTGTGGTAGCTAGGCAACACAAATGGAAGAATGTTTTAAAAAAAAATTCTACATAAATTTAGTTTAGGTATGCCAGGATTGTTCAAGTCCCATCACCAAGCTACTGTACTGTAAGCTTCTTCCTATCAGACTGAAATATGCCCACAAGATGGCACTGATGAAACACTGGAAGGAACACAAATGGCCATGTGCTGCATGAGAGAAGTATTCTGGAAATGCATTTCCTTATGGCAGTAAGCACAGTACAATTCATATGATTTCCTTGCTGATATCCGTCCTGCCTCTAGGGCTCAGTAAGAGTCATAAGTTACATAAGTCTGCAGTGACCTATTCCACCTGTACTGGAAGCATAAGACTGGGGTTTGCCTTTATCTGTGCTGGCCCTTCAAAATAAGTGAAAAGCTGTTCTTTATATTACTGTTGAAGGTTCAAATTTGATTGGTCAGAAGGTGTTGATTAATTTTCTACTTCTATGACAGCACGGACCCGTCCAGGGTGTCCCCCGCCTTGTGCCCTGAGTTCCCTGGGATAGGCTCCAGGCTCCCCCGTGACCCTGTGTCGGATAAGCGGTACAGAAAATGGATGGATGGATGGATAACAGCGCAGCTCTGACAATAGTGCAGGCTGTAATTCAATCGATTATGTTTATATTAACGTGGAAGTTCTAATATGTTATGTCTGTAGAAAAAACTTATTCATAACAACTCTCATGGCAGACTCCACATAAAAAAAACACCAGATTTAAAAATTTTGTCAGTGCTTTGTAAGACTGTTCTGAATCTTCATTACAGAGGCTTTTCAGGTTCTCTATACCATCACAAGCTGCATTTATTATTATTATTATTATTATTATTATTATTATTATTATTAAGAGAGATAAAAATAGAGGTTGGTGAGAAAATGACGTGAATGATAACACATCCTTGTTTCACGGTTGTTACAGAACATTAAATGTAACTATAAATGGTTAAAAAGTACTATTTGCTGTTCTTTAATAAATAAATAAAAAGGTTAACCCTGGCAAACACTGTGCTAAAAGAAGAATAAAAATTTATGGATGTGGTAGCAGATCACTAACCATTGATTAGTGTCCTGTATCGGCATGCTGTTGTGTTTTAGATTTTATATAAGGGTCATGCTTTTTATAGTAGACAGCGATTATAAGTAAAGTGCCAGGGAAATTTTTTTGGTACACTAAGCAGTGTTGAGCTTTTTTTTTAACATTGAACTGTTCTCGAATGTCCTGTGCAGTTTAGTTAACAGATGATTCTCTGTAAGTCAGCATCTTTTCTGAAAACATTTATATTTTTAATACCAGGTCATAAATTGTCCATTATAATAACATTACAGTTTCAGCTGCAATCAGTCTTCTAGTATTTTTAGGTTTTGGTTTTGAAGTTTTGTATTACCGTCTGCAAGCCATCTTCCACTAATGATCCAAACCTTGTTGCTCTGAGTGCATGTGCTCGTATTAAAAATCATTACAAACCCAGGTATTTTTGCACTGGCTTGCTGAATTCCAAGAAAATTAATGCAGCGCTACAGTGTGAGAACGTTGCTGTGTCCTCCCTTTGGATGGGATTTACCAATATGGACATAAGCACTTAGCAATTCTATGCCTTAGTGAAACTCAGTCTGCACCTGATCTTTCACTGAAGGTGCCATCTGCCCAAATGTCATCTTCCATCTAATCAGGAATTCTTTTGTTGTGAAAGAGCCAGTTCACACGAATCCAGTCAATTCTCAAGTGCATTGTCATCTCATTCTCCTCAACCGTGGTGATGTGATGAGACTTAATGTTAAAGGACTCTTTGGTACAGACCAACATCCGAGGGATTCCCTTTCAAAATTCTTCCATGTGGAACCCCTTTTGAAACGTTGTCACCATTTAAGGAACTCTTTTTTTTTTCGAACAATGTATGTCAGACACAAATAATAATTTTTGAGGGCTAAAGTCCAGCACAGTTTCATCTCAGCCTCAGACGCTCTGCATACGGGCCACTTTTGTGCTCTCTTTTGTACACTTTTCTGGTCACAACCTTCAGGACCTTGAAGGTTGCAATCTGCATTCGTGCGTACGGAATTCCATGTGCTGGTTTCAAAACAGGAAAACTAAACTTTTAAAATTCTGTGACAAAAGTTATTTAAGGCATGTAATATATTATCACTCAATTAAAGAAAATTCATGCAATGATGTCTTTACTCTCGTGCGTTTGACAACAGAATACAGGAAAAGATCTCTTTCTGTGAAAGTAGGGTATTTGTTGCTACATTTTGCATGAATAAACTCAGTTTGATTTTCCTGCTCGAAAGCACCAGATCTAGCTCGCCAGTTAATAACTAAGCAAGGAAATCACCACACACTGCTGGACTCTGGCCGTCTGTGACTAGTTCTGAACCCTTGACGCAAGTTTTTAAAATTCCCAAAAACCTACTTCATAGAAACATACTTTAAAAAAAAAAAAAAGAAAAAAAAAAAAAAGTGAACTCTAGTTAATCTGTACTGTGGTGCACTGTGTTGTGTTTCTGCATGTGAACAGAAGTGAGGCAGGAGGAATTTATTATTCAAGGCACAGAGTGTGTTTTAGTAATTAGCTGTAATGGAAACAATCTATCAAATTTTACACACTTCCAAAAGCCATGCAATACTGGAGTGGTGTACATTACATTCTTCGTGTCATGTTGTACTGCACCTGTAGAGTTTAGATTTTAAAGCCTCGCGGCTAAATGATATGTCCATCTGTGAACCATTTTCTCATGCATCTATGGTATAAAAGATAGAAGAAAAGAGAGAGACACGACGTTGACTGCAAATCGCAGGAACCTAAAAAAGGACAGGTTTGATTTTAGATGTCCGACTGGTATAATGTTGTGCTTTCTCAGGTGTCCTCTTAGGCAACAAAGCTTCTCTCATAAAGGTGGATAGAATTCTTAGATGTTAGTGGAGTGTCCTCAGTTTCGCTGTGCTTGGTTAGTACCATAGCATCCTTGTGGAACCTTTCTTTTCCTTTTTTTTTTTGCTATTACTCCCTCAGACTTGCGATCATCAGCAGCAATAGTGGATATTCAGGGCTATTTCAAACCAAACCAAACCAAATCAAACCAAACTATGAAGGTCATAAATCATAAATATTCTAGGTTTTTTTTTCACTGTCATTTTTGAAGAATAGTTTTGTCCAAAACACCAGAATGTCATGCACAGTGGTGACAGGAAGCTGCTACACTCGAAAAATGAAAAAATCTAAACGATTCTGAGTGAGAAACAGGGGCAGCCTGTGGCAGAAAAAAACATATCAAACATAATTAAAAAAAATTCCATATTAAATTAGACCTAATGTCCTGGTATGCTGGATGGCTGTTAACAGTTCGCGTGGTCTTGCAGGATGAGGTTTATATTTTTTTAAAAAGTGGGCAAGAAACAAGTGAATAAAAAAAAAGAAAGCAGCGGCGTGTGGGTATCTTAGTCAGAGTACTGGTATCCATCGATCTGCAGGTCCTGGCCGTTGTCCATGTAGTCTTCAGCGTAAGTGCAGTACTTTTTGTCGTAGACTTGACGCGGGAGCCCGTAGACAGTCATGCCTGACTGTGATGCCACCTTGTTAGTCCCCATCTGCAGTGAGACGATGGAAGTGTCACAGGTTTCCATGTCCAGCTTCTTATCAAAGATCTGTCTCTTGGTGCCCGGCGCCGTCATACCAGACTGAGTAGAAAGAACAAAAATAATAGAAGGAGCTGGTAATACTGTTAATATGTATTAGTTTAGGCAAAAGTATGTGGACACCTGACCATTACACTCATATCTGTGGATTTTCCCAAAACTGTTGCCACAAAGTTGGAAGCACACAACTGTATAGAATGTCTTTGGATCCTGTAACATTACAGTTACCCTTCACTGGAGCCAATGGGTCCAAACCTGTTTCAGCATGAAAATACCCTTGTGCACAAAGCGAGCTCAATGAAGACATGGTTTGCCACGTTTGGTGTGGATGAACTCCAGTGGCCTGCACAGAGCCCTGATCTCATGAACTGGAACGCCGACTGCATTCCGGACCTCGCTACTGCTCTTGTGGCTGAATAAGCTCAAATCCCCCAACATCTAGTGGAAAGCCTTCTAAAAAGAGTAGATGCAGCAAAGGGGGTGGGGGGTAACTCCATATTAATGCCCATGGTTTTGGAATGGGATATTCGAAAAGCACATATGTATGCATGTGATAGTCAGGTGTCCACATACTTTTGGAAATGAAGGTTTTAACAATAATGTAATGGAAATAAATTACAATAGATCATTAATCTGTTTCCCGCTGATCTTGAAAACAAAGCTTAACAATTGGCTTCCTTTTGTGATTCATAAGCTGATATCTAGTTAATCATGTGACCTAGCTGCTGAGTTAAAATACAACCAAATATTGCAATCATTTTTTGTTTGTTTGTTTCACTAGTCCACAATACTAATGTGTAAAACCGCTAAATGTGTAAAACACTGCAAATAATCTCAGATTACATTAACTGGTTGAAACAGTACCAAACATATCATAGTTCTAATAACACGATCAGTGATGTTACACTTTATAAACACCTGATTGGCTCCTTTGTTAGTTCCCATCTGCAGACTGATTGTTGACTGGTCTACAGGATTTTCCATGCCAGCTTTGGGGTCATAGAGGTGACGCCTTGTGCCGTATGATGTCATTCCCTTCTGGCTGGCGAACTTGTTGGTCCCCATCTGAAAGAGTCCAAATAAATAAACAACAAAAGCATTATCATTCTTAATACAGGGTGTCCAAAAAGACAGCAATCAATGAGAGTAAAACTACATACACTTAACATCGTGTTTATGTTAACCCTTATGTTCATTTTATCAGCTGCCCTATCATGCTTTTGAGGATTTTGCTGAACATATTTGGATCGACATTTTTGCTCGACATATTCCCATTGGTTCTTGACTTTTCAGACACACTATATATGAAAAGAATATTAAGTCTTTAAAGTTTTTATAGACAAAAGATAAGACAGAAATACAGACTGACCTGAAGGCCAATAACGTTGCGGCCCTCTTTCAGTTTCTCTGGGGCGAACCGACGCTGCTGTTTCTCTGCATATTTCACCCCGATGTCAGATTTTGTATGGACGCCTTTAGATTTAGCCTGCACATGGTAAAAGGGAGTGAAATATATAAAGGGAGCAATTCATGATCTGTATTACAAAATGGATTGGCAGTCAATTGAATGGTATGAAGCTGCTGTTGGTCCTTCTTATATACACTAAGCTATTCTTTGGAACACTTTGAAGTGTGCTATACAAGGGGGAGACCCAAAAATCCCCAGAATTCAAATGTGGCAATTTTACACTGTAGTGCTTAGGTGACTACGGGAAAGCCTCAGGAAAGAATGTCTGTGGAAGTGGCACACCCAGAACTGGATCTTGCACCATGACAATGCACCTGCACACACTGTGTTGTCAACCAAGGAGTTTTTAACCAGAAACAATGTGGTTATTGCTTCACATCAAACATATTAGCCAGATCTTGCCTCTTCTTTTTGTTAACGAAATTAAAAATGAGACTGAAGGGGAAAGGGGAAATTCGCCAGGAAGAAATCCAGAAAGGAGGTTCTAGATGTCATCATCTAGATGTCATCATCATGACAAAAGATGACTAGAGGAAATGTTTCCAGAAACGGGAGAACTGCTGGGACACGTGTGTCACATCACAAGGAGAGTACTTTGAAGGGGATTAAAGGAGAAATGCTATAAGTTTTATAACAAGTTTATCTGTAAGTCCATGATGTGCATATACCATGGTATACTGAAATCTACTAAAGTTTACTCATTTCACACATCATCCATGCACATTATACTGTTTGTGTACAATTACTTTAGATCAAATTGGGGCTACAATTGTGTGACTGTAAGTAAATCCAAACAGCATAACTGTTGAATCCTTAAGTCTGATCTGGTCAGAAAGTGTTCATTAATTTTATATAACAGCAGGTCTGACTATAATGGCGGCTGTAATTCAAATCACAGGTTTATATGAATGCGCTCATTAATAAATCAAATGTAAAGTTTCTTATAGTTTCATGTTTCATATAATGTAGTGCTCGTGAGTGGACAAAAACAGTGAAAATTTTGCCATTTTTTTTCCTGTTGAATTTTTATAATTTTATACAGCTTAAGAGAAGACTTTATAATAGATGCAATTTGTCAAAAAATCTGAAAAATTATATTTCTAGAATTTTTAGGGACATGCTTTAAAATGTATAAAATGTAATTGATATGGTGAAACTTTCTGTCAGAAGATATTTAACACTTATATAAGAAGTTCCCAGTTTTGTCCGTTTGTATGGTCAGTACATTTTCTGCCATAGAAGAGTCTTGAGGATAAAGAACTTGAGGATATATCCTCAAGAGGACTTTCCTCAGATAAAGAACTTTCCTCTGTAAAATGACAAGCTGCATTTTTCTCTTTTGTTCCGTCTTATTAATTTCAAGAGCAAAAAAGAAAAGAAAAAAAAGAGGCTGGTGAGGTAATGACTCAGTCCAGAAAGGCCATGAGTTATTTATTGTTTTGAGATCACAGCTTATTTTTCTTGTGATCTCAAGATAACAAAAGTTGTTTACTCAAAGTCAGAACTTATTTTTTTCCTTATGTCAAAATGCATTATCAGGCATAAATGATGCATGTGTTTTTACTTTCGGGTACAAGAGGAAATACTGTAGTTGGTGTAATGTAAGAGGTTCTGTCTTGCAGCTCTGAGCTCCTGGGTTTGATCTTGAGCATGGGTGACTGTGTGGAGTTGCACTATATTTTCCCCCAAATTTCCCCTTTGGGATAAATGGAATATACTCTGTCTATCTATTTAGCCTAATGTTTATCAGTGCTAGACAATTTCCAAATTAGTGTCTGTCACTTGAGAAGAAGACTCAAAGGATGGTCCTTAAAGGTCTGTTTCATTGCCAGCCAGTTTGAGGGACCTCATCTCCATGGTTACTGAATGATGTTTTTAGAGATGTCACCTAAATAGTAGCTCACAAGACAAATCGGGATCAAAATGTTTGGAAATAGGATGTAATTACTGCAGAAGCACCATAATACCAATTATGTGATGTCATGTCTACGCCGGAATCGACTTAGGACTACAACTCCCAGAATACAGCGTGGCCTACAAGCACGGCCGCCCAGGACTACAACACACCACCATCACAAACACTTTCACGTTCACGGTCCCCTGATTACTGATTGCACACACCTGGTCTCAATTACAATCACAACCACGCTCAACAGTATTTAAGCACTCTCAGTTCACACTCACATTTATATACACACTGTGTTGATTTTCACCAGTCCTTACCAAGCCTTTGGTTATTGATTGCTATCCCGGTTTTGATCTTGTTTCTGGTTTCCTCGACTGACCTTGTTTATGCTGTTTGTTGAGCACCTGACCTTTGCCTGCACCTCGGCCCTGTTTCTGAATCTCGTTTGTGTTTTCAGTGCTACGATTATAAAAACCTGTCAACCTTTCCTGCATTCCTGACAAATGACAGCGTGTCACTGGCCACAACCATGGTAACATGCCGAGTGATCTCGGCAAATAACTTTTGTTATTTTTATATATATATAAAATAAATATGCTCCAACTGTGTGTTTTTCTGTACTTACTGCATGTTTTTGGTTTACTTATTATTATTATTATTATTATTAATTTTTTAATTTATTTTATTTTATTTTTTAGATATTATTAGCACATTAGCCATATTCTTATTTATTTACAAAGATATACACTATGTGAAAAACAAAATATCACAAAATCCAGCTAGTTCATTACATAACAAAAGCTACCAATCTGTAGTAGCTCTCTGCGAATTCAAATTGCCCAAACACAGACTGTCCCACTTGGCTCACAGATGGGTTTTTAAACCAGTTTTCAATTAATTCTGACATTTGCAACTTGTTCTGCCTTTTGTTCTATGGTTTGTTTCACGTAGCAGTGGACATTTTATACAGTACGTTTAAAGATGTTTGGGACGAAGTTTTACAAAGTAAAATCAAGTGAATATGATTTGGATTTATTTTACAATTGCTATTAAAATACATAAAATAAAACATTGCTCACATGCAAACCTAACATATAACACTCTATACTTAGAAATACTTAGAAATTATAGTATTATTTGAGTATTACTTAGTAATTTTTGTAGTATTTCATATACTTCTGTTTACATTAGTATACCAGTAAACATGTATTAACTTGTAGCAGGACTGAATGAACGTTTTTGCAAGGGATGTTGAAGGTTTGAGTTAGGTTAACTTTTTAAGGGAAATAAAGTTTGAATAACTACAATAGCTATCAAGAATCAATGAATTAGGCCATATTTCTCTGCTCTATGATTTTAATTTTCTGGTCATTACACCAGCTTGTGTCCGCTGGTTACGGTCTTCAGAAATCTGTGGTAGCGGGTCTGCCAAAAAAATCTAAGCTTTGTTAATAAAGACACAGATTTATCTACTATAGAAACTGGTTTGTGTAATTAACCAGGCTCTTATACCATAATTACTTGGCTACCACCTGATTAAAAATTCAGTTTCATCCTTTTTATTGATCAATAATGAATGATTTTTCATTCTGCAATTATCATTTTTAACCTATTTATGATGAATGATTTGTCAACAGATTTATTGATTAATAAATGAGGCCTACAAACAGGCCTGCAGATACTGTGTCCTGCCCTCAGGAGGAATTAGTATCTTGTCTTACAGTGTATCAAGGAGTAAATTTTTATTGATATTCAAAATAACAAGAAACACATGTACACAGTATAATGTGTATGTGTATAAAGAAATAAATTTTTTTCTTTTCTTTATTTCCTTCGCTGTAAGACTGTCAAAACGGTTCATTAAACAGAGTTTTAGTGGGAAGTCTGTTTTTGTCTGGTCTTTCCATTATTTTGTCTACCTCACATAAACATTAGCACAGAACTCCTGAGCACAGAAATGGAGGGATTCAGGAAATCGCTGCCTCAGTTGCACAAAAGCACTTATACAAATAAAACTATTATTAGCATCCCAAAAAACTGCCAAAAAGCCCTTCAGCTCAATGAGCTCTAAAAATCCTGGATTTGTTTGGGTCACGTGAAAGCCAATGGTCACGAAAAAAATTCGCTACACACTTGCATTCTCCAGCACTGCCTATGAGATCACTGTTCATTGTGCACTCTATTCCCACAAGCATGTCTGCATAATGAGGGAGTGTGGAGCGGAGCATCTAATTCATCGTCATGCTATGCACATGTTGCACATGCATACACATGATTTAAAGTGTGCATGTACACAGGAAATAGATTTGCATGAAAATACAATATACATGGAGGAAAAATATGTCCAAAAGTAACTAAATATGCTCGTAGTTCACTCACCATCCCAGCCAGTGTGATCAGAGTGCTCTGGACCTGCGTGTGGTTGGTGTTCTCAAACAGGTCGTTTGCCTCAAAGACGTCGTGCGGCCTCAGACCGTAATCCTGAATGGCTCGGACAAAATTGCCTATGTTTTCCAGCTGCAAAAAGAAGGGGCTTTTATGTGAAAACCACAGCCGTCTTTAAACACAGTATTCAATTATAAAGACACATTCTGTTCAAATCGGGAAATAACGAGCAGTGTTCCCTTTACATTATGGAGGAGGAAACTGCACAGCACGTGTTACAATTGTCTCTGGTTCTCAGCAGATGAGAAATAAATAATAATTGTCTATTAAACTACTTAGAGAAAGCACAATACATTACAAGATAAAACAAAAATGACAAATATTTGTAATCTGGGATGTCTCAGAATATCTCCTTTGAGTTTATACACAGCTTTAGTCTAGAGACATCAGCTAAAGTTTCAGCAGAAATCATCAAACAGAATCATCACGCCTATCTACGGCTTATATCAGACCTCTGAAGATGATCCATCCATCCATATATAAACGTAGCATACTTATTCTAATATATATATAAACGTAGCATATTTATTCTAATATATTTATTATAATATGTGGTTACAGAGCCAAAAATATTGTCAGAATGTATTCATATTGCCTCACAGCTGCAGGGGGTCCCTGGATCGATCCTGAACTCGGTCACTATCTATGTGGAGTTTTGCATGTTCTCCCCGGGTCTGTGTTGGTTTCCTACAGGTTCTCCAGCTTCCACCCACCACTTGAAAACAAACTGCCTCTAGGTGTGAATGAGTGTGTGAATGTGCTTGAATGGTGCTTGTTTGTTGGTCTTTATGCCTGCAGTTTTGTCTTCAGTAAGTGAAAAGCATGCTCAATTGGGTTGAGGTCATCGGACATTTAAGAACATTTAATTTCTTTGCCTTAATAAACTCTTGGGTTGCTTTCATGGTACATTTTGGGTCATTATCCATCTGTACTGTGCAGTGCCATATTATCACTGAATCTGAGCAGAAAGTATAGCTCTATAGGCGTCAGAATGCATCCTGCTACTTCTATCAGCAGTCACATCATCAATAAACACCAGTGACCCAGTTCCTCTGGCAGCCATACATGCCCATGCCATAACACTCCCATCACATGTTTGACGGATGATGTGGCATACTTTGGATCATGAGCCCTTCCATTCATATCCATATTCTTCTCTTCCCATCATGCTGCTATAAGATAATCTTGCATCAGACCTGGTCAGGCTTTTTTTTAGAGGATTTTTTTAGCCAGTCTAATCTGGCCTTTCTGTTCTTGAGTGTTACCAGTGGTTTGCTTCTTGAGGTAAATCGTCTGTATTTACAGTCATGAAGGTGTTTCTTGATTGTAGACTTTGACAATGATACGCTTACCTCCTCCAGAGTGTTCTTGACCTGGCTAGATGTTGGGAAGGGGTTAGTCTTCAACAAGGAAAGAATTCTGAATTCATCCACTTTAGCTGTCTTCTGTGGTCTTCCAGGTCTTTTGGTGTTGCTGAGCTCACCAGTGCATTCCTTCTTATTAAGAATGTACCAAAATGTTTTTTATTTGGCCACTCATAAAGTTTCTGTTATCTCTCTGATAGGTCTGTTTATTTTTTTCAGCTTAATGACAGCCTCCATCACTAGCAAATCTTTGGACCACATATTGAGAGTTCCCATGAACAGCTACCAAATGCAAATTCAATGCTTGGAATCAACTCCAGACCTTTTATCTCCTTAATTTGTCAGGAAATAACGAGGAAACAGGCCACGCCATTGCCATGAAACTGTTTATCAGTCAATTGTCCAATTACTTTTGAGCTTAATAAAATGGAAAGGTTCTGTAAAAAAAAAAATGGCTGTAATTTCTAAATGGTTAATACAATATTTTTGTTAAACACATTGAATTAAAGCTGAAAGTCTGCACTTCTACACTTTAAAATGAAGCAATCAGAGGCAATAGAGAGGCAAAATTACAAAAATTGTGTCCCTATCCACATACTTATGGACCTGACTGTATATTATAAAAAAAACAATTAACAAGTTGCTCACTTTTATTCATAAATAGAAAACAATGTGCAGAAATGAAGCTGCCCATTATGTAGTGTTTGGCTTCTTCGTTGGTATTACCCAATTTGGAAAATGTTTAGTTTGGTATTATTTGTTCAGTAGGGACCCAAAAAATAGCAAAACTATGCCTAAGGAACATCACATTATACCATGATACACTATCTGTCCAAATGTTTGTGGACACCTGACAGCTTGTATAAATGGACTAGAGGGGGCAAAGCACCCCTGTCTTTTAAAGATAAGAAAAGATAATATAATGTTTCATTTTTGGCATCCACATCATCTAACTGGTGGTTAACAAATCATATTCCAGATTTAGATCCTCCCTTTGCTGTTATAATAACCTCCACTCTTCTGGGAAGGCTTTCCACTAGATTTTGGAGCATGTCTGTGGGGATTTCCCCATTTAGCCACAAGAGCATCAGTGTGGTCAAGCACCAATTTTGGACAAGAAAGTCTGGTGCACTGTGCAGGACATTCAAGTTCCACTCCAACCTTGGCAGACCATGTCTTCTTGGAGCTCACTTTGTGCACAGGGGCATTGCCATACTGGAACAATTTTAGGCCACTTAGTTCCAGTGACTGGAAATTGTAATGCTACAGCATACAGAGACATTCTAGACAACTTTGTGGGAACAGTTTGGAGAAAACCAGCATATATGGATGTGATGGTCAGGTGTCCACAAACCTTTGGCAATATATACTCTAGTGTATATACTGATATTGTGATCATTTTAAATTATACCATAATATATACGATTTTTGGTCACACCACCGACTACTAGTGCAACCATAATTATCATTAGCTGAAGATTTATTTGGCTGTCAAACTAATTCAGTGCATAGAGTCCTTTAGGTTAAAGTTTATTAGGTTACGTATGGAGAAAACCTCCCCGGATGCAGATTTTACAGCAGTTACATCAAGATATTTGGCTTACCCCTGGCTTTACACTGATATTACTTTACAGAGGGATGCTCAACAGCCGTGCCATGTAATGTAATCTTTGTAGGAATTATTACACATGCATAGAAAAGCATAGAGTATGCTGAATTTTTGGAAAAGAAATTCACCTGATGCCAGTTCTGAGTGGAGTTGTTAATCTTTCTCACAGAGCCAGGGTGAAGAGCATTAATGAGTCTGGTAAAAAACAAAACAAAAAAGAAAGAAAACAGCACAGATTCATATTATATGACTTTCATAGCTGTATATATTTTTTATACCACAAAAAAGGTCAGAAGGTGTTGGTTAATTTTCTATAACAGCATTTCAATAAGTTATTGTTTCTGCTGTAGCAGTGAATTCACAGCAACTTATAATAATGAATGGATTATGTATAATCAGTGGATAATGTACAATGAGTGGATAATGTATAATCCTTGATATGATGTGGCTCTAACACAGAATCTCAGCTGTTGAGTTTTAGTTCTAACTTACACAACTAAAATGTACATTTCTACTGCACATCTATGTGATCATCATAAACACGGGTATGTGTGTGCTGCACTGTCCTGACAAATTCTGCCCATCTCGTCAGAAATCTTAAGACAAACCATCAAACCATAAAATGTCCTCATAATCTGTAACTGCAGCTATTCTGGAGCTGTTACTCACTCGCACAGGATGACTCCATCTTTAAGGCCCTCCATGAAGTTGTCGGGAACTTTGCGCCCTGTGAGCTCATGGATCCAAAGCCTAAGCTCCTCCTCCTTCTGAGGGTTGTACTTCTGTGCAAGCTGTAGGTCAAATATCAAACAGGGGTCACTGTAGCACCTTTAATGCATTTTTATCAAATTTCTAGCTGTTTCTTCTAAAAGATAATAGGCATAGAGCTTCTCTGAAAATCTACCTTAGTTTCATGTTGTTATTACTGATTTATTAAATCAGGGTTAGTTGTATACTATAACTGCAGAGTGTTCACAAACAAATTGTACACTGTTTAACTTACCGCCATTTTATTATAGCAATAATCAGCTAAATAAGGTCAATACTACACAGAAAATCATAACACCAGCCACCAGGATGACAAGTTTTATGGACTAAAAAAGCACATAAACTGACAAGCTTCCCCAAGAAAAATCTGTGTTAGACCTAGAACTGTGGGTTCTTCCAGACTTCACAAGACTGTCACTAGAACCATCATCCAATCTTCCTTCGTGGAAAATTCCGAGTACCGTATTTCCAAAACATGAAAAATTCAGTTACACAACAGTGTTTAACCATATTGATATTTATAGTGGCCACAGTTTATAAACCAATATCCCATCAAGATGTTTCTGTCCATAAATGTCCACAAATGTCAACACTGTTGTCTGTCCATAAATGATCTTCCTTTCCTTCTTTTATTCAAACAACGGGCTTCTTAAAATACCAGCCATGAGATGGAGGGATATGAAAAAAAGGCATTCCTGCATAAACAACTTGTATTTTTGTGTCGCGTTTCTCCTTTTCTGAAATGTTTGCGCTCCCTGTGTCTGACAACTGAGAGAGAGAGAGAGAGAGAGAGAGAAAGGAGAAAAAGAAAGAGTGCCAACAATAACACTGATTTCAAAGCAGCAGGGGTTTGCTTGGCTTCCACTCCAGCACACCAAACTTGGGAGTAACATACCTCTCTCTCTCTTTTCCTCTCTCTCTCTCTCTCTCTCTCTCTCTCTCTCTCTCTCTCTCACACACACACACACACACACACACAGTTTCTCTCATTCTTTCATATACACACACAAATACTTCTTTATGTGACACCTCACACAGCTGTCTATCCATCATCAGCTGTCTATCCCACCATCTCTCTCTCTCTCACTCTCGCTCTCTCTCTCTTGCTCTCTCTCTCTCTCTCTCTCTCCAAGCTCTGCTGTCCTTTTAAAGTGAAACACTTACACACGCTAACCACGTCCGTTTATGGGATGCAAGACGGACAGCCGTCGTCTCCGGCCAAGGAATTCTGCTCAGGCCTTCATTTGTTGTTTTTCTCCCTCACTGTGGACATGAGGAATGCAATCAAAACCGGCCTCTCTCCTGTATTTCTCTTTCTACATGGTGTGCATGCTGTTATGGGTTATCTGAATCGAGGATGGTTTCACTTCATCAGTCAGAAGAGCATGCTCCACTTTATGTGTTAGCCCAAAAGTGTGGTAGTCCATACTGAAATTACTGGAGTACCTCTCTCTCTCTGAACTGAAAATCTCTGTCAACTAGTTTTCAGATTCACTGCATTCTGAAGCAATGACGGCCCAAAAAGCAGCACATGCACATATGAGATTAGGGCAAAAGTTTCTCTGTGGCGTCACATCTCTCCTTTCTTAGGCTAGACTGTCCTGCGGCATCCCACCTAAATCACAAACTGTTTACAATATGCCACTTTCCTGAGGCTGTGGACTCAGAGAGAGCTCTGTTCTTCCTTATTTGGGGAACAGAAAGTCACAGACCTGCCACTCAGATGGACACAGAGACCTAATACCATGGATACACCCCACATCCACTGGGTCAGTCATTACGATGGGTTAAAAAACACCTGGAGCATGCTGGGAAATATGCTAATATGTATCCTGAATGTGTACCTACACAGCAAAATCCCCAGTGTTCAATTAACATCTAGAGGGTTGAATGAATTATTTCAGGGTTCATTTGTGTCCAGTTGAACATGAATAAACACTGTAGGTGTCAACTGAACACTGTGGATTTTACTGTGTATGTGTACCCCATCACAGTTTCTGCAAACTTTGTGTATATATCCTTGTAATATCCTCATGTGAGAATGGCTTTTACTCTTTCCCCACAATTCTTCCTGTTGAAGACAGAGTTATCATTTAGTAATAACCAGAAATAGTGAGAAGCAATTACAAGACACATCATGACGTTTGGGTCTTGCCGCAGAGGTGGGCACATACCACAGAAATACCACTGTGTGTGGATTATAATGTGTCTATAGAGAAAATATAGAGTGTAACCTGTAGGTCATAATATAGTTTGTACTGTGTCTGTGAAGTTTGTACTGCCTGTAAAGCTTGTCAGATGTAGTCTATATTCCAAGGAGTACACTCATTCTAATTAAAATGTGGAAGAAACATTTTGGCTTGAAGTGGTAAAGCACATGAGTTCCATTCATTGTGCAAGCCATAAATAAAAAATAAAACTGCCTAGACTCAAGGATTTCTTCAGATAGTTAAAGATTACATTCTACATTCTCAAACAGGTATAAACGGCTTCTTACAGGTTCTTATGAACCTTCAATGATTCCTGAGCCGAAGGAGTCAAGTAACTCTTTCACTCTTTTTAAAAGTTAAATGAAATACCCAGCAATCCAATGCATCCAAATGTTTAATAAGATCAAGGTGGACTCTACCTAGAGCTTTTCATTTTTTAATTACTATTTACCTTTAATGGTTTTCCCCCACAGATGTCAGATCCCACTCCCTTTTGTAACGTTTTCACAAAAAAAAAAATAGAATAAACACAAAACAGAATACAGGGGGACGAATCGGCATTGTTTTAAAAGGAACCAACAATCATTTTCATGCATGGCTTTCACACAAGTTTTGCACACATCCAAATATATATATATATATATATATATATATATATATATATATATATATACATACATACACACACATACAGACACACGCTCAGAAATAAAGGTACAACATTGTTAGTACCAGTAAGGTACATCTTTTGTATCTTTGGTATGTGTATTTTAACCGGGGTCGTGCATGTAGAGTTTTAAAACTTTAAAGTTTTAAAGTTACATCAGTGGTCTAATTATGTATCTTAAATTCTTTTTAAAAGTATATGAAAGATACATACTAAAGGTACAAAAAATGTACACTTGATGGCACCAGACCAGAGAAAATTAACACACACACACACACACACACTAATGATTACTGTAGTTAATAAATCCTATGCCTAAACTTAGGCTTACTTAACCCTAGTCTTAACCTCAGTAACTAAATGGAAACATTTGGGCTTTTATAAGTTTTCAAATAAAAGCATTAAAAACACCATATTTTTCTGAGGCTCGGGTGACAGTGGGGACATCTGACACTGTCCTATCACTGTAGGGACCTTTAGCCCTCAAAGGCCTGAACAAGTGTAAAAACATGTACATACACACATGTAAAACATGGTAACGCCGTTTACTTTTTTTTTTGCTCTTTACACACAGGATCAGTATAAACTAGCTCTATCCTGAATGTTTTGGCACTCCGGCGCGTCCAAGCCAAAGCGGCCACCGCCTCCTGGTTTAAAGCCCCAGTGCGCCTCGCGCGCTCTCGCCACACTCTGTACACACTGCTATCGCGAGAACACGTTTCCTACCTTGCTTTTCACCTCCGCGGAAAGTCCGAAAGCTGGCCCGCTTCTGAAGTGCTGTGCCATTTTTAAACAATATATTTATTTATTTATTGGAGTCGAGCTAAGTAGTTAAGAAATGCGTCAGTTGGAGACTCTGAAGAACAGTTATCCTGCTCCAGCAGATATCGGTGGTAAAAGTTGAGCCCTATGCTGATGTTGGGGGGATTTGCTTCCTCGGTTACTATCCCGTTTCACCCCGCATCAGGAGAAGCGTCACAACGCCACACTTTTCCCCCAATCTTTTTTAAACGCTTCCAGTCTGCGCGTGTCCGTCGTGCGCGCGGATTGGCCAGGGCCGTCGTCCAATCCGCGCGCTACGTCTTCCTCCCGGTGATGTCAGCAGCATGGCATTAAAACTCGGCCGCTGTCATTTTTTCCGCCCTGAATAGAATTTACGGATGCCCCTTATTTGTCTTCAAATATGCTGCTCTCGTACTTCTGTTTACATAAGCTGCTTTAGACAGTCACAGAAAAAAAAGGCTACAGATATTTTGTTGGCTTTGGCAGACACACACATGAGTAAAATCAGCATCCTTACAGGCTAAGGATAAAGTAAGCTTAAAGGGAAAATTCCACCCTCAATGACTTGCATATTAGTCTTTTATAATTGACATGAGATATTCAAGAGCTATTCTGTAATGAAATTCTGATTTGACTTCCTTCATAACGTGTTGTTGTGACCAAAAATGCTTGATTTTGCTGCGATGCAATTTTTTTGTGATTTATTTTGCGGAAAACTGCTTGAATTGGCAAAGATGTAATTGCATGGTCTTTCACAGTGATGTTTGTTGGTAAATGAGACCTTTTAGCTGTACACCTGTTAGATGCACGTGAATTGAAGAGGCCTTTGGTTGAATACATGTTGTGATGTCTTGGCCCAAATCTGAGGAAAATCTGCGATAATTTCTACTAAATAAATAAATAAATAAATAATAAAAAGTTTGCTTGATTTTTTGTTAATTTCTGCAATTGCAAAATCGCAAAATCCTGGAGGGAATGACTTTAGTCCTTGAGTTTTTCCAGCTTTCTCAACTCATCAAATGTATGCACTGACTCAAACAGATAAAGTTCCAAAGCTTCAACTTTCCTGCTGATGCTGCTGTCCACACCACAGTGCTTGTCATCTTGTAGATCGTGAACTAGCCGAGCTGAGTCTTTGTCGTAACAATCACAACTCTGTCGTATAGCTGCGTTGCATTCTGGATCTTTCAGTCCAAGGTTTGCTGTTTGCAGTACTTCTGTGTTGGATTTCTCATTATTGATGGTGAACATCACTGGAAAATGGTGAGACAGAAAAGAACCTATTGCTCTTTTGTTTTTAGGAGATTACTGGAAAACCTGACTGTTATCTCTTATGTCCTATTAAATGACATTGTAACTGCACTAAAAATGTCCCCCTGTGACATCCTGCACAGCACACAACCACTAACTACGTAGATACTGTATGAAAATACAACACCAACCAACAAATTAGCACCAAAATCGCCAAGCACACCACACCTATTTCAATATAAACATATTTTATGTATTTCGTGGTTGGAGTTTTCCTTTATATAGTTTAGTTTAGTTTATTTATTTATATAGCACAATTAAAAACAACAGAAGTTGAAACCAAAGCGCTGTACAAGTCGTATAGAACAGATTTATAAACAAACATTTAATAGTACCAAATACCAATGGACAAATGAAATTTCTACACCCTCAGACCGAATTAAAAGCGGGTCTTCAGAGAAGATTTGAACATAGGGGGGAAACATAGAGGGGGAAGATCTAATATGCAAAGGGAGACTATTCCAGAGCCTGGGAGCAGCTACTGAGAAAGCCCAGTCACCTTTGGTTTTAAAACGTGAACAAGGAACTGAAAGGAGTAATTGACTGGATTATTAAAGAGATCTTGAGGCAGTATACAGGGTAAGCAGATCACACATGTACTGGGGAGCAAGTCTACGCAAAGCTTTAAAAATGAATAGCAAAATTTTTAAATCAATGCGGAAATTGACTGGCAACCAGTGTCAAGAGGCGAGGACAGGAGTAATATGCTCACGTTTTCTTGTGCCAGTCAATAATCTAACCACCGCAATTACACTATATTACACTATGTACACTATATGCTCAAAATTTTGTGGACACCTGATCATAATGTGCAGCCGTTCCCTAAACTGTTGCCACAAGGGTGGAAGCACACGATTGTAAAGGTTGTCTCTGCTTGCTGTAGCATTGCAATTTCCCTTCACTAGAACTAAGGGCCTCAAACCCATTCCAGCATGACAATGCCCCTTTGCACAAAGTGAGCTTCATAAAGACTTGGTTTGCCAAGATTGAAGTGGAAGAACTCAACTGCACAGAGTACTGACCTCAACCCCAATGAACACCTTTGGGATGAACTGGAACACTGACTGTACCCCAGGCCATCTAGCCCAACATCAGTGCCTGATCTCACTAATGATCTTGTAGCTGAATGGACAAATCCCCACAGCCATGGTCCAAAATCTAGTGGAAAGTTTTCCTAGAAGAGTGGACGTTATTATAATATCAAGGTGGGGACTAAATTTGGAATTGGTTGTCAGGTGTCCACAACCTTTGGCCATATAGTCTATGTTTACAAAAATGTAAATAATACTGAACGCATGTTCATACATCATTTGTAATATGTTATTACTGGACTATTCTATATGACAGTGGAAACCAGGTGGACAATCCAAAACATTCTTTAAATAGAAACAGTAGGCTTAACCACATAGTCATTAATCCCTGCAGAACATGAGCTCCACTTCAAAAATGGTTTGATAGTTGGTTTGGGCTACCACCCATCACTGAGAAAGTGTGAGCTGGTTTCCCTCTTTTACCCTGATACATCACCCAGTGAGCCAGAGCGCCCTGTAGTTCAGATATTCTCAGATACATCCAGAGGGATCACACATGTCACCTTGTACAATGATTGTACAATGCTGATGAGGTGTATGGGTGTTAGGAATTTCTCTTTATGGTTATAATAGTTGAACCCAGAAAAAGCAATAATATGGTTGTTGATTTTTGTCCAAGAAGTAAACACTGATAGCCGGTCATGATCTTGTCATTTTGTTTTATTTGTCAGTTTGGTTGTATAGATAGATAGATAGATAATTTATTGGTTCTCAAAAAGAGGAAATATGTTTCCACAGTGGGTGTGTACAAAAACATAATAACGTCATACATATAGACCATCATAAACAATCACAGGCATAGAGGGGAGAAGGGGACAAGGAGAAAAACATCAGGATCAACATACAACAACGCATCTGACTGTCACAGCTCGGTCTGATCAGAACTGAAATTCCCAGGATGCAATACTTCTCAGGCACGCATGCGCTCCCCATCCCCGGAGTTCTGATCAGACACACCTGGCACCAATCACACACTAGTACTTAGAGAAGACATCCACCTAGAATCGGCGCGAAGTATACGCTCAGTAGCCTAGTTTGCTGCGTTACCAAGCCGATCTAGTTCGTTGTGTCTTGTGATCCTCGACCCTTGCTTTCTGTATATCCCCATTTGTATTGTTCGCCCGATCACTTGACCCTTGCCTACTCTACGACTACGCTTCTTGAACTTCCCGATCCTACGCTGTTCACCCGCCTCCCGCTCCTGCTTCCGTACCGTCTCGAGGTTGGTGACAGAATACTTCGCCTATTAATGGAGGCAGCGGGAGAACGCCATCGAGGGACATGGCCGGATGCTTAGCGAACATGAGCACCGTCTCGCCCACCTAACTGAGCAGGTAGCTCGGTTAAATCAAGCTGCGCAGCCTCCTACGGTGCCGACCCCACGCTTACCTCCCACTCCAGCGCCGGAGAAGTATGATGGAGATCCCGCACGCTGCCGGGGTTTTTTACTCCAGTGCTCCCTGTTTTTCTCCACGTACCCAGACATGACGGAGAGTCAGAAGATCATCCACTTCATGGAACTTTTAACCGGGAAAGCTCTCCTCTGGGCTACCGCGGAATGGGAACAGGAAGGGAACCGTATCAGCACGTTTGAGCAGCTGACATCACGCTTCCGCACGGTATTTGATCACTCTCCAGACAGCCGGGAGACTGGGGAGGACTTATTGTCCATGGCACAGGGATCACGGAGTGTGGCGGATTACGCCCTCGAATTTCGCACGGTCGCTGCCCGGAGCGGATGGAATGAACCCGCTCTAAAAGCCATGTTTCGCCGGGGATTAAATGCTGACATCTTAACGGAGCTGGCGTGCCGCGATGATCTTTTGACCCTCGACTCACTCATCAACGTAGCTATCCGCCTGGATCGTCTACTAAGTAGCCGCCGCCCCGGACGCGGTGAGGCGGAAGCACTGACACCTGAGCACTCTAGTGAACCCATGCAGCTGGGACAGACTCGGGTGAGCATGCAGGAAAGAGAACGACGGCGCCGTGAACACTGTTGTTTCTACTGCGGTGAGAAGGGCCACTTCGTGCAACAATGCCCTCTCAAACAGGGCTCTACCCGAGGGGAAGCCAAAACTGCCAGACCATCTCAGGCAGGGGTGAGTTTCGAACCCATTACCCAGCACTCTGTTCAGTCTGCCTTCGTATTGCCCGTTATAGTGGGTTACTCAAGTGTTTCCTGTGTTTTAGAAGCGCTGATCGACTCAGGAGCGGCGGGGAATTTCATTAACCAAGAGACCGTACGCCAATATAACATCCCCGTTCGTCCTCTCTGCACCCCCCGCCGTGTCCAAGCCATCGATGGGGCCCCCATAGGAGATGGCTTAATCACCCACTGCACCGAACCTGTTAACCTCCGAACCAGTGCCCTTCATCAGGAGATCACGTTCCATGTCATACTGACGGCTCGGCACCCAGTGGTTCTCAGTCTCCTTTGGCTCGAACATCACAATCCCCAAATTTCATGGAACCAAAGGGAAATCACGCGCTGGTCAGCTCACTGTATTAATCACTGTCTTCAAGTCCCTGTGATCTCCGTAGCATCTACCTCCATTGAAAGCCCAGATAAGGCAGATAACGTTCAGATCCCCAGTGTTTACCACGACCTCATAGAGGTATTCAGTAGGAAGAAGGTGAGCGGACTACCTCCCCACCGTGATTACGACTGCGCTATTGATTTGCTCCCAGGCACTACACCACCACGAGGGAGGGTCTACCCGTTAACGATCACTGAGCAAAAAACCATGGAAGAGTACATTCAGGAGGCGTTGCACCAAGGGTATATACGACCATCCACTTCTCCAGCATCTGCGGGATTTTTCTTCGTGGAGAAGAAGGGAGGAGGTTTACGACCGTGCATCGACTACCGAGGACTAAACCAATGTTGCGTCAAGTACCGCTACCCACTCCCTCTAGTACCAGCCGCTCTGGAACAATTACACACGGCCACCATCTTCACGAAACTGGACTTACGCAGTGCATACAACCTGGTCCGGATCCGAGAGGGAGATGAATGGAAGACTGAGTTCAGCACAACTTCAGGCCACTACGAGTATCAGGTCATGCCGTATGGGCTTTCTAACGCCCCCTCAGTCTTCCAATGTTTAATTAACGATGTGTTACGTGACATGCTGGGACGCCATGTGATCGCCTACATCGACGACATACTCATATACTCTGACTCCCGGGAAGAACATGTTCACCACGTTCGCCGAGTGCTACAGCGACTGCTCCGTCACCAGTTATATGTTAAAGCCGAGAAGTGTGAATTCCATAGAACCACCATCACGTTTCTGGGATACGTCATCAGCCCCGAGGGGATCTCCATGGACCAAGAAAAGGTCCAGGCGGTAGTAAGCTGGCCCACACCCACAACGATCAAGGAACTACAGAGGTTTCTGGGGTTTGCGTACTTCTACAGGAGATTTATCAGGAATTTCAGTGCCGTCGCCAACCCCCTCACATCCCTGCTAAAGGGGAAACCCAAACGTCTGGCATGGAATTCAACTGCCCAATCTGCCTTCAACAAGCTCAAGAAAGGCTTCACTACTGCACCCCTCATCAAACATCCAGACCCATCCAGACCGTTTATAGTGGAGGTGGACGCGTCAGAGACCGGGGTAGGAGCCATTCTGTCCCAACGATTTGGACAGAAGCCAAAACTTCACCCGGTGGCCTTCTTCTCGCGAAAGCTTTCCCCAGCCGAGAGAAACTACGATGTGGGAAATCGGGAACTCTTGGCAGTTAAGTTAACGCTGGAGGAGTAGAGACACTGGTTAGCGGGGGCTACACATCCATTTGTCATCTTCACGGACCATAAGAACCTGGAGTACCTTCGCACTGCAAAGCGACTCACACCCCGCCAGGCCCGATGGGCCCTATTCTTCACTAGATTTCAATTCACATTATCCTACAGACCCGGGTCCAAAGACACAAAAGCGGATGCTCTGTCTCGTCTCGATCAGACGGAACGGGTCAACGAGCAGGAGGAGTACATCATTCGTCCTTCATGTGTTATCAGTGCGCTAGAGTGGGAGCTGGACGTGGAACTAGAACAGATTCCCCAGTCCCAAGTACCTGTAAAGTGTCCTCCTAACAAACTCTTCGTACCCGAAGAGTACCGCCAAGAACTCATCATCTGGGCACACACGGTACTCGGTACGGGACATCCAGGTACACAACGCACACACCATCTCCTGGAAGAGAAATACTGGTGGCCCAATATGATAGGAGACATACACAAGGTGGTGAAGTCCTGTTCATCGTGCGCACAGAGTAAAGTACCTCGGACCCTCCCCGCTGGGAGGCTCAAGCCCTTACCTATCCCCGAACGCCCATGGTCACACATATCTGTAGATTTCGTAACAGACCTGCCTAGATCCCAAGGA
Organism: Ictalurus furcatus; assembly: GCF_023375685.1. Taxonomy (NCBI): domain Eukaryota; kingdom Metazoa; phylum Chordata; class Actinopteri; order Siluriformes; family Ictaluridae; genus Ictalurus; species Ictalurus furcatus. Next base: position 25,663,540 of record NC_071256.1, on the reverse strand, counting down.
GATACCACAATTCTAGTCGCAGTGGACCGGTTCTCCAAGTCCGTACGTTTCATTCCCTTACCCGCTCTCCCCACTGCATTCAGGACAGCAGAACTTCTATTCCAGCATGTGTTCAGGTATTACGGCATTCCTGAGGAGATTGTCAGTGATAGGGGCCCGCAGTTTACCTCCAGAGTGTGGTCCAGCTTCATGACGAAGATGGGAGTGACAGTGAATCTCACCTCGGGTTATCACCCACAAGCCAATGGGCAAGCCGAACGAGTCAATCAGGAACTGGGGCGATTTCTCCGTATGTTTTGTGCCAATAACCCAGAGGATTGGAGCAAGTTCTTGCCATGGGCCGAGTACGCCCAGAACTCACTACGTCATTCGGCTACCAATCTCACCCCCTTCCAGTGCGTGCTCGGTTACCAACCCCCACTGTTCCCGTGGAACGCAACTCCCACCGCAGCTCCGGCCGTTGACCACTGGTTCAAACGTAGTGAGCGTGTCTGGGCGGACACCCACTGACGCCTGAGGGAGACCTCAGACATGTACAAACACAAAGCAGATCGCCGCCGCAAGGAACACCCTGATTACCAACCCGGCGATCGGGTGTGGTTGTCCACAAAAGATTTGAGACAAGCGCATGGCTATAAAAAACTAGCACCGAGGTACACGGGACCATTCAAGATCCTCAAGCGAGTCAATGACGTCACCTACCGTCTGGAACTGCCACGACACAGTCGCATCTCCCCTTCATTCCACGTATCACGTCTCAAACCTGTTGTCAACGGTCCTCTAGCCACCGAAGTACCAGCTGAAACTCCCCCGACCCCTCTGGAATTTGATGGACAACCGGCTTACCGCGTCAGGAACATCCTCAACTCGAGACACAGGAGGGGCAAGCTGGAGTATTTGGTCGAGTGGGAGGGTTACGGACCTGAGGAACAGTGCTGGGTTCCCAGGCAGGATATACTTGATCCACAGCTTACCAAGGACTTTCACACAACTCATCCTCATCTCCCAGGTCCACGACCCCGGGGGAGGCCAAGAAAGAACTCTGCTCCCGGAGTGAGCCCTTTGGGGGGGGTTCTGTCACAGCTCGGTCTGATCAGAACTGAAATTCCCAGGATGCAATACTCACTTCTCAGGCACGCATGCGCTCCCCATCCCCGGAGTTCTGATCAGACACACCTGGCACCAATCACACACTAGTACTTAGAGAAGACATCCACCTAGAATCGGCGCGAAGTATACGCTCAGTAGCCTAGTTTGCTGCGTTACCAAGCCGATCTAGTTCGTTGTTTCTTGTGATCCTCGACCCTTGCTTTCTGTCTCGACTACGCTTTCTGGATATCCCCATTTGTATTGTTCGCCCGATCGCTTGACCCTTGCCTACTCTACGACTACGCTTCTTGAACTTCCCGATCCTACGCTGTTCACCCGCCTCCCGCTCCTGCTTCCGTACCGTCTCGAGGTTCGTGACAGAGACATCACAATGGCTGAGTTGTTCATAATGGCACAATGTTGTATGAAGTTCTTATTCATGTATAGTTGTGTTCCAGTGGGTTTATTGTAAAAATTATTAAGGATATTTGATCAATTGGGGCAAAATGGTTGTGAACACTATTCTCTTGGCCACATTGTGTTTGAAACACGGGTGATATGGAGAAGCAGGTGTAGACTAGCCGTTCTGTTCCATTTTGTTCCAAAACACTGAAAACAATGTAGACTTTTTTGGCAGTTAGATAAATTAATAATTTCCTCAACCCCACCAAAGAAAGGGGTGCTTTATATCAAATTCTCTCTTATCTCACACAGTCCTACAGTGGAAGAGAGTCTGATTAGTCTGCCTCAAGCCAAAGTCTGTCTGTAGCTCTGAATGTTTCCTAATGTGCGCCACTGGATGTAAAGCAAGTGATTCTCTGGACGTATGCTGCAAGTAAAGAAAGTAGTACTGCTGTGGCACTGGATCAGAAACTGATATACAGCATATACTAGATGTGCAAAGGTGACTTTAAAAGTATATATATATATATATATATATATATATATATATATATATATATATATATATATATATATAATATAGATGGTTGGATGGATATTTTTTTTATCACATTCATGAAGGGTTGAGTGGAACATCAGGGGAAACAACCCACTTCATGGCTCCTCTTTTCCATTCACTTCAATCTGTATGAGAGGTAAGATAAATAAATAAACAATTAAATAGCATACCATGTAAATTAATTTCCTCTGGCTTATTTGCTTAAAACTTTGTTAAAATAAAGTTCACATAAAAAAAAACCTTCATATTTTGTTCTTTCATAGAAAAAAACCAACCCACTGCTTTATTTACAAGGCCTTAGGCGTAGGCGATTGCTTTCTAAGACATTGTGCATGCTATTTGTGAAACCTACGTTGACCTTTGTTCTTTGTGTGGCAAACAAGTAATCTGGTTTATTGGTATTCTTGGTGTAATTGTGTAAAAAAAACTCACATCCTTTCAGTCAGTAGTGCTGAACCTTAAAGGAATACTCCAGCATCTCAATCTACTAAACCTCAGGCCAATACAATATGATTTTGATTCTTGATGCAACGATTGGATATTTGCTAACATCACTGAATCTGCTATGATACGATATGATAAGATATGATTCAAATTAGTAGCCTCTGAGGGATATGCACCATTCAGGATGTAGGGTAAGCCTACCATTAATTCTTGAATGATGTTGATGAACATACTATTAAGTATCAGAGCAAATCACCTTGCTAGCCTATTAATGCACCAATTAAATCCAGATCATCTGATTGTTACACTCCTATCTATTGTTACTGTTAGTCTATCAGAGAGAGTGGTGTCTCAGTGTTTAAGGCTCTGGGTGACTGATCAGAAGGTCAATGGTTTAAGCCCGAGCACTGTCCAGCTGCCACTGTTGGGTGTATCATGTCTGATCCCAACTTCCTAACAAACTGGGATATGTGAAGAAAAGAATTTGATGAAAAAAGATGATGATGATGATGATACACAGATGCCACAAGGAGAAGTGTGAGTAACCAAAAGGACTTTTTTTTTTTTTTTACTAGATTGCGCCGGAGTACAGAAAGTTAGATAAAACTACATAGCAGCTTTGGTAAGAGATTCTGTCTTGTTTGTCTCATCAAAAATCCTTTACTGTTAGTGTGTAACACTGATTTGTAATTTATGCTAAAGAGTCACATTTTTTATTGTTATCAAATGTTTATTGATGGAATTCAACTGCCCTTAGACTTCCAGAATAAATTTTTTAGTTTTTAATCAACAAGTTTTTAAAAATATTATTGTTACAGGAAAAAACATCCCATTTCATCCTATGTATTTTGTGTGGTAATCATCCATGCACTACAGATCTGGTTGATAGGCAGTTGGTTGAAAAAAAAAATGCTGGAGTTGTCCTTTAATATTCAATTACTTAAAACTGAAATGTTGTTCAGTTTTAAGAAACTTCTTTTAAAAATACTTCTAATTAGAGTCCTCTCTGCTAGCTGTGACATGTTACAGTATATGCTATTTCTTTGACATGTCATATGATTTTGGTTGTAAAAACCAATTAGATCTAGAAAATCACATTATTAAAATGTATTATTATTATTATTATTATTATTATTAACAACTAATAAACACTGGGCTACAATTGCTTACTGATGCATCAGCAACTGTACACAACGGGTAAACTTCACTATTCAACTGCTCACTAAAATCAATCACAGTGGATATAAAAAGTCTACACACTCCTCTTAAAATTGCAGGGTTTTGTGATGTAAAAAATAAAAACAATACAAATTCATGTGAGAGCTTTTCTACCTTTAATGTGACACAGCAACCAATAAAATTCAAGTGAAAAACAAATAGAAGCATTTAAGGGGAAAAAAGAAAAAAATGTACAATAACCTGGTTCTATAAGCGTGTTCATGCCTTAAACTAATATTTTCTTAAAGCACATTTTGCTTGTAATACAGCACTCAGTCATTTTTAGGTAAGAGTCTACCAACTTTTGGGGTTTTTTTTTTGTGAGAAAGGGCTTTCATCTAGCCACCCTTCCCCATAGCCCAGTAATGTGAAGAATATGAGAGATTGCTGTCACATGCATTGAGTGACAAGTACTTGCCATATATTGTTACAGCTCCTTTAATGTTGCCGTATCTTGACAGTCTCCCTTTGTTAAATATTAGAGGAAAGTCCTGTTCTTGGTAATGTCACGGTGGTGCCCAATTTTCTCCACTTGTTGATGATGCAGTGTTCTAATGTTATGGAAATTCTTTTGTACCCCTCTCCTGATCAATATCTTTACAAAACCAATACAACAAGGTTTCCATACATGCTTTGTGAGCTATTTATGGATCATGGCTTCAGCAGTCAGATGAAACCAAAATGTCAAAAAAATCCTATAGAAACAGTAGATCTTTATTTGGGATTTATCAGAATCATGTCATTGAACATGAGTTTGATTGTGATTGCTTAATTCCGAGCACAGTCACATATAAAAGGATGTACACACTTATGGTTATTGTAATTTTTTCAGTTTCCTTTTTTTCCCCCTAAAACATTTCTATTTGTTTTTCACTTGGATTTTGTTGGTTGCTATATCTTAATAATTTTTTTTACATCACAAAACATGCAATTTAAACAGAGATATGCAGATTTTTATATCCATATACAAAGACTTTTGAGAAGGAGAAAAGATGCATGAGTCAGATACAGATACCGATCACAAAAGAAAAAAAAAGAAATAAAGAAGTTAGCTGTCAAATTTAGAGATTAATTGCTCACGTCACCCATAGACATAGATTATTTCACATTACAAAAGAATGTTTCCAATATTAGGCTACAGGAGAGCGTGAGCAGAGTATTATGTCACGTCTTTGGTACAGTAGCACCAGAGAGCAGCAGGATCTAGCCTTCTTGTAAACATTCTGAGGACGGAGATGAAGCAGCAGAGGAATTCGGTCGCTTTATTTGGTCATGGCTGAGGCTGAACCTTCGCCTGTTCTGGGAGGCAAAAAGAGACTGAAAGCAAGTTACATTGTGAACCTTGATATAAAGAATCCAGCCGGGAGGCTTAAAACAGATGTGGGTTTATTGGGTCAATGTGGCTAGGCTACTGTACATTGAACAGCCTTGGCTGAGAGTTATGCAGAAATTTCAATACTAGGACCAGCTCATCTATAGTATTAAACTACCTAGGTTATTTTTTTTTACATTTGACATTTTTACTGATTTTACATTGCTGATTTCACTGTCTACCTAAATACATGACGGAACACTGAGATGCTTCAGTTAGTATATCCAGTTAAACTCTAGGCTTATATAGCATCATGTCCTAAAACAATAAAATAAAATAAAGTGATGGGGCCAAGGAAAACCAGCATCACTTTATAGTTACAGTTATGGTTATCAATGTTTAGTCAGTATTTTCCATCAGAATTTCACATAGGAAATACCACAAACAAGGGCACTCAGTGAGTTTTTACAATTGTACAACATTACAAGTGTTAAACATTTTTATTAGTATCATTTACAGTATCAATGTTTTAAATCACAGCTCACAGAGGCTTCAAAAGAATATTCTTTCATTTTTTCCAAAACCAATTTTCTATTAAATGCATTTTTATTGTATGTGCGATTACCACAGACTAGAATTTCTAAATGTTTTCCTGTCCTGAGACAAGAATGGAAAACTCAAAAGCAATCAAAGTTCCAAATCTGTATAATGTACCCTTTGAGACATGGGACCCAGCAGAACTGCTATTTCAAAGGGTAGAATTTGTGATCATGATTTGCCAAAACAGTTGGCTCTAATCACAGATGGATAACTCATAATCTTGAGGAAATAATATAACCAGAATGAGTTTTTTTTATTGGAATGTTGTAGTGTTACATGTGAACAGCATTGGTAGGACTTTGTCTCCTGCTGGACTCATTTGAAGACATTTATTGTTCGAGTGTCACTTCTATAGATTTGAATTCATGTCATATCATTGCATGTTCAACAACTGCTCTTAGATTTACTTAGAAGTGAATTTCATGACAACAGGTTTTCCATTCTTTTATCATTTCAGGGAAACGTCTTGAAATTCTTGTCTAACATGCACTACACATGATTGTGATAGATAGAAAGTCTGTTGAAAATAGTTCTGTAATCTTTTTTTTCTTCCCCAATTCTTGTGAAATGTTGTAGTTTAATGTAGTTTATACACCGTCCACTGTGAACTGAAACGCTGAAGATATAATTATTTAGCTAATTTAGGAAATATAGAGAGAATTCCAATTACGCTCATTTTGCTGGAACCTTGTGTTACATAAGTGTTTGCAATTTGGCAGGGAATGATAGCTGGTTTGCTTGCTGTGACAGTAAGCAGAGAACTGTTTTTGTGGATATCATGGCGTTAGGGAAAGGTCAGGAAAGATGGCGATTCGCCGAGAAAGTGAGAAATGCTGTGACAGCATCTGAAGGGGGCCTTTCCAGAGATCCCCCCCCCCCCATTCTCTCTGTTCTGCACTTCTAGGCTGCCTGGCTATTTATGGAAGAAGGCTTCCTCAACCTTCGATGCAGAGAGGAATTCAGTAGGTTGGTTCAAAGCCGCTAATCATCCGGCCCTAGTTTACTGTGTGTTCAGGAGGTGATAACAGCCAGTTATAGATGGATAAACAATAATCAAATGCGCTACATGTAAAATGTGCAGGTCTGTACCATTTCATGCTGGGTCTTCGTGACTGCTGATTGGAAAGTCAATGTAATCATTTAAAGAGAATGGCTATTAAACATTTGTTTTTAGAATTCTAAAGCTTCTTAGAAACTTTGAACCAGTCTGTAATCCGGCATGATGAATAAATATGCTCTGGAAAATATCTTCTGTGGTGGATATACATATAATTCAAGTGTTTATATCAAACACTGTAAGATATGTAAACAATACTGAGTAAACCCCTGTTTGAGTAGATTGTCTGGAAGCTGAATCAGATTTGTTTAATGTAAGATATCATGGGATATACAGTTGAAGGCAAACGTTTTCATCCCCCCCATGATTCTCGAAGTACCTTTATTTTACAATGAATATTTGAACAAAATAGAATTCCAAGCTGTTGGCAGGTGTATGCTGCAACAAAACAACCGTCCAAAGCATAAGACAAAATCAACAGGAAAAGGATTTTCTGAACAGCATTTCGACTCTTTGACTAAGAGGGTCCAAAAGATGCTCAGAGAATAGGAAAAAGGATGGATGTGTTTCTAAAGGCAAATTACCTAGGTACTGAATGGGATTTGCCAAGCACTGGATTAAGATTTTCTGTCATTGAGGGCCTAATCATCAAAAATGACCAGATGAAAAAAAAAAAAAAAAAATTCTCTGTGATGATTTAAGCTTGATATGATTGATAAGAATAGAATAGATGCCCAGTGTTAGCAATCTCATGCACTGTACAGATCAAATGAATCAGTTGTTTAATCACTTTACTGCATCTTTAAGTATGTGAGTGAAGTTGCCATCAAATCTGTCTCCACTGAAAGCTTTATATATTTGATTTATGGGCAAATCATTGTTATTAAAACTACAGTGGAATGTGTACATAACCAGCTACTAACTTCAGTATGTGTACAGAACTTTGGAACAGCTGTAACTGAAAAAGTATGATGGGATCTATGATGTGAGGGATTTAGTGGAGCTCTGTATATGTGTGTGTGCTTGGCAGAGCTGATTTTCATTGAGAATGTGATACAGTATGTGACCATGTTTGGTAAAAGCTGTGCAGACTCTGACCCAGCCCCATTGACCAGGACTGCACACGCAGGACTGGATTCAATCAGGGCCTGGTTCGCTACCTCACACATGCCTCTCCTATACCTCTCCTTCTCTCTACCTATCCCCCCCCCCCCTTTTCTCTCCTGCTCTGTTTCTGCCTCAGCATTCTTCTTGTTCAGCCCAAAATCTTCTGCTGGCCAGTTTGGCCTCTTTTTTTAATTTTTTTTTTATTTATAGGTAGCTAACCTAGGTGTAAAACCATTATAATGATAAGTATGCTAAGTGCGTCTAAAGTGCACAACCGATATTTAATATGTGACTATCAAGGGGTTGTCCGTTTGGATTCAACACAAGAGAAAGCATGATGTCACTGGGACCGTGATGTTCATTGTATCTTTGTCTTCTTTTGATTCATAGGCTAACAGGTGGTGCAATGAAACATATAAACAAAGGATAAAGCATTTGTCCTAAATAGGTTATAGGGTAGTTACTATCACTGGTGTGAATCTCTGCAGTGCTGGAAGAAATCAGACTGGCCCTCATCAGCATTGTGTCAGAGATATTCTGATGCAGTTTGCTCATCATCAAAATGCTCAGTCTGAGTCAGCACCACTGGTTTACTTAAAAATAATCCATTCAATCCATTTTTTCCAAGGAAACAAGTGCTTCTTTTCAATCAAGCTTCTATTCATCTCAAGACCGGGTACACAACAGACTTCTGCATATGACCAGAGTGCTGCTAAATCACTTTTAATGTGGAAATAGGTATTTAACAAGCCAAAGAGCAAATCATAATGGGCTTTAAAATCTGTTTTATAGACTTATAGAAAGCTAACAGACATTAAATTGATAAATACAGAGTAAAAATGTTTACAATGTAGATGTTTTATGAGAGTAAAGTGCACTTCTACTGCATTTAATGCAATGATTCAATTCATCAGCATTCTAACTGTTGAACTTTCTAGCAGGATCGGTTCTCCCTAAGATTCGTACAAATAAATACACATAGGTGACTAGTGATTATTGTTAGTTCTAGTTAGTGTAATGTGGATCAACTGAAAGTCAGACAGCAGGGGAGAATTGTATGTATGACCCACATGATCGTGTCCTATTATTTTTGATGTAAAATGACAAAAAGGATACACGTTGAGTTTTCAATGCCCTCTGGTTTATTGAAAAGCGACACTTTCAAGTAAGACACAACTGCTGTTATGTCATAGTCATGCTATTCGAGTTCTGAGACAGAGGCTTGCAGTGCCCAGTTTAATTTACACGTTCATGTTAAAATCCCGAGACTCAAAACAAATATACATGTTGCAATAAAAGACAATAAAAGGGAGTTAAATACAAAATGAAGTACAATCATCATCATTCTATTCTTAGTTTTACTCACATTACTTTTTTTCATTATTTATTGCTGGCTTAAGTCTATTTTTTTTCCTCCAGAAGTACAGATATTTTTCATTCACATTCCATATATAATCTGATTACTTGGGATGTGCCTGGCCAAACGATTGCACAACATGAAAATCATTGAGAGAAACTCAAAGTAATCAAGAAGAATTCTTTGTATATTCGATGCATGCAGCATGACAGCATTTCATTGACTTTTCTTTCTAAAGGTACAAAGGAATAAAAAAAAAATAATTCTGTAGCAGAGATGCTAATGCTAATGCCCTGTGCTAACTTTACAGCTATAGGAGTCTAGCTGTACCATGTTTACCATTTAAATCTTGGAGATGTTAGAATTAGAGTTGATTGAGAACATTAGAGTTGATGGAGAAACATGTAAATCATATTAGCTAATAAAGCCCCTCTCCCCAAACTGAAATGCATGCCTTGTGCAAATAACAACTTAAAATACTATAAGGTTTCATTTCATTAATGCATTGTCTATACTTGTACAGAAGGGTGCACAAGCTCTAGTAGTGATTTCCCGTCAAAAACTCACTATTCGTTCTGAGCAGCTCCTCACAGATGCACTCAAGAGAAATCTTACAAATGCTACATATCATAGCATGCAACACTCATTTGCACATCATACCATCAGTTGTACAAATCCATCACCCATAGCTTATGTCAAACAGCATCTCTGGACATAATTGCACTATAATTACATATACAAAACCCGGCATTTGCTCTCACAGCTCAAGAAAACTTTAATTGTACTGATAGTCTGATTCTTGTCACAGCTTTAAATACTGAAGATCTGAGAAAGAATCTCTTTACTGACAGAGTGAATGTAAGGCAATAAACTACACTTTCCATGATTCCCACTCATGACCCACTTTATCAGGACTTTCTGGCCATATTTCCGAGTGCCTGGTTATATATAATTCCAAACAATCTGGCAAACTAACATTTGGGAGATATACATGCCTTTTTTTGAGACAAAATACTGACTCTCATACGGGTTATGGTATCTTGTAATACTAAGAAAAAAACCCCACTACATTAAACAATAAGACAAACATAAACCCCATATTATAATTCAGTAAAAAGTCATTAAATCAAAATGAATTGAACAGATGCACTCAGCTGAGCCGTGTGTAAATTCACAGGATTAGCAGTAATGCTTGGTATTCAAATATCTGATCACCTTAATATATAATATGAAGCATATGTATTGCCAAGTTTATGCATTATTGGACTTATCAATCGGTTCGCATTATTGGTGGAGGGACACACTAGTGCAGCAGTGCAAAACTCCAGTTTTGAAAGGCCAGAATACTGCACATTTTAGTGATTCCCCTGCTTTACGACATCTGATTTAACTTAACAGTTAATTACCAGGTTTAGGAAATGAGTTAAAGCAGGAAAATCCATGCTGGACCCAGGTCTTCGAGGAGTTGTGCACCCCTGTGCTAGAGCATGTGTCATTTTGCGTTATTTAAATGTAATGATATCTGCGAATATAACATTATGATTGATAGATTTTTATACCCAACATGCTGAACTTAAATGGCTGCCATTATTTGTGCTTAAGTCAAAAGTGGACAAATGGGCTATCGGCATATACACATGGAAATAATAATTATATACACAGTACCGTGCAAAAGTCTTAGGCACATGCAAAGAAATGCTGTAGAGCAAAGATGCCTTCACAAATAATGAAATGAAATGTTTCTTCATGAAACAAAAAATACTATAAAGAGCAGTAAACAGTAGTAAATGAAACAAAGGCAGTGTTTGGTGTGATGACCATATGCTTTAAAAATAAAAAGAGTATTCTCATGTACAATTTGTGCAGTTTTATAAGGAAAATAATGAGTTTTATTGAGCATTTTGCAGAACCAGTCACCGTTCTTCTGGAGACTTTGACTGTCGTACTTGCTTCTTATTTTTGCAGCAAAACCCAGCAGCCTTCATTATATCTTTGTCTGAAAAGTGTCTCTTATGTAATAAGCTGCTTTCTTTAATGTCATACAAACATTTTTCTGTAACATTTAATATTGTGCTGGAAAACTAATGTTTGGGAATCTAAAATGTTTTTGTACTGACTCGATAATGCAGAAGTGATAAAATAAAAACCTATAAAGTTTTATACTAAAAATAATAATTAATAATTAAGGCCTAAGGCTTTTGCACAGTACTGTACATCCCGACTGAATACATTCTGAATAAAGGACACGGTCAGCTTTTACATGCTAAAGCTGTCAGATCAGACAGCTGAAGCAGATGTACCATTTAGACGCACTGGCTGGTGAGTAGGAAGCACCATAGACTATGAGAAACAACAAAAATTTCACAAAGTTTGACATTTAAAAAAATGTCACCTACTGAGACCAATCCAGGGGGGGGTGGGGGTGGAGGATATTACACAAATTGTTAATTTGTAAAGGAGAAACTCAAGTTACACAGAAGTATTAAACAAACTGAGGAGTTTTCAGCAGAGAAAGACAAGTTTGCCTGAAGCAGACTGAAAGAAACCATAAGCAGCACTGGGCTGAAAATCAAGCAACCACCTAATGGATATGTAGATAGGCTTTATATAAAGCATGATGCTAATGTTCCTGAAGGAGGTGATGGTGAAATAAGCATTCCAGTGGCATTTGAGAAGGCACCTGCAGGACCTCTTGTTTAGTTTCTCACACCCCACTAAGTGAAGACACAGAGACAGAGACACGTGCTTGGAAGGTAATAGTGAGCGCAGGGGAATCTATCAGATTATGACAGAACATAATTGGAGATCTTGTGTTCCATTTCAGTCAATAATAAGAGCCTTGATGCCAAGAAAGAGAGGTAGAGATGACATTTTACCAATGGATGGATCAGATCTAAGGATACAGTGGTGGCTATAAATTACTAACATAGTGTGATATTAAGAGGAGCACTGAGCCTTTAGTGCTTTTAAAAAAACAAACAAACAAACAAACAAACAAACAAAAAAAAAAAAAAAAAAAAAAAAAAAGAGATGATTGGGTAGACACAAAAGATGAGCATTCAAAAAAAAAATCATTGGAGTTAGTTTAAAAGAAAAATGCTCCAAGACCTGTAGGTAAGAGGCACAGTGGTGTGTTTGAGTGAATGTTCACTGTGTCTAAAAACAGGAAGACCCCAAGAGGTGGTACATCTGTCAGACAACTGACCAAAAAATCTTTACAAGGTAGCTTTCAGAATTCGAAGGTTGTCACATGTTCCATTTCTGGTCCTTGGGTTTTGAGGCACTTGTGGCTGAAGCAATTGGGGTCTTTTCTATATGCTTGTTGATGTTCATTCCCACAATGCCTCTTGATGATCTCCAACCCAGGCAACAGAGAACACTGTAGACTCCACTCTCTCTCCATTTTTATAGCAAGACAGCAAATAAGCAGCAGCTACCTAGTTCCTGGTCTGGCAGGGAAGACTAAAATCTAAAGCTGTGGTCCAGTATGCCACTTTCAATTCCGTCCCCTGCTTATGGCCTGCATTGTTTAATCCGTATGATTATTGACATGGTTGAACTCGTCAGAGCTCGCCTTGCCACCTTTCTTCTTGCCACTCGTTCCAGTGATGACCCTGTAGCAGCCACGGGCGATTTTATACATCCATACGACGTTGAGCACATCCAGACAGACACAGGAAACAATCCAGGCCACCTGCGCGCCCAGGCCAAGCCTCTCGAAAGCGGGTGTACCAAAGGTTTCAAACACTTTCGCCCAATATGGCGGCATCACCGCGATGCGTACCAGGAAGAAGGCCACAGCCATGGCAACACCGTTAGCCACCACCAGGCGGTGAGAGCGAGGGTATGCCAGCGACTCAAAGAACCACCTGGAGAAAGAAAGTGTAAGTAAGCAACAGAACCCAAAATATAATGACCACTGCAGCTCATTTCAGAGAATTTCTCACCTTTGGTTCACAAATGGTGTTGATAATTCCGAAATAAGTCGGAAGTTTGCGAAATATGGAAGCACCCCACGTGTCTATAACGTTAGACCGAAATGCAGAAATGAGCAAAACGTGAAAATAATAAAAGAAAATTATTTGTAGTAAAAACATTCTGGTTATCATCAGTTCTGACATTCCGTACTGAATGACTATGCATACCAGCACGTATCCATATGCGTAGAGTGCCGCCAAGTGGTGACACACAAAAAAGCTGTCTCCCATGGTGCTCCAGTTGCTGGCTAGCAGCAGAAGGTCTGAGAAAGGGGAGGGGTGTGGATATCAGCAAACAGACATTATTTCCAGCCATGTAATGGTAAAGCCTGTGTGAAATGCTTACCGTAAAGCAGGTAACCACAGGTAATGGCGACATTGAGCTTTACCAAATTGGGATCTCCCCTATGAAGACAAAAAGAAAAGAGTAACACAAACAATACAGAGTTATAGAGGAATCTTTTAATCTGACAATTAATACAAATACATCACCTTCAATAGCAGAGATAAAACTATATCAAAACGTATATCAGTACAACAATATATCAGTCCATTGTGCGATACAAGCCCACTTCTTTATTTCTATTACTTCACTTTGCCTTTCAACTGACAAAATGTGCTTTTGAATGCTCAGACGGCTTAACACTATACCCACAACAAAAGCCATGTGATTATTAAAGCTATTTGCAGAATGTACATAAAACCAAGCATAACTTAATCCCCACTCATAGACGTCAGAGTGTGACAAGCATTAGGCTGCACATGACCAGCTACTGGTGTGCTACTTGACACCCTTTCCAGCTCAAGCAGCTTGTTGACAGTCCTTTATTGGACGAAGGCAGGGTGTGTGAGTGTATTGTGCCTCTGCCTGCCAGCTGCTCTTTGCGTTAGATTTCAGTGCTCACCCATGGAACTCTCTAGAAAACAGATGATGTAATACCAGAGCTGATTTGAATGCTTTTACTGGAGTAAGGATTTACCACACATAGACTTTTCTCTCAAAGATTTCCACACAAGGAGAAAAAAAACCTTTTCCTAACGCTGTTCTTTGAAATGATGAAGTAATCAGCAGCGGCTCATCAACATATGTCATGTGAGGCTATGTCATGAGCAGCAGCTTTAAGTGGACTTGACTTATGCTACAGGCTAGTACATTTTTAGAGGAGCCCTGTATTTGGCAGTTGAGAGACAATTTGTACATAAGAAAAAGGAAACACATTTTTCCTCAGCCCTTGTATGGGAAACAAGGTCCACTGTGGTGCACACGCATTTCTGATGTAGAGACATTATCCACTCCATAATCCCGCTCCCAATCTTTGCAATATCTCACAACAGAAACGGTCCTGCGCATCTTAGAGAAACTGTCTGCACTTACAGTTTGCTTTTGTTTGCGGATGTTTATTAGATTTAATTTTTGGAGTATTTGCTGAAACAAATAGAACTCGATGCCAATGGCATCGATGTGGACACCAAGTCTTTTTGTTACTAATTTGTAAACCAGAAATACCCTTACAATATACTTCAAACTGGAAGGAAGACATTTGATTGGATCAATTCCAAAATCTAGTCAGGTCATCTGCTGGTTACAATCATAATTCATAATAAAAATCCTACAAACATTCAACCTCTCATTCTTGAGATATCATGCTAATTTGGATTTGGATTTGGAATTTGGACAGATGGACAGAGCAACAGACTGGATCGGTGGCAAAAACTTTAGCTAGCCAGATAATGGGTCTTGAGATTGTCAATATAACTGTGTAAGTGACATCTCTGTATGACAAACAGGCAAGAAGCTATTGAAGAAAAACTATTTCAGACATTTGACCTTGCTGTGATCTTGACCCTGTTTGTATCAATTCCATATAAAATTGATTTTTACCCCTTGTTCTTAAAATGTCGTGCTAACGAGAATCTAGGACAGACGGACAACCTGAAAACATAATGCCTCTACTAAGCAACCGTGTCATTATCCGTCCAGTTTGCTCCTCTTTTACCAATGACAACGTTCAAAGAGCAAGCACAGGGCAGTGCGATTCCTGCCCCAAAGGGCTTTCATTAGTGCTTGTTGCCATTCCTATTTTTGATCACTAGATGCAATAATAACTCTATCGAGCTAAATGGTGAGGTGAATGTGTTTCCCCCTTGATTTTGCAGAATCTAGAAAGACAAGAAAATCAACAGAACACTGGCTTACAGTATACCTGTCACTTAGCAACATTTCTTTAAAGTCGTTGGTCACTCAAAAGGTGTCATTTAAATGGAATTTAAAATGTATGGAATTGTGAATGAGGACTTTATAAAGAGTAACATTTGTTAAAAGGTTGATCTAAATGGTAAAGCTCTGCTCATCAGCCCGTGGATGAGCTGGCACACAAACTAATGCTACTAATAATGTGATACTAAAGAGAGAAACGAAAAGAGGAGTGTTCACAAGCTAAATTTTTTTTTTCCGTAGGAATCACAGTTGTAAGAGTGCAACCACAAGTGTGACATCACAATATGATTTTATTATGTACTCGTGCTGTGCAAAATACTGGGAAAATTTAAAGTCATTCGTAAACACTCCCCCATATACCATCTGTCTGTTTCTACTCTGCTGTTACTGGAGCACCCAGTTTACTACTGAACGTGTGTAGGTGTAGTATTGTATGAAACACGTGTCAGCCTGCTTGTGATTTTAGATTTTTATTAGGTTATTTTTTTAAATACACATTTTTCTTTATGTTTTCTGACTTCCTGTATAAATCTTGCTGTTACTGCTGTAATTCCTATATCCAAATTATGACCTTTATTGTTACAGTATTCTCTTGCTTCTTGGATTGTTTTTGCATGCTGTGGCTCATGTGTATGGCGTGTAACGTGCATTCTTAACACTAAAGTGACCGTAATCGATATACAGTAAGTGGCAGGTGTCCAGTGGACGAGTTTGTGTGTGAAACCAGACGCCACAGTGAACACCAGGTTCAGTTACACCTGTGGATGGCATCGCCGTCACCTTCACTGACCTTTTTGCACCAGTGAAAGAGGCAAACTTTCGGTCTGTGCTACATGAGCTGAGTTTTGAGCTCAGTTTGCCAGCAGGCACCAGCAATAACAAACTATTTACATTAAATCTTCACCGAATGCCGAATGAAAGTAAAAAGGCATTTAGGCGACATATCAGAATGAATATAGAAACAACCGTGAGAGTTCTATACGCTGACAAAAGACCGGTCTAGAATATATTTTCTCCTCTCTTTTTATATTGCACATCGATATAGTCACAGTTAGTGTTTAATGACGTCGGTGTCATCTTGTCATCGTCTTTGGCATGGGAAAAAACCAAACATTTTTCATCATAGTTTTCAATAACGATATTAACACTACTTGCCAACCTGAACGGTCCTTCCTCTCCATGTATGTATGCTCATATTTCTTTAGATTTTGTCAAGGACGCACACAAATCAAGCTAATCCTGATAACCAACACAACAAATCCTGATAACCCTGTTCTGCCTGTAACCAATATCACACATATTGAATATATGCTAGAATGCTAAATGACTTAGAACAATGCTGTATCTTTCACCTATGTACAGCCTTTTATCACGTTCAAAAGTTCATCCCAAAGTCTATTTGACCACATCGAGGTTGTCTTGCTTACACACATTATCTTCTCTAATACATGTTAAAGCATGCTCTTCCTCTGAAGCCAGCCTCATGCTCATATAACAAAGTGTATTTTTTTTCCCCTGTGTGTGTCCTACAGTTCCACACTCTGTGAACAGATTTAAGATAACAGTGAATCGCACACAGTTTCAAGCTCATTGTGGTCCACTGGAGCATCAAGTTCAGGACATTTCAATTAAACTGCTGTATTTAAAATGACTTTAATTAAAATTAAGCTAACCGTCACACCCACATGTAATCTTTTACAGATTCTGTTAGCATGGTGTGGACATAATTGCTAAACTAGTAGCAGTGGATTTGTTTAAAACTATAACCAAGTGTCTTAACTAGAGATGCACCGATGTATCGGCCAATAAAGGCACGATCGGTCGACAGCATTTTTCACGCTGTCGACCGATAGTTTAAAAACATCCGATGATCAGGGCCGATTATATCCTGTCAATCAAAAGAGGGCGGGAAAACACATCGATTTCGTGCTGTGTGTAAAGATGATGTCTCTTGTGTGGAATGACGACAAAACTGCAGTATATAAGCTCTGCACTGCTAAAATTTGACACCGGATGCTGCAGTAGTGAAGCGGGAGTTTCTGCGTCGAGTCTAATCTTTTTTTGGCCCGCTGCTCACGCTGAATTAAAGTGCCAGTACACTGTTGAAAGATTTAAATGAAGATGAGTTGACAAAAAAGTATATATATATATTGCACAGGAAATATATTAAAAAGTTTATATTACATATTCAGATTCAGAATGCAGCAGCACACCTCGTCTTCAACCAGCCCAAGAGAAACCATGTCACACCCGTCTTCATCTCCACCACTGGGTTCCTGTAGCCGTACCGCATCAAATTCAAGGCCTTGATGCTCACCTACAAGACCTTGTCAGGAATAGCACCCTCCTACCTCAACTCTCTCCTGAAGGCTTATGTTCCCTCACGCAATCTGCGATCAATCAACGACCGACGCTTAGTACTACCTACTCAGCGTGGCTCAAGGTCCCTTTCAAGAACGTTCACACTAACTGTCCCTCAGTGGTGGAATGAACTTCCAACCTCAACTGCAGAATCTCTCACCATCTTCAAAAAACAGCTAAAGACCCACCTCTTCCGTGAACACCTAACCAACCCATAAATAAATAAATAAATAAATAAATAAAATTTACTCTGTCACTTACACCTCTACTCTGCGCACTTTACTTCTTCTGGAACTCAATTAAAAGACATTGTATGGTAGCACTACTTGTATTGTTCTCTGCTTGATATATCGCTTTGCTTGTATTTTCTCATTTGTAAGTTGCTTTGGATAAAAGAATCTGCTAAATGAATAAATGTAAATGTAAATTACCACTTTGATGTTCAATGATGAAGTAGAAATGCTTTTGTTTGTGGTGAGTGTGTGTGAGATTAACAGGAGGGTTTTTTTTTTAATTCAGCCAATTAATTCTGTTAATACGAATGAATAACATTCAATAAGTTAAGAAATCTTACTTTAATCTTCAGAATTTAGTTCATGTGTTAATGTTAGAGTAATGTGTTTTCTGTTTATGAGACCAGTTACTGTGAAACAACTTGTTTGTAAAGTTTTAATAATAAATAATAATTAGTTATTATTATATTATTATTATATTAATAATATATTAATAAATATATTATTACATTATATTAATAAGTTTTTATTTGCATTTTTTTTTCAGAATTATGGAATTAATTATTATTCATTTAAAAGAAGGCATAAAAGGCAGAACTATCGGTATTGGCCGACATCACTCTGAATAATCGGTTATCGTATCGGCTGAGAAATTTAGTATCGGTGCATCTCTAGTTATAACCTGTAATCAGGCCAAATTCTTTAGATCCTGGGAATATGCGGTACTCTAGACACCCTGACTTAGACACAGTATTCCAGTGTACTTGAGGGTTACAACTTACTGACTGAAAGTGGAACACTGCAGGACTTGACCATGGTGCCTCCTGCATAAAACAGTCCCACTGCTACACTAAACAGGATATGGGGTGTGGATTTTTCATTTTGTATGATATGCTTAAGTATACAGAATAGATTAGGTTAATCTAAACGGAAATGCACAGCCACATGCTACTGAACTTTGTCACAAGTCAAATGTTCATTGTTGTTATCAGACTGTTTCTATCAGTGTGTTGCAAGAGTCATGATACAGCGCTCTACAGGGTAACTGACCTTGTAATCCTATTAACTAGTGTGTAAAAGGAAACCTACAGTATACTTCTAGATTAAACTTCAGAATTAATAGCATGTTCATGAAAATGAGAAATATACATTACAAATAATAATTCTCATAGAATTTTTTTGTAAATACAGCCCCCTCTGAAACTATTGGAACGGCAAGGCTAATTCAGTTGTTTTTGCTGTAGACTGAAGACATTCGAGTTTGAGATCAAAAGATGAATATTTGAAGAGATATATTAATAAATAAATATAAACAGAACATTAATATAATAAATAGCTCCTCTACCCTTGGTTTTACCTTCAGTTTCACTTGTGAAGGCTGCATTTGTTATTAAAATGGATAAGCCAACATCAGAGAGCTGTCACAAAAGTTCTGGAATCAAGATTAACCTCTACCAAAGTGATGGAAAGGCCAAAGTGTAGACAAAGAAAGGATCTGCTCACGATCCAAAACATACAAGCTCATCTGAAACATCGTGGAGGTAGTGTTATGACTGCTTCTGGAACAGGCTCACTGAGCCTTATTGATGATGTCAGTCATGATGGTAGCAGCGGAATGCATTCAGAAGTTTACAGGAACATTTTGTCTGCCAATTTACAGAGAAATGCATCCAAATTAATTGGGAGGAACTTAATCATGCATCAAGACAATGATCCAAAACACACTGCCAACTCAACAAAGGACTTCATCAGAGGGGAAAAGTGAAATGGTGTAGACTGGCCAAGTCACTCACCAGACCATAACCCAACAGAGACCAGTCCTTTCACTCAATATGACACCCCGCTGCAGTCCCTCCTCCTCCTGCTATTTGCTTACTCATTTTAACAGAGACAGCTCCGGTCCACTTTTCAGATGTAAAATGAACTCTGTGTAAATGTAAATATCCCCTAAATCACAGTACAGCCATTGTATTTAACTTGTGGTTTTGTCAGAAGACATTGCGGTTATAAATCAGGATTTTAGCAGTGCAGAGCAGCTTGGAAATGGCTTGGAAGTGACTGCATGTTAACATGTAGTCTCTTAATGGGCTGCGTTTCAGTCACTATTTCATACTCTGTCTGACAACAGAACCAGAAAGGTATATAAATGAGATCGGCTTCATTGGGAATTCAGCATGTGAGCACAGCACATCCCTTGTACATAAACAAAAATAGTGCTTGAAAAGTCCTTGAACGTCCTGGAATTTCATTATGAAGCATCTGTATGAACCCTGTAAAACTAGCCATGTTTGCTAGTAAGCGAGCTAATGTTCCAAATTTTATAGTTCATTTCCAAATTTAGTTATTTATTCCTAATGTTGTGTTCATTCTTAGTACTCTGAGGACAATTTCCAATTGCATGATTTCATTGCTGTAGGGAACAATAGATAAAATATGTGGCACATTGAATTAGTTGCTTGCCAATTGTCTGATTGTTCTTAAGTTTTTCCAATAGCTTTTCCATTTACTCAGTCTTCTTAATAAAGTATTGAGAAGAAAATCTGGTTTGTCTGTTTTCATTTATATCTATGTATTTCTGTAAATTTAGTTCATATTGTAGATTTGAATGATGAATTAACACAATATTGCGTGGTATAGTGATACTACTTGGTATCGTGATACTTCAGCTGGTACAGTATCATAAGATATGTTTATGGTATCGTGACAATCCTAGTTCCAGTGAAGGGGAATTGTAATGCTACAGCATATAAAGACATCCTATATAAATTGTACGCTTCCAACTTTCTGGCAACAGTTTGGGAAAGACCCACATATAGGTGTGAGCAAAGTCACATAATCATAATGTATATGTGGTTGTACAGATCAAAAATCCCTTTACTGTATCATTCATAAGAGATGAAAATCTACCAGGAAATGGACACATGAATCACTCTGGCTTCACCAAATATCAATTGTGTTAATAAAAAAAAACAACAACAGTATTTTCCAGAAAGAAATGCTCACCTTGAAACTTAAATACGGCATTATATACAAACATCTTACTGGTTGCATGTGTTAATAATTTCTGCTCGTTTTCTTAAAGTTGCTAATAATTCTGGAGTTGGCTGTAATGCAATATTCACCACAGGGAGCTATACAGTAGGCTTTTGCCTATCAAAAATTGTACAGTAACCATGTCTACAACTGACTGAGTGAATAAATGCTACGCTTTCAGTAAATCAGTGCTGTGACATGCATTCACAGATTGCATTCAAGGAGACAAAAGGAATAGATATGAGAAAATCTCAAGAGACACAGAGAGGTGTGGGATTTGTGAACGGAATCTTTCTGACTTCGTCAAAGGAAAAAAAAAATGCACTTCAGAACATCACATTGAAACAGACATCACAAGAAACATCATGACAAAAGCACATGGGTTCACTGTAGCCTCCCTATTTCCTTCAGTCTCTCATTTTTTGCCTCATAAGCATTTGCTGGCTGAGGCAGCTCTGAGGCACAAGGGGCAAGTGAGGGTGTCACATGACGTGAGTGAGAGGGAGAGAGAGTTTGGGCATCTGAGAAAGAGCCAGAGCCAGAGAAAGAGAAATGGGGAGGCTGTTGTATGCTGTGAAAAGGCACGTTGTTGGCAGAACTAAGAGCTCTCTGATTCAGAGGAAGAATGAAGAATGAAGAAGATGAAACAGAGAGACCACTAGAGAGAGACAGTAAGATGACATAGATGGAGGAAAAACAGACATATGGGAGGGTAATTCAGACAAGTAGGAAGAGCAGAAGGATAGACAGACGGACAGACAGACGGATCATAAAGGACCTAGAAAGGCTGAACGGTGGAAAAAAAAGGAAAGGGACATGGAGAGATTGGGGGAAAGAGGGAGACCACAACGGAGACATTACCATTTTTCTCTCTCAGGATGTAAAGATGCAGACCAGACAGGCAGCAGGCAAAAAAAGAACAGAAACAGAAAGGAATAGAATAACAGAAAGAGAGAAAGACAAGAGGACAAACAAATATGAGAAAGTGGTTCTGTGCTTAGAGAGGTCAAGACACACCTCCAAAACTCCAGCCTCACAATGCAGGAGCACTCTAACATACCCATTAGGCGTGTTTCCACTGCAAGAACCTTTTCAGGAACCAAGGAACTTTAGGTGCATTTTCACAAGGGGAACCAGGGCCATTTTTAAAAAAAAAAAAAATTAAAAGTAGGTACTTTTCTATAGATGGACACTAGTATACTTTTCTATGTGGGAGAAACTTTTGAGGTGAAGTTTGCTGTAGTAAACATCACTAACTGTTAAAAAAAATTATTATTATTATTATTTTTTTTACAGAAAGAGCTTTCCTCCCTTTTATGATGTGTAAGCAACTAGAAAATATAGACACTGCACATACGCTAGCTAATGACCGAGGCTAATAATTTACATAGCTAGAATGTTTTTATATGAACAGTGAACCATCGTCCTCCATGCCTGTAACTGGTTTAAAAAAACAAATGTTTAATATTAACACCATTAAGGATGAATCAATACCATTTTCTTCAGACTGAGACTGAGCAGAACCTACTTATGAAGCAATCTGTGTCATCGTGGATGCTTTCCTGTCTTGCACAGCGGCCAAGAAACAAGCACACATGCAGGTTCATGTATTTAAGCTAATAAGCTCATTACTTATATCCTTAGCTTTACTGTAAAGTGCTCACTTTACTTGAAGTGATTTAGCTAGCTATGTTAGTTACCTTGGATCAAAGAAGGCTAGCAGTGGAGAACAGTAGGGTTTATTTCATTTAAGAAAAGAGTTTATGTACAGCCGCAAGTAAAACACGGTTCATTGTCTTCATTCTGCAGGAATCGCTTGTTGTCAAGGACCGATAATGGCTGATTGTCGTGATATTTTCTTCATGTTATTTCCGTCACGTTATTTTCTCTATCCTAGTCATGTAGACATTTTTCTCGCCTGGCCAGCGCTTGCTGCAGTGACAGCTGCTGCCACTTGCAATGAATCATCGGGCTGAGTTTTAGGTTTAAGATGCTTTATCAGGTAACTTGTATTGTAGGAAGACGCTGTTATTTGCTTCTCTTGATATTGTCATAGAGCACAGTTTGCAGTCTGCTTTGATCATCAATCACGGACTACGTTCAGATCATTGTCATTTTGCATCATTTGTTCGTTAGCATGACAACCTACTGGATGTTGGTTGGTTGGATGTTGGTACCTCAGCGGTTTTTGAGTATGCGTATCAGTAAATGAGCACATTATCAGATGGATATCCGATACCAGTATTGGTAATGATGCATCCCTAAACATCATCATATAACAACAGAGCAAAAGTAATAAAGAAGCACAAATAACATCCATGTTCTCCGTGTGGCTGTCATTTGCAGTGTTCTGACACTTTGTTACTCTTATTTTATATTATACATTACATTATAGTCTCTGCAGTGTGGTGGAAACTCCTAGAACTTTGTAGTTCTCATTGAGCATAGCTCAAAGTCCGTTCCTCAGAAGGTTCCAGAAGCTCAGTGGAAACACGCCTATTCACGTAAAGGGGAAAATGTCTCACTGAATAGTCCATCTAAAACTATGATCCATTCAGACTTTAGGAATCTTAACAGACATTGGTAAATTATCGCTAAACTATCATGACAATTGAAATTTTGGAATCGTTGAGTTTCCACAGAAAAGCAGTGCTCGCTGGTAAAATTGACAAATGACCAAATTAGTCTCAAGCGCTCACTAAATGCTTGGAGGGTGATGGTCAGTGTGAAGTGTGTGGAGATGAACGAGCAGCATTCCCCTTTAAGCTCCGTGTCTTCCTCTTACCAGACTGGATCTGCGTTGACGGCGTCATCAAACCACAGGATGTAAAGGCAGAAAAGCCCAACAATCACAGCGTGGACAGTGGACACGAGCCTAGGGACGCAATAACAAGTCAGTATTTTGGAGACAGACAGAGAAGTTCAGTAATCCTGTCTGATAGCTGACCAATGCAGTGATGGGGGGGGGGGGGGGCTTTCCTGTACCTGAGGTTACAATAACAGCAGATGAAAGTGAAAACATTCCTTCTTTCATAATATGAAAGAAGCAGGATTGACAGTTGCTTACTGCAGTTGACTACAGTGTCAGGAAAGCTGCAGCTGTGCTGAAGAAGTCTTTGAGCGGCACACGTCTACCAGAAAGACATCGGCTTAGAAATGAAGGAGTGCAGCTTTAAAATGTTTTTTTAAGGCTGTAATGTGTATGGAGAATATTTCTGACAGCAATATGCATGCTGAGTGCAAAGGTAAACACAGCTGCATTTCACAAAAGCCAATAGAAACCGTTCTTTACTAACAGACCCACTTTTAGTTTGAATACTGTCCAGGTTAAAGGGGCCTCACTTTAAAAAAAAAAATCAATATCACTTCCAATTGCCTATTCTGTCAAACCAAGGCTAACACTGGACCTAGTCTTAAAGGAAACCTCCACCCTGAAACACATGAAATATTTTTTTGTTGAATTATTTGTGATGCGTTTAGATATTCTGGTGCGGTGTTTTCCATATTCCTGTGAGAAGCTGGCTGTTGTGTGCTGGTCTGACGTCACATTGTAACAGTAGCGCACTTACAATGGCGTTTAATAGCAGAAAAATTTCCAGCGATATCACGCACAAGTGATAAAGGCTCGTTTCCAGTGACACTGAATATCATATTAATGATCAATTCAATGTAGAAGTAATGGAAACAGCAAACACTGGACTCAAAGTTCCAGAATGCAATGCAGCAATAAGAGGCAGAGACGACGCTCAGCTAGTTAGTGATCTATGAGATGGTGGTATTAGGATGAAAGTTGAAGAATGTACAGATGAGGAGGTGAAAGAGCTGGACAGACTAAAGCACTGTTGCATCACTGTAGTAGATTTATAATTGTGGCAGTAATTTGATTCAGAAATGTGTTTCAGAGAACCTAGTCATCTAAACTGTGTTTAATTACAGTATTCCTCAGGGCATGTTTGGTATCAATCTAATCCATACTAATCCGCAATGTGGTGACATCATAAATATCATATAGGTTTAGGAAACAACATTTACAGTACATGTTACGATGTGTGTTCTTTCTTCCCACACACACACACACACACACACACACACACCTGCACCGACACAGACCATTTGCCTTTGTTCCCACCGACTCATTCTCAGGACCTTAATTAACATGCAGTTCCTTAGGGTAATCTAGCCAGCTGGGCATCCATCCTGCCATAAAACACATTTGGGTCTCTCCTGTTTGGTACTCTAGTCATTGATACACTTCAAAGAGGCTCAGGGGTATAAAACAGTATGCTTTGTATTATAAAGTAAAGCTTTTTACCACCAAGGCGGCCTTGTACCATCAGAGGGGCTTCTTGCCATCAGAGATGCTTTAACATTACGCATCCTATGCCTATGACACTGTCCATCAATTTGTAAGTCCTCTGTTTTCTGTAAACTGTCCATTTGTGTTTGTGCAATAAACTTATTTTTTACCTTAGATCCAAAAACTCTGCAGTTCTTCTGTAAGAAAGTGTGTTGCATTAAAAGTGCACGACTTAAAAGTGAGTTTCCTAAGCTAAAGTTGTAGAACGTTTGAAAGTGACCTCTAACAAGTTTAACTGAAACCTCCGACAAGTAAATAGGAAAGGTCTAGTCTTGCACGTCGATATAAACCTCTGAGCTAACAGAATTATTGTTTACTATAGGCTATGTAAAAGCCTCTGACATAGGAACGTCAAATTATAACGAAAGCTAAGACTGAAACTGTTTTAGATTAAATATCACTCAGAACACTGAGGTATTACACTTCTAGTACTAACTAGAAGATTATTCTTTGGAGTCAGATATTTAAATCATAAAGCGCAAACGTGTGTTTAACCTTCGGTTGCACCTATTTCCGTCTTTGGTTATAGGGGCTAAATTAATGTTATACTTTATCCCTAATCATTCTCTGTAGGTAGAGATGAAGTGAGGGCTAAAACTAACGCTGCGTTCGTGTCGCCTTGTACGTGGTAAACTGGAGGTTGTATTGACGTCATTTCCCAAATGGAAAACAAAACAAAACATGAACGCCTCCAGAAAAGTATGTCTTTTGTTTGCTCCGTCAGAGCAGGAAAAACTCATAACTTTAAACGCACGTTTACACTTACAGGCCTGAGTGGCTACTGATCCTGCTTTACTATAGTGAACTTTAATCGTTCATGCAATATTGTGGACTGGAACTGAAGCACAGCAACAACAGCGGACAACATGCAAGTCGTTCAGGGTGGATTTTTCCTTGAACTCTCATCCAAATACACAGGTTTCAGCTACAACAGTGTAATGTGTATTTAGCGGTGTTGGATCTGCCAGTGTGATCTTTTACGGCTTTGCTTGCTTCAGGAGATACTAGTGTACCTTTCAGACTCAAGACAAAGGTCTGAATCAGTGAGAGACTATGAGACACATTTAGCAACACAAAGGGAACCAGATATATGTATGTATGTTGTATGTTGATGTTGAATGACATGTTATGGGAATAACTAAGATTAACACACTGACTCAACACAAACATAACATATATGGAAACAAGTTCAATGCAGGAAGATGTTATACTAATGATACACTGAATGTGATCTGTTATGTTCGTCTTGAGTCAGTGTATGTGAGTGTGTGTTGTACCTGGAGTTCCACTCGTTGAGTTTGTTAGGTGGGAGTTTCCCATAGCCCTGTGTTAACGTAGACGACACTAATGGGCTGACTCCAGAGAAGAATAGCTGGAACCCGATGAAGCTTCCAGCCACCACGTACAACTCTCTAGCCTCCATCACTCACCTGCAACAAATAGTGATGTGTGGTTTTCTTTAAAACAAACAAACACAAACAACAACAAAAAAACCCCTACAGATTGTCTCATTGTCTGCATCACTGAATTACAACAACTGCAGATTCTCTCTGGTGCTGAGTTCAACTGTAACAAAACAAACGCCTCCTCCGGAAAACAACACAGACTGGTTCAGCCAGCATTTTCCCCCCCAACAAGGAAACATGTTACTGCAGTGGTAGCTGGGAAAGCACTGATATGAAAGAGAACTATTTGCTGTTTTTTTCTCCCTCATGGATAATCAGAAATTGAACATAACGTCTTAGCGTTCATAATACAGTCTGAGAAGTAATGGGGATTGAGTTAGCAGTAAATGGAAGTATGTATAAACGTATATGCAAATGGTGTGAGAAAATATGTGAAGAAAAAATGTTGTACAATACGTAGGAGTGAAATTAAAAGCAAACATCAAGGGGTCAATGTCTCTCAGTAGACTCTTTAAAAGCTATCCTGTGTGCTCTGGGGTTTCTCCAGTTCACTTTCAAATTTCTCCCTGTCTCATTCTGTCGTGCGCACACACACACAAATGTGTTCAAATGTAAGCACAGTCTTTTACATATACTTTTTCTCAACTTCAAAGCCAGAGTGCTAGAGGGCATTACAGTACCGAACATAAACACCACATTTGCTCAGCAACACACACTGAAATAACCCTAAAATGCTCATTCCTGAAGAATTCTGATACAGTACGCCTTGGCCTATGTTTCCCAACATGCTGAATTTACATGCACATCACATCCATTACTTGTCTCTAATCTTCAGACTTTGTTCACTGTAAATCTAATCGCTGTTTGATCACGGTGTCTAATTCCACCAATATGGATTTCCACAGGATGCCCAAACACAGCCTTTTCCTCAGACAGGCCAAAGTCCTGTGTTGCAAAGCTCCACATAATCGGTCTCTGTCAGCTAAACAACGGACTACAATCCTAAAATCTGATTAAAATGCCTGTATAAACAAGGAGCAAAACCTTTTCTCCTATGAAAGGTTTAAATAATTAATCTACCTCGGTATGCAGCTGACAATGCAGTAACAATAGGCCATTGATTAAGGTGCACGGAAAGACCAATGATCAGATGACGTGCTGACATTCTTTCCTTCATCACGAAACACGGAGACACAGTTGTCCATCCCGTACAGCCTTTAAGACAAAAGTCCACAACACAGCGTAAAACGACTGGATGTGAGAAGGTCTGATCAATGTTATATGATCGGTTCTACTGTTTCGTGTTGTAAGATATGCTAAGAAACGTACCGGGTGTAAAAACAATACGAGATGATGCGAATGAATTACCGACACAAAGGGAAATACACCCATCAGTTTGCAGAAGCATTCGCATGCCATACTACGTGAATAATTAAGGTTAAAGATGCACCACAGTGATGCCTTATAACAGGGTGGATAGAGAAGAAGAACCCTAGCGAGGTACAGTAAAAGACTTCATACAGTACAGAATTTCATAATCACTCCGGGTTTTTCTTTCAACCCTCCCTCGTTTAAGAGAAAGGCCAGAGAGTGAAGAAACAGCAAGAATTACTGTAAGGCATGCACCGTTCCAACACACCGATCCACCGCCAGCACCGCCATCAGGGCCCAAACCGGCCTAAAATCCTGGAACGGTATGAAAGTGGATTAGTCAATTTTACATTCCAAACCACTTGTGTATTTACGCTGTGAATGTGTAATACTGAACGACTGACCCGAACCATGTATGTTAGCAGAAAACACACTGCTTTAAAGAAAGCCACCATCGTGCTATGCTGTTAAAGGTTTGCACAATTCACCAAAAAAAAATTAAATAAATACCCCCCCCAAAGAGAGTCAGTGTGAGGATGGCAGTATTATATTAATATCATCAGCTGAACCCCAAAGCTGTACTGGCATCTTGTCTGAAATGGAAAAAGGCCAGATCACTGCATCATTATACTGAAGATCCACTCACATACTGAACCTATAGGGCATCTCTTTGTTGGCAGTCAGAAGAATCCATCTCCGTGAACCACATCCTACATTCCTGCTTATTACTATAATATAGCAGCTTTGATTAAGCTGTTCGTGTGATCAATGACGTACTGAGTGCTGATACTGATGGCATTTATACATATATATAAGGCACACGTTAAACATACACACACACACACACACACACAAACAACAAGCTGTAATAGACATGCCAGAGAATGCGACACTGATAGTTATTTGCGCGCGCGCACACACACACACGCACACACACACACACACACAGCTAAATTTCTAAAGCTGTTACCAGGTGTAGTCGTACAGTCCACGTACACTCCACCAGCTGATCTAAAACTAAAATCTTGTACGCGGTCTAACCAGCCTGAGCATCTCCCTGCCCCGAGGCGCTGGATTGCAGGCAGAAAAAACCCACACAAAGCTGCTGAGAGAGCCGCAGGGGCAGCACGGAAAGATGTTACACAATAAACATATCTAATGTAATGCTCTTATTGTGGAAATATCTCACTGAATATGGACCAACCAAGTCTCCTATGGCGGTGCTGCTCAAACAGACGTAACAATCTAACAAAACAACAAATGGCACGGTGTTTTTTTTTTTTATAAACAAACAGCCAGTGAATGCTAGCTACCTGCTTTCTGTCGCATAGGTCTGTGTAAGCAGCTCTCAGTCCTGTTCTGCTCCCGTTTCTCTTCACTTCCCAAACTTAGCTAGCCGGTCAGCTAAAAGAAAAAAACAAAACACACCCTTCATGGACTACCGGCAAAAAGGAGAGAGCAACAAGACCCAGGTCATGTCGTACCTCCAAAAATAACTGCTATTTTAATTAGTATTCGTCGCTGAGTTTGCCTTCGTTTCTGTAACGTATTGACAGATTGAGCTAAACGCTGGAGCTAACAACACACACTCAACCCGCCTCTCAGTACACACACCCCTTCGCCAGGCCAATCCCACTGCACACACAGGGAAATGAAACACAGGCTACATCTGAAACCGCATACTACCGCACTAAAGAGTATGCTAAGTCCTTACATACAGTACTATTTTGACATACTGTTTAGTACACGTGGCAGTATGCGGTTTCGGATGTTGCCACGCACGAGCACGACGGCGCTAAACAATAGCTGAGAAAATGGTCATTTTGTAGTAGGATGAATCTCAGCTCATACCTGATTAACACCCATGGTTCATACTTAAGTCTGCTTGTCCACAGGAGCAGGACCCTTCAACAAATGTTAATGTTCATAAAGTGCTCATTCATAAATCCATACATTTCCGTTGAAATATTATTTACCTCTTTTGATGGATTAAAAATGTTATTTGAAAGATACAAGGCAATGTTTCACTGATTTGCTAAGAGTTATTATTATTATTATTATTATTATTATTATTATCATTATTATTATTATTATTACAGGGGACACAGTGATCAGCATGGTTGCCTTGCAACTCTAGGGTTTGGGGTTCGAATCCCACCTCTGCTCTGTGTTTCAGAGCCTGGATGTTCTGCTTGGGGGGTTTCGTCCAGGCACTCCGGTTTCCTGCCCTAGTCCAAAGATTGTAGGCTGATTGGCATTTCTAAATTGTTCGTAGTGTGTGAATGTTTGTGCAATTGTGCCCTGTGATGGGTTGGCACCCTGTCCAGGGTGTCCCACACCTTGGGCCTTGAGTTCCCTGGGACAGGCTCCAGGCAGGACCCTGAGCAGAATAAGCAGCATGGAAAATGGATGGATGGAGTTATTATTGCACCTAGTGGTAAAAAAAGGAACTGCAAAAGTGCAACAATTTTGACAAGATTCACGCTGCCCCATGCTCGCTTTATAAATATGGAAGAAGAGCAGCAGACAGGATAGAGAATGGGGTTGTCAGGGATATGCTTTTACGCCAAATTGGGTTAATTTAAAAATACTCAGACGCTGCCAAATTCTTGTTTTATTACTGTTGGGTCCGAGTCCACCTTTGTCGAGTTTGAGTCGAGACCAAGTCCAAGTCCAAAAGTCGAGTGCGGCCGAGTCCAGAAAGTAATTTAAATGAATTAAAAAAAAAAATTGTAATAGTAAACTCAACACTGAGCTGTTAAAATAATATTTTATCCTTCATGAACTGCCAAATTGCCATTTAATATTTTTATTTCATGTCATCAACACCTCAACTAGATTTCCTATCAAAACATGGTTTCAAAGAAAAAAAGGGATATAGAGGTATGTGTAGAACTTTTATTGTATTACAAGTGTATGAAAATACAAATGAACTTGTTTAGTTTTTGTATCACTATATTGTGTTCTCAAGTTCGAGTTGACATTTCAATGATTTGATGCGTCTCCCCCACAGTTATATAGGCTGAGAGAGAGAGTACAGAG
Source organism: Ictalurus furcatus (assembly GCF_023375685.1). Classification (NCBI taxonomy): domain Eukaryota; kingdom Metazoa; phylum Chordata; class Actinopteri; order Siluriformes; family Ictaluridae; genus Ictalurus; species Ictalurus furcatus. Next base: position 25,632,397 of record NC_071256.1, on the reverse strand, counting down.
TAGAGTTACATTTATCAGCATGTCATAACAACAAGCTTCATGCTTTATTACTGCTTTTAATCTGTCTATGAATAACAGCAAACTCATTTCTGAACATTTCTGAACTCATTTCATTTTAATTACTTAAATGGAAAAAAAATCCTTATCAGCAGGGTTTATGATATTTACTACAACAAGAAGTACATTTCACATTTTACGTTAAATTCAAGACTGGAATCACCAGATACTAATGTTTAGGGGTGGACGATATGATTACAATCTTATTTCACGATAAGGATGCATTTTCTCAGGTCTATCAGTAGTATTCATGTAAGAAATAGTACGGAAATTGAAAGCAATAAAATATAAAATAAATTAGACTTCACTGTATGACATATACAGTGATTCTTATTAAATTTACTGAAGTTATTCAATCAAAGAGTGAGTGAGTGATTTTTTCTTTGTCTTTTGTTGTTTGATTGACATTAATGACACAGATAGCAGCAGGTTTATTAGACTACTGTCACTTTAAGACCTAATGCACAGATCCAATATACTGTATTGACACACCTCTGATTTTCCCCCAACTGTTTACATTCACTTAAGGCATAACCGACTGTGTTTGCATGAGTACTTGTCCAGTCCTGCATTTTGACATGAAGAGTGTGTATTTATTTGACTATCCAAGCGTAATAAGCAGCTAAAGAGAACTCATTTCAGTACTCACATGATGAGGCGGCTTTCTGTGTGCACATTTCAGGTGTGTGCGCACAGAAAGCCCCCTGGTCAGGTAGGGAGACATTCATTAATTTCTTGTTATCTTCATTTTATGTTGTTATTTACTTTTTTATCTTTCAATGTTACACGTAACACGTGTCAAGTTCGAGTACAAATTTTCCAGAGTGCATGACAAGTCTGAGTCATTACTGGACATTATTGGATTATTGGACATTATTGGTCCGAGTCCAGGATCAAGTACCCCAACTCTGTGCTTTATAGCAAATAATCAGTATTAAATCTATATTTACAGTGATAGCATTTGGCATCTATATGTGTATCACTGGAAACACACCCGCTGTATCAAACACGGTTGGACAAAGGTACGTCTAAAACCACTCAAAATGAGCTGCAAGGCTGCATGCTGTATGACTATTGACTATCAACTGCCTATTATGGGGTAACTAAAAATTCACTAGCTGGTAGCCTATAGCATAAGCCTCTCTACATAAATTTGTTACATAATTTTGTTTGAGGCTATGTCAGTTACCGATGTACAACCTGTCCCACTCAAAGCTTTGGTCATGAAACACAAGTAACACTCTTCTAGTTCATTCAAGAACATTATATATATATATATATATATATATATATATATATATATATATATACACACACACACATACACACACACACACACACAAACACACACACATACACACACACACACACACACACACACACACACACATATATATATATATATATATATATATATATATATATATATATATATATTCATTCTTTTTTGATGTTTGTGCCAAAAGTCATTTTGTGAAAATTGAGTGTTAGATTAGACTGTTTTACCTTTGGCCCCTGCTCCTATAACGTATTTTAGTGACACATAAACATATCCACTACTTCCCTTTAAGGATAGTCGGTAACTTATGTCCATCCATCCATCCATCTTCTACCGCTTACTCCTTCTTCAGGGTCGTGGGGGAACCTGGAGCCAATGCCAGGAAGCATCGGGCACAAGGCGGGGTACACCCTGGACAAGGTGCCAATCCATCGCAGGGCACATTCACATACACACTCACACACTCATTCATACACTACGGGCACTTTAGACATGCCAATCAGCCTACCATGCATGTCTTTGGACTGGGGGAGGAAACTGGAGTACGCGGAGGAAACCCCCGCAGCATGGGGAGAACATGCAAACCCCGCACACACATGGACACAAGCTGAACAAGTCGATTCCAGATGGGATGCCAGTCTATCACAGGGCACCATAAACACACATTCACACACTTACTCATACCTGGGGCAATTTAGTAATCCACCTACTGACAAGTTTTGAGAGACAGGAGAAAACCAAAGAACCTAGAAAATACCTAGGGAGAACAAAAACCCCATGCAGACAGTAACCGTGTATTGAACTGGAGACCCTGGAGCTGTGAGGTGGCGACACTCCTGTGCTACCTTCAGTTCTTTCCCCAAAATAATACTAATGGTAAAATAAATATAGCTGGCCATACTGCACATATAGTTATTATTGCATTTACTTTTCCCTCTGATTTTTCTATTACAGTTGGTGGTTGCATTATTGTTAATAACATAAGAAATTGCTGAGAAAAGTGTTTTTCCCTAAAGTAAGTGAGTACATACCTGGAAATATATTACCATGCCTTTCTCTATCCAAGTAATCTTGCACTTCAGTTTCATATAAGAGTCCCCACTCCAAAGGGGTTTGGGTGCGACTGGGTGGTTGTTATTGTTTTGAAATCAGGTTTTTACTACCATAAATTATAATCGGTTTATATTCCAGAATACCAAAATTCATGATTTTGGCCATCCCCATTGGCTGAAATGACAGCTGTCACTGTATTACCTTAGTGTAGTGTTTGTTTTTTAAAAAATTTTTTTAAAGAAAAGGCAGTCAGTGCTTTTGGGTCTTCCACTGCATTTCTTCTCTCAGATTTTCTCTCTTCATTGAGATTTTCAAACCCCTCTTCAGTTCTAGCCATTTCAATTTGAATAATGTTCCATGTCATATAATTTTTTTTCTTGCATTTATTCCATGATTTATCTATGTTAATCAAACTCAATTTACACTTTGCCCAGATAAACTGTTTTAATAAATATGCTATATGGTCAAAAGTTTGTGGGCATCTGACCATCACACCCATATGAAGATCTTCCTCAAACTGTTTCCACAATGTTGGAAGCACACAATTGTATAGGATGTCTTTGTACACTGTACATGTATGTTTACAATTTTCCTTCATTGGAACTAAGGGGAACATTCCAGCATGACGATGTGCACAAAGTGAGCTTCATGACACGGTTTTCCAAGTTTGGAGTGGAAGAACTCCAGTGGCCTGCACAGAGCCCTAACCCCAACCCCACTGAACACTTTCAGGATGAACTGGAAAACTGACTATGTCAGGCTTCCTCACCTGACATCAGTGCCTGACCTTAATAATGCTCCTGTGGCTGAATGAGCCCAAATCCCCACAGCCACATGCCACAATCTAGTGGAAAGCCTTCCCAGAAAAGTGGACATTATAACAGCAAAGGGGGACCAAATCTGTAATAGGATGTTCAACAAGCACATATGGTTGTGATTGGTCAGGTGTCCACAAACATTTCGGCATATCATGCAATTTTCTTGGATGGCTTAAAACCTCTGCACAGTTCTATATACCACTTGAATGTACAAATACATTCGAGGTAAAACTACCATATAGATTCAGTTTGCCATTACACAGCAACTGATTGTAGTCTGATATGATCTGTCTACACTCTATGTGTCACCCTCTTCTTCCCTGCATAGGACCTTTGTGTCTGACCAGATATTTTCATGTGGTAGACCATTCTCAGCACAGAAGAGACCTCAGATTCACATAAACTGGGCAACTGAGAATTGGAAAAACATCACCTGGTCTTTTTCCAATTTTCAACTGTGCAGTTTTGGTGAGTCTGTGCCCACTGTAGTCTCAGATTCCTGTTTTTGGCTGACATGAGTGGAACCCGATGTGGTCTTCTGCTGTTGTAACCCGACCACCTCAAGGTTCAATGTGTTGTGCAATTGTGATGTTTTTCTGCTATCCACAGTTGTAAAGAGGGGTTATTTATGTTACCATAGCCCAGTCAGCTCAAACCAGTCTGGCCATTCTCCTCCGACCTCTCTTATCAACAAGGCATTTCTGCCTTGCTGGCGTTTCAGCTTGTCTGGCACTAACAACCATGCAAAGGTCAATGAGGTCTCTTAATATTAAGTGCTATATAAATAATAATAATAATAATAATAATAATAATAATAATAATAATAATAATAATAAAAACAGTACATACAAACAATTTTGAATCAATAATTTTAATTTGTTTGTTTTTACTGCAATGATATGGCATTGATATAATAGATTTACACATGTAACAGAATGATTTTGACCTTTATTTGTATCATGAATACAACAGTCATATAGTCAGGCAATGTTTTTACGTAGTCAGGTAATGTTTCATGTAATGTTTTATAGTCAGGTGTTGTTTTATGTTTTATACCTTTATACCTAGGGCAGAGGCAAAGTGACATGTCTGACATTTTTATAAAGAGTGTGCCTTCTAGTGTGTTTATAAAAAAAGAGGTATACTTCCATTATGTGTAGCAGCAGGCTAAATGCTGTGAAAAGTAATGATTCTCTCATTTATTTTATTGTTTTTCCACACACACAGGCCCATGACATTCCCTTTCCTGCTTGAACCCATTTATTAGATGTGTCTTGATAATGAATGGTTTTTATTGCTTCTGTGCAAAAGAGGCTCTAAAGGTAACCCTGCCTTGGCCCCAAACATTTCTTAGAATCTCTTTTGAAACAGCTTGAATGTCCTGCTCAGAGATTTCTGGTCATTTCTTGATTCAACCTACACTCGTCTTGCCTGTAATTGCAAGATGTCTGGCAGGTTCAGTGCCTCCTCAGGTTCTTCACAAAGCATGCAGCCTCGTTTGCTATTACAGACCTTTATTTTCATTTATAGTCTTTTAAAAGTGAAGGGATGTCAAAAGACTCTTTTGAAATGGCATATAGGTATTATTTCACTGCCACTGCTTCCTTTCATTTTCATGAAATTTGACAAGACTGCATAGTCAAATATAAGTTTATCCGATATTCATGTTTCATTTTTGGCAGGAATCAAATAACGATTTCATAACTTCATTACCTCCCCAATTCTTCATAACTTTCATAACTCTACTCAATCACCATTATCAATATGAATAACAGCTATAGCCATATATACAACCTTCTTTTGTCATATCTGCCATGTTTGATGTATTTAATACAAATGTAAATGCATTGCAAACAGGCATGCAAAATTGTTGCTTATGAATATATATATATATATATATATATATATATATATATATATATATATATATATATATATATATAGTCAATTATTAATATAGATTAAGATGGTCACGAAGGTCAAATGTAAGACTCTTTCTGATAGTGTATTGCGTGTTATGTGTGACTGTACTATATTGGTAATGTACTGTATAATTATTTAATCATAGGAAATATCACAAGTCACAGCTAACAAGTCTGACAATGTTTTTGGTTTTTTTGCCATTACGACCGCATTATGAAGAGAACGTTTTATTTAAAAAAAAAAAAAAATCCAGTAAGATTTTCAGAACATGACAGAAATGGTATTTTGTAAGGTTACAACAAAACCTGTCAGACACATTACTGATGGTTAATGGAAGTTAACATACAAATGATGTTTGGTGAGGAAAAACTGCCCTGCAGATGAATATATGAACACCAGGAGGCAGTCTTTGTCAGATGCAGGATCCACAGAAATCAGCTTGCCAATAACTTGCATAACAGGAATCATGTTTGTGTGATAAGCCCTGTGGCAGCACAGTTCTGAAGTCTTATGTAGCCGGAACATCACATAACAACCAGCCTCATTATTGTACTGTGAAAACAGATTTGCTAAATGCCACTTCACATTAAAATCACAGCCCTCAAAACTTATTTCGTTCATACCTATTTATTAAAAGGAAAAAAAAAAGAAAAGAAAAACAGCAGAATCCAGTGGTATCTAGTTTTTAATTCCTGTATGGCAGCCCTGTTTAAGCCTGGACTGTGTCTGTGCGTGTGTAGGAGTGTAAATCAGCATGGGGTGTTTTTGTTGATGATGCTTTGCATAGCATTGTGCCATAAAACACCTACACAGAGCAGAAAATCTCCCCTTCTGCTCATGACACTTTACACATTTACATCTATTTTGCAGTAATTATGCCCTCTCTTCTCTCGATAAACAATAAACAGTCATGAAGGGCAACTCGTGCATTTAAATGCATACAATAAGCCTCCTACAATAAATCCTTGTGCAAGAATTTGTGCAAGAGCACTGCATTTTTCAGAAAAAAACTAGAAAGTCTCACCTCCATTCCACTCTAGAGAACAATACAATATCGCTGTATAACTATACTACCTTTAAAGTATTATTATTATTATTTGAGATGTTCTGCTTATTTTTGTTATTGCATTTTTTTTTTTTGCTTTTTCCTTTCCTCAACTTGATATAACTAAATTTAATATTCTCCTTCTCTCTGCTCCTTTTTCTTCCTCTGTCCCTTTTACTCTTTTTGTCATCCTGGTTTACCTGCATTTACACTCACATTTTCTTACATTTCACAGCATCTATAAACATGACATCCCAAAGAACAGAACATTAAGTTACAGTTAAGGTAAGTTAAAGAATTTAAATGTCCATGCAAAGCTGCACTGTCCTAAATGTTTTATACACAAGATACTGTATTTATTTTCAGATATGCTGCATAATGTAGTTTCAATTTCATTCTAATGATTAATTAATAATAGAGCCTACCAGTTGTATTTACTTCATTTAAGAACATAAGGTAGAAGGAAATTAACTGTCTGACTATAACATCTGTCTCAGAGGAGAGCCGTCGTGCTGTGTGATGTTTGAGTGACGAGGCTGAGTGCTAGCTGGAATGACAGAGGATGCTCGTGCTGAGGGACCTTTAGCCAGCTGTGGCACATAACACTTGTCAGAGGGCCTTACCTGCCTGCTCTCTCCATCCCACACACTCAGCCAGCATGCATCTGTCAGTCCTGTCTCAGCATGGAAGAAGTGAAATACAGTTTACTGTGTACAGGCTTAGAAAATAAACCATGTGTACTGAATGAAGCAGATTTTTACACACTGCTCGAATTCATCTTCGACAGCCTTCAGTCCTGCAGATGAACATCTGTTAGCTGTTAGTTTAGCTTAGCAGAAACATCTTGCATCCTATTGCATTATGCTTCTGAAACGCTTTACATAAATTCTCATAATTCTAACTACATTGTATCGCTCATACTGAAATGATGATATACATATACAGGGTGTCCCAAAAGTATCCATACATTCTCCATTTCATCATTGTGACAGCTTCCCGATCCAGCCATGACAATGATTTCAATACGTCTTTTCTTTTGTCAAAAGCATTCTTAAAGGATATCTGAAAATAGTATATAATACAAACTATTATATATATATATATATATATATATATATATATATATATATATATATATATATATATATATAAATAAAATACCTACCCAATTAAAATGTTTTGCATACAGACAATCTTCTATAAAAAAGCAGTAAACAGCACTAAAGTAAACAGAGCTAATATTTGCCGTGAATCCCTTTAAAATGGCTCACTAGTATACATTTTGTGTAGTTTTATAAGGAAACTAGCTTCAGTTCTGCTCGAAGCTTTGTCACACTTGCTTCTGTTTTTTTTGTTTTGTTTTGTTTTTTAGTAAGCCCTCATAGCCAGGATTAATTTTTTTGTCTGAAATGTGGTCTCTTATGTAATACAGTATGTTACTTTACTAATATAAACATTTTTCTTGGAGAAGTAAGGGACTATTTGTTGTTGTTTTGTTTTATTTACTTTATTTTTTCCCTTTAAGGACCATTACCACAAATGTTTCCATAATGTTGCTTTTGTCTAGTGTTTTTTTGTTGTTGTTGTTTTTGTCTTACGTTGTTAGAACATGGTGAAGAACATTATGAATCCTCATTAAGATTTTCAGAAATGTTATTTTGTAATGTTACAGCCTCATGGTTCTGATGATGTTCTGTATTAGTTTGTTATCAAAATGTCAAAACCTGGTGCCACTTTAACTTTTTGTAGTGTATTGTGCCTTGAGAATGGAGTTATTCCTAACTATGCCACGACCTTCTTGAATCTGATTGGTCATCAGGTGTTGATTCGTTTTCCATAACAGCAGCTCTGGCTGTTATTCAAATCACAGGTTGATATTAACATGCTTGTTCAAACCTTATCATTTCTATAGTAACAGCTCATACACAGGGATGTGTACGGTGGACAGTCCACATAATCTACAGCTAACGTTTAAGTATTGTTACCTAATGTTCTACTACATTAAATGTAACTATTAATTAACTTCAGAATTAACTTAAAATTAACTTAGTATTTAAGTTTTTTTCTTCTTCTTTTTTTTTTTTTTTTTTTTTTTTTTACAAGAGGCCAATAAATTTTATTTCCGCTTGTTCTGGGGTCCAAGTGTTCAGCATTGAACTTATTTGTGATGTCACACTCCATAGTATGAAAACAGACACTCTAGGTTTTAAGAATTTGTTGTTTTTCATAAGTATTTCTTTCTTTTTTTTTAAACTTAGTCTACTAGGTTTATTGATAATAATTTTATTGTGGCAGTTGTATACCATGTTTTACTATCAAAAAAGCTTTAGTTGTTCTGTCCCTGTACGAGTGTTATTGTGGAGAGCTGTGAATTGTTTGCCCAGCAGCGGGCTCACACACCTTCCCTTTCCCATCGCCCTGCTCACCAGCATCTAAACACAGAGGCACAATACTCTACACACAGAAACCCAACAGCATCCTGACTAATCTGATAACAGGCTTGTGGTGATAAAACAATTCGTTTTTTTATACTGATCGAAATTGTCCGATTAATCGATTTCCATTCTGCCGGCAGAATGGAACGCCATTGTACTGCAAGAAAGAGTTAAATATCATCTGTGTTATTTCAGAGTGAATGCATACCCACACATGTCATTGAATGTCAATTTATGGAAATGTACAAGAAAGACACAGGCACATGCAGGACATTATTACAGTACACAGAACAGTAAGGAGGGACACATGGTGGACATGATAAGGTGATGCGGTGAGGTAAGTTACAGAGATGCTGATATGTTGCTGCCACTGTTCTGTCCTGCTGCAGTATCTCACTGCTAATTAACACTGATTACAGGGCAATTACAACACTGTTAATCACATCCGTATTAGTTTAGCCATGCAGAGAGAGAGAGAGAGAGAGAGAGAGAGAGAGAGAGAGAGAGAGAGAGAGAGTTGTCATGTATATGTGTAGACAGGAGAGCTAAAGGAGGAAATGCTGTATGAGTGTGAGAGAGATTGTGAAAGTGGTAGAACAAGGCTTCACATTTCACCGAGGTGCGTGTGTCAGAGACCGAGAACCTGCGACAGGATTTCGTCCTATTAGACTGCACATGTATGATGAAGCACATCTGCACATCTGAATATCGCCTCTGTGCACAAAAATGTGTTTTGTGTCTATCTGTGCGTGTGTGTGTGTGTGTGTGTGTGTGTGTGTGTGTGCCTCCGCTGGAGAGTGGGAGAGATTTTCGAATGAGGTGAAAAGAGGCTGTATTGAATGAATATTTATACTATTGATTGTTGTGCTGTTTCCCCCCTTCTCTCTCTTGTTCCGTCCCTCCTATTCCTTTCCTCGCCAGAGAAGGAGGTCAAAAGTCACTCCCTCCTCGTTGTCACAGTTGCCAATCACCTCCCATTCTGCAGCACCCGTTGCCCTGGCAACCAAGGGATTCAGTTGCCAAGCACCCAGAGCTATGCACGTAATAGTTATTTATATATTTATTTATATCTTTTATCTATTTATTAATTCAGTGAGAGTGAGGATGAATGCTCACGTACATGCAAAGACACATGCGCACACACACACGTGCACGCGCGCGCTCACACACACACACACACAGAGGTAGCCTCAGGTGACTAATAGTGATTATCATTATAATAACAGTGATGTGGACAGGAGCAGACTCTATGCATTCTCTCGCTCTCACTCTCTCTAACACACACACACAGAATTTGTTCATCTCTTTGTCTCTACAACACATAGAAGCCCAGTCCTTAAAGAGAACTCGGATGATATATGTATCCTACAGCGATTTTCTCTGAACACATACACACACACACACACACGAACCGTAAGCAGTTTTCCTCTTGGGGACCAGCTAAATTCCTATCCTTGTGGAGACATTTGGGCCCCACTAAGACACTCTCTCTCTCTCTCTCTCTCTCTCTGCCACTCTCTCTTGCTCTCTCTCTCTCTCTGTCTCTCACTCTCTCTCTCTCTCTCTCTCTCTCTCTCTCGCTCTCTGTCTCTCTTATCTGGCACAAGACACTACAAGATAATTACAATGGTCTGACCTATTGAGAAGTAGCTACTACTGCACTGCAAACAAACAGAATAGCAGGGGCTCTCACACATGCTGCTGCTGCATTTGTGCACGTGTGTGTGTGTGTGTGTGTGTGTGTTTGCCTTGAGGCAGTCAGTGGCTGAACAGATGAGAGAAGAGCAAGTGGAAATATGAGAACTCTGCTCTGTAAAACAGGCCGAGACAACAACCCTACACTGCGCAGATAACAACCGGTTCCAATCAAATTATAAGCATTCCACAATCTAAAATGAAGTAATAATGCATACATAAAGATGAATATCTTAAGAGGCTGTTGGTCTCAATTAGTTGAAGCAGAGGAGTGAATTCAAGCTGATCACAATGTCTCACAGTGAGCGGAGGACCACATGGTGTTAAACCATAACTTAAATATCCTTTAGTATGTGCATCAAAATGATCACCAGTACATTTCATTGTCTGATATTTAGACCCTTACAAATGAATTACCATTAATAAGTCATTGATATGATACGTTTGTCTTATCTATGTATGTCACATATTAATTTTAATCATGATAACTATTTTTGGATTCCTCAATTAACTAAACATAAAGGTGGACACACTGGTGAGACCTGGTACTGAATCGACAAATGGCACATATGTTCTAACTGTCTACTTGATTGCATGCTATAACTCTGTATAGTCTAATTGTGTTTATATTTAGCACTTAAAAGTTTAACACATTTAAATTAATGTGTATAAGCAGTAGGTTTATTAGGATTTAAAGAATTATACATTTGAGGACCTTTTGGCTTATACTGTAATAAAGAAATGCAAAACGAGGCTGTTATACATTGTTTCAAACTGATCAAAAAAAGCAAGTGTAAAAGCTATTTTGTTCCTTAAATGTACTGAAAAATTGTGATTAATAATGTGGTTTCAGTAATTAGATTTCCAACCATACTTGTATGTCAGCAAAGAAGGTAGATTATTATGTAATAGAAAAAAAAAAGAATTCTGGCTGTCAGGGATTACTCGTGCGAAAGCCAAAACTTTCCAGAGGAAGTGAGATAGATTCTCCAAGATGCTTAGAAAAATGTACTAGCCAATGTTCCATATCAAATTTACCTGAAACTGCTGATGTATTTTTAAAGGCAAAGGGTTATTACACTAAATATTGACTTTGTTTAGTTTAGTGCTGTCCACTGTTCTTTATAGTTTTTTTTTTTATTACTATTTAAAAAACATTTAAGTTAATTATTTTTTAAGGCATCTTTGCTTAAAAGACACAAACATAAACTGCATGTTTATATACAGCATATATATATTTGCACCCTTGGTAAATATGAGCAAAGAAGGCTGTGAAAAATCGTCTATTGTTTAACCTTTTGATCTTTTGTTCAAAAATTCAAAAATATTCACAAAAATTGCTCTCATTGGCACCCCTGTGAAATAATATGAGAAAAGTATATTTGAAGTATATTCCCATTGATATTTTACATTTTTTAGTACACCTGGGTAACTAGGAACAGGAAATTTTTCAGCCATGACTTCCTGTTGCACAGGGGTATAAATATGAGGTAACACATAGGCCAGATTCCCTTAGTCATTCATAACAATGTGTAAGACCAAGGAATATAGCTGTGATGTGCGGGAAAAGGTTGTTGAGCTTCACAAAATGGGAAGTGGCTATAAAAAAAAGGCAAACGCATTGAAAATGCCCATTTCCACCATCAGAGCAATAATTAAGAAGTTGACTGGAAACGTTATGAATCAACCTGGAATTGGATGTTTGTCGATATTGTTTCAAAACTGTGAAGAGGTTGGTTCAAGTGGCCAAAAAATCTCCAAGAATCACAGCTGGAGAACTGTAGAAGTTAGTTGCATCTTGGTGTCAGAAAGTTTCCAAAACTACAATCTGAAGTCACCACAAGTTGTTTGGAGGGGTTTCAAGAAAAAAGCCTCTACTCTCATCCAAAAACAAACTCAAGTGTCTTTAGTTTGCCAGACACTACTGGAACTTCAAATGGGATCGGGTTCTATGGTCAGATGAAACCGTTTTGGTTTTCCACCAAAGGACCTGGACATTTTGTTAGGATACATGGCATCATGGACTTCATCAAATATCAACAGATATTAAATGAAAACCTGATTGAATCTGCCAGAGAGCTTAAAATGGGCCGTGGTTGGATCTTCCAGCAGGACAATGATCCAAAACATACATCAAAATTAACACAAAAATGGTTTCCTGACTATAAAATCAAGGTTCTGCCATGGCCATCCCAGTCCCCTGACTAGAAACCCATAAAAAACCTGTGGGGTGAACTGAAGAGGAGAGTCCACCAGCGTGGACCTAGAAATTTGAAGGATCTGGTGAGATTCTGTATTGAGGAATGGACTTAGATACCTTGCCATGTATTCTCCAACCTCATCAGGCATTATAGGAGAAGACTCAGAGCTGTTATCTTAGCAAAGGGAAATAGCATAAAATATTGACTAAAAGGATGCCAATTATTGTTGCACACCTATATTTAACAAAGATTTTTTTTATATATATATATAAACCTGTGTTTTGTTTGCAATTGTTTTATATCCATGATAGCAGAGTATTTTTGTGAATTTTGTGAACAAAAGATCAAAAGGTTAAACAATAAACACTACTTTTCACAGCCTTCTTTGTTCATATTTACCAAGGGTGCCAATATTAGTGGAGGAGTCTCTCTCTCTCTCTTTCTCTCTTTCTCCCTCTCTCTCTCTCGCTCTCTATATATACATAGATATATAGTGTATATAGTGTATATATATATATATATATATATATATATATATATATATATATATATATATATATATATATAAACACCCACATACACTTGGCTCTCAGGGGAGGATAGTGTGGAGAATCCTCTTCCGCTTCTCCTTCTGCCAGAGTATGAGCAGGGGTCTGGCTACTGTCATGGGCCTGTCTGTGCCTCAGTCTCTCCCTCCTCTCACAGCATAATAGCAGATTTAGATAATCACATTACACCCCATTATATACGATGCCACAGATAACACTGGCCTCACAATCGGACGCACAACATAAGCAAATGGGGTAATGTGTTTCACCGACCCTAAGCCCGGAAAATCATATTCAATTCACCACTGTATTACCAACAGAACACCAGTGAAGGGTTTTTAATACAGTGCTACTGCATATCCAGCTTTGATCAAGTCAGAGCAACGGTTACTGTTAAATGCAAGAAATTACATTATTAAATGTGAGAAAGTATACCGAACTGTGTTAAAACCAAGTGAGATGGGCTATATAAGGTCATGAACGTCTACATAATAAGCTAATAAACAGGGATAAGAGCCTTCTCTTAGGGAAAAGAGGCTTAGTAACCACATAGGCACTAACCTAAAATTGATGCATGGCTAGGACTGAGCTGCTGTCACTCAAATGTCATGCCATCAGATAGTGCAGGTTGAAATAGCTTTGGCTCTGAGTGTTCCTGGAACAGGCTCCAGATCCAACACAACCCTGATCAGGATAAGCAGTTACCAAAAATGAATGAATGAATTGAAATCACAGACATTGGCTTTTTTGTATACTCCATTGGTCCCTAAACTTTGATTCTAATGAAAATCCTATTTAACTTACTATTTCTTTAACATATATTACATCAGTAATTTCAGCTCTTAAAGCAGAATGTGGGATGTTACAAATGCATAACAAGCAGGACATCCACATGTATTTACTTTTAGGCTGTTAATTATTAAATAATAATAGATTAATTTGATTATAGATTAAAGTAGGTTTTTCAATATGTCAACTATTGAAAATATACAATGTTTTAAAATATATATATATTTTTTCACTTTTGGCATTGTAAAAAAAAAAGGTTCTTCACAAATAATAAATGTTCACTACTGTAAACACACCCTCCCGTGTGCAACTTTTAGTTCTGCTCATGATTCAGGTTACCATATTTAATGTTGTGACATAATGCTGATATAAATAGTTTTCTTTCATGATTGCTGCAGCTTTGTTACAAAAACAAATCATATTTTGGTATATTTGCTAACAGCAAACCTGCACTCAGTCCCAACTCTCTACTGAAACTGTCCAATAACTCTCTGTGTCGGCTATTTTTTGTGGTGCTGTTGTGCACATGCATCTGATAGAACTGGTGATGCATTCTGGGATTTGGAGTCTGTCATATGATAATCCTCTAATGTGAAAATGCTAGACGGTGCACTGCAGGCTTCAATATATCAATATTGAATATGCGTCAGTATTAAATTTCGCAAGTTTGTGTGGGCCGAATGAAATTACACAGCGTTTCTTTAGTTTGGTCCATATCTATAATTGGGTTGCATTTGCGCTGATTTTATTTAGACTAAGTCTCAGCTTTACATCGCTATGACACTGCAATTCTCAGTGTTAATACCATGTAAATATGCTGATGCTATGACGCATATAAAAGAGCTGCAATGCTCCAGGCCAAGCCTTTAGTCGATTTCAAACGGGCTGCATCATGTTGAACATTGAATCCTTTGCACATGCACAATAGGATTCTCCAGGTAGACTAATTCCTGGAGTGACAGAATGTCACGTCTTTTGTCTCCCTGCCTCTGGCTCAAGCGCTCTCTGCTGCAGGCTGTATGAGGATTGGAGGCTGCTATTGTGATGGATCTCTGGGCTTTGATGCAGCAGCTCCTCATGGAGCTGCTCTTTCCCTCTGACCTTATTTACCTCAGCCCCAGGAGCTGGAGCCGGACCATCTCTAGGTGCCTTGCGCGCACACACACACACAGATGCGCACACACACACACACACACACACACACACATACACACACACACACGCATGTATGCACACTCAAGCACACACACAGACTTATTGGATTTCCTCTCTGGTCCACGAGCTTTGATAAGGGCACCTGTCCACTCCAGGCTCCATCAGCACACAATAAAACACATGATGCCATGCTGGATGATCCCAGACTCCTTAAGCGATGGAGCCAGAAAGAGTATGGAGTGTGTGTCAGAAAGAATGAAAGAAAGAAAGAAAGAAAGAAAGTAAGAAACTCACCCTCGATACACACGAGAACACCATCATGCTTTTTATTTCTTTAATTTCCTAGGCTGTGTTATTTGATTTATTCCACCGTAGGCGTCAGATGAATACGGCTTCCACTCAGCTACGCGTATTCTCAAGCAATAACATCGACATCTGTATTATCAACCCAAGAATACCCGTAGTCGAGAAAGGAGCACAAACAGGGGCCACCGCCCTCCTCCACCTATTTTGCTTTTTTCTCTCTCTCTTTCACTCTCTGTTTTTCTTTGTTTCATCTCTCGTTGCTCTCGACGCTCCTCTAGATGGTGGGAGGGCAGGAAGAATGAAAGATTTGGAAGCAAAATCCAAGGTCTGAAAAGACGGAGAGAGAAAAAAAAAGAAGCATTTTGAATAAATGGAGAAAACAAATCGAAATTCTAAACGAACTAATACCTTGAAGCGGCTTTGTGCCTGCAAAACCTTCATCCAATTTAATAAGTAAAGATGAATAAACATGTAGAAGTACAAACATCAAGAGACAAATAATAAAGACTGTACACAGCTCATTGAAATAAATACTGTAAAATGATTTAAGGAATGAAGCATCATACTGGGTTTTATTTATTTATTTATTTTATTTTTTACAGGTTACAGGTGAGATTTGCTGAGGTTGTAGGGTTATATAAGGCAATCTATCATTTTAACCTGATATGATTTGTCCTACAGGAAAAGCAGAATAACTCACAAGGAGCAGTATTTGGAGGTGTATGAGTAAGTAACTCAGCAAAACAGAAATAATAAGGTAATTACATACCGTAGATAGTCAATAGATACAGTCAAGTGCAACATAAAGGACAAAATACAGAAACAGCTTGAGTAAAAATTTGCTCACTTTTTATTTATATATATTTATTATAAAACAACCAGATGTCATACGCTGCTGGTGACTGAGAATGACATGATGTTGATTTTGCCTTATGTTTTGGCTTATTCCTCTGTTGCAGGATAGATCACCATTTTGATTTTAACTTACAATTAGTTTCTTTGTAGAATAAAGCAATATATCCATTTGTTTTCATTGAAAACCATGGTGAATGAAAACATTAGTTCTAATGTAACTGTACATATGTTACTGTTAATCAGCCATCAGTAGATCTTCACTGAAATTTACTGGAAAATAGAGTCACTAAAAGGATGCAGGAAAGTTTATACTATTGCCATGTATTCAGGAATTCAAATAGTATACAGGAACATATACTATTTGCTAAACGACAAAAAGTGCGAAATGTATATTTTTTTTATCCTGCAATCACGTATGGTTTCAGGGGAACGAGTGAATGGAAATTCACACGTGCCCACCTACAACCAGGAGGGCTGATGAGGACAACACACTGCCTCCCCTACTCATCACGATGCCAGCTTGGCACAGTTGAGTACCACAGTCGCCTCTTGTGGGCAGACAAAAAGAGAGAGAGAGGATGAAAAAGGGAGACTAAAGCTTCAGGCAGAAGCTAAATTCAGCTGCATGTTTAACCACTGTGTGCAAATAAAGTTGTGACATCCAGAATTTAGTGTTTGCAAGTATCTTAACCCCAGGCATTGTCAACAACTATTCTGGCATTTAGTTGTGAGTGCGACTCACATGTAAACTCACACATCACACAATCACATGCAAGCACGCACGCATACAAACACGCTCTTTACTGGGGGTGCAGAATACACCGACAGCACACTGAGACTGAGAAATAAAAAAAATTAAAAGAGAGAGATGGAATAGAGTTTGACATATGCCCATTTTGAATGCCCCGAATGAACTCATTTTCTGAAGAATACATGTAGGTCTTCTTAATTCATCTGGAAATCAATGCAAAAGGAAAACTCCTTTCCCTGCACTGAGCAAAGCTAAAATATCAAAGCATAAAAAAACACAGACGCAGCTTGAAAAGCAACCTGTGTGCATCCTGAAAAACACATCTTTTTAAAGGGTTAGATTTCTACAAGAAACACTCACTCTCATGAAAAGCCACATTAAAGACAGAACCAAAAATATGTCAGCCTCTTTGTAATGCTGAGCCAAAGATCCCCCTTTACCTCCCTTCATCTCTCTTTCTGTCTTTCAGTAAAGTCTATAGACTCTGTGTGTGTGTGTGTGTGCGTGCGTGCATGTGAGTGTATGTGTGTGTGTGTGTGTGTGTGTGTGTGTGTAGCTATAAGACTTTGTCGGTTAAAAGCTGCAAATGTGGCAACTTTGATGGTGCTGAAACCACATATTAAAGCAAAAGACTTCATGGGTCTGCTGTAAAAACTTGCTAGCTACATATATTTAAAATAATAAATTGCCGAACCGCTACAAAGGCATATGTATGGTCTTATGTATTTCTAGCCAAATGTAAATTTCATATTTCTCATATATTCATACTAGTGCAATAGCAAGCAATTTGTAAGGAATAGATATGGATAGAAGACCTTAAAAATAACCATTAAGAAAAAACCCATCATTTTCACCAGCTTAATTCAAGTTTGAATTCAACACATAATTTTGTCAATGGCAATGTTAAAAGTGACAGTGGTAGTGGAATCTAATTGTTGAAAAGATATATCTATATCATATATCATCAAATTATAGACAGGAGATGTTTGGCCTGCAGCTGCTGAACATGGTTATGTCAATTTTTATACACATAAATCTTAAAAAAGAATAATAAAAAAAATTCATAGTCATGGACATATCAGCTCAGAGAGTGTGTATTTGGAAACAGGAAACTTGAAGTCATTGCTCGCTTCTTGCTAGAATTATCTATAGTACAATAAGTGAAGCCCACATGTGGTGAAAAGATATAAACCATAGAATATGCAATAATTGCAGTTTTCCTTGTGCTGTTTGTTAAGCCCTTGGGGTGGTATAAATGGTAAATGCACTTATATAGCACCTTTTAACCTTTGCGGTTTTAAAAGCACTTTACACTGTTTCTCATTCACCCACACACCAATGGCACCAGAGCTGCCATGCAAAGTGCTAGCGTGCCATTGGGAGCATCTTGGGGCTCAGTCTAAGACTAAGATATACACACTCACCAGCCAGTTTAATAGGAACACCTGTACACCTACTCATTAATGTAATTATCCAATCAGCCAATCATGTTGCAACAGCGCAGTGTATAAACTCATGTAGATACAGTTCAAGAACTGATGTTCACATAAAACGTGAGAATGGGGGACAAAAATGTGATCTTAGTGACTTTGACCATGGAATGGTTGTTGGTGCCTTTTGATCTCCTGAGAATTTCATGCACAACAGTCTACACGGTTTACACCGAATGAAAACAAAAATAGTGTCTGGCAGTTCTGTGGGTGAAAAACGCCTTGTTGATGAGAGAGGTCAGGGTAACTCAAATAACCACTCTTTACAACTGTGGGGAGCAGAAAATTATCTGAAAATGCACAATACGCCAAGGTGGATAGGCTACAACAGCCGAAGACAACATCAACTTCCACTCCTGTCAGCCGTATATATGTACATATATATATATATATATATATATATATATATATATATATATATATATATATATATATATATATATATATATATATTTATATATATATATATATATATATATATATATATATATAAATTTGTGCATGTGTCTGTTAGATGGGTTATGCGAAGGTGTGATTTAGGGCCACACATAGCAACAGGATCACAGATGTCAGGTCTGCAGCCCAAAGGCTCCCCTGTTCCCTCATGCTGCATCAATTATTTACCATGTTTATCTATGCAATTTGAGGGCTGCTGCTAAGCAAAGCTGCTCACAAATTGGTTGAAGCAGAAGCTGAATTCCTTTAACAACAACAACAACAACAACAACAAAAAAGACCTGGGTAAAAAGATGCATTGTCTGTTTTAATCCACTGTTTTAGTGAAATGTTACAGGTTACAGTAAAGCCAAAACACAGAGGATACTCTGATTTACATCAGCTACTTTCTATTTTAAGTAAAAATGCACAATTTGTATCATGTTATAATTTATTATTTGACATCATAAGTTCTAGTGAAGTAACGGACAATATCCAGCTACCACATTTCCACTCCTCACTACTCTCTGATGTCCCATTGCAGTGCACAAAGAATCATGAAAGCATAAATTAGTGAAAAAAAAAAAACAACCAGAAGGATAACAAACCCTTTCAGCTGTAGCTGTATGTGTTCAATAACGTCAGGCATAATTGAGCCCGCACGGACTGTTCTAATCGCAGCCGCTGAATTGAAACAGGTGCTAATTAAGGGGGCAGCCAATAGACACCTTGAACAGGTGAAGCGGAGGAAGCTCAACTGTGAAAACAGAATGCTAGATTCTCTAGCAACTCAGGAGGTCTCGTGTGGAATGCGAGAGATAGGAAAAATGCTTTTCGTTGAGCAGCACACAAAGATGCATACACACATACACCTCTCTCTGCAGATTCTCTCTATCTCTCTTTTTTTTTTGGAACGCCAAAACTGGCATTTAGCGGAACACAAGCCGAGAGAGGATACAGGGAAGCCAATTACCAGACAGATGTCAATGTATGCGCTACAATACTAAAGGGAGTCCAATTACCACACAGCTGTTCTGTTTTTCCTTCCCTCTCCCACTCCCTTGCTGCCTTCCCATATTCCCCCTACTCTCTCTCTCTCTCTCTCTTCCTCCAGCTCCCTTTCTTTATTGCTACTCCTGTTACTCATCCTACCTTACCTATTAACCTATTACTCCCCTCTCTTTCTCTCTGTGTCACCCACCCCCACCCCTGCTTCATGCCAAATGGAAAGGGTGAGAATGTCAATCTTGACACTCAAATGTGTGTGCATGTGTGTGTTAGAGAGAGAGAGAGAGAGAGAGAGAGAGAGAGAGAGAGAGAGAGACAGACAGAGAGAGAGAGAGAGAGAGAGAGATTTGTTTGAGGGGGGGTGCACACACG
Source organism: Ictalurus furcatus (assembly GCF_023375685.1). Taxonomy (NCBI): domain Eukaryota; kingdom Metazoa; phylum Chordata; class Actinopteri; order Siluriformes; family Ictaluridae; genus Ictalurus; species Ictalurus furcatus. The sequence goes on along the minus strand of NC_071256.1, from coordinate 25,612,182 downwards.
CACACATCAGAACCAAGGACAGCTCCCAGAGGAGGGATCTCGGTACTGGTTTGCTGGTTGCTTAACAGGAGGCTCTTATGCCTTGATGCACACATGTGCACACATACATAAGCACCCATTAATGTGGGAGCACGCACACACCCACACATCTGCCACACACACACTACTACTTTCTTTCCCCCTTTTCCTCTCACTTCCTCCCTTTATGTTCATCTCTTTTGCTCTGAAATGGACCTGTCTTCATTTAGATCTTTTGGACTTATTAATTATCCTATTTTCTGCATGGGCCCTCCAATTTTAGGCCATATTAAAAAATCATTACTGATGAGCAATTCCACTATTAAAAAAAAAAACAAAAAAAAACTATCACAATATTCAATATTTTATGCTTCCTATAAAGATGTAAATAGATATTAAATCTGTATATGATATGATTACTTGGACATGATGCACAATTGAAACCAGAGTCCACCCTTTAATTCTAGAGAACTAGAAAGACACTTCACAAAGTCAATTTCATTTCCACGGAACGAATCAAGTAAGCACAGACCTTCCTACCGTCAGTCAGCTCATTTGTAGTATTCCTACAGAATTCGATTCTCTCAGTTCCACTGAGAAATTATGCCATATCCAGATGTTCTTGCAGAGCTCTATATAGCTGTACTCAAAGCTTGGTACGCTTTTAGCTCCGGTATGCTGTGCTTTCCTTTCTGCATTCACAGGAAAGCTGTATTTAAGCAGAGTCAAAACAGTGAACTGAATTGAATTGAGTATTTGAATGCCTTTTGTCTATATCTAAATCTGCCTTTCTCTTTCAGTCTATTACAAAGAACAATCTGAAAGTACGCAGGAAGGCAGGGGACTGCCAGAAGCTAGAACAGAGTGTGTGTGAGAGAGAGAGATAGAGGGAGTGTGTGTGTGTGTGTGTCCGCTTATTCTCTCCCCCTCCCTTGATCAATATGAATCTAACTGAGCAAGGAAGGAGTTCAGAGAGTTCATCTTCACCCTGCCATGCCTACAGGCGCACACGCCACCACACACTGATCACACCATGCCACCTCTCCCTCTGTTTTTCTTTCTATTGTAACTCACTTGTTCATTCCCTTTACTATATCTACCATATCTCATCACCTCGCTTTTTTACACCCCTACTTTCACTGCTATTTACCCATGAACTAAGTAGGCTGAAGTAGAAAGAAAAAAAAACGCATTGCAAAAGTAGGCTATCTGAGAAAAAACGCCCTAATCCAATAGCGTTCATCTTTAGCATCCCAAACCCACGTCTGACCATCTGCCACATATCCATGTCATAGGGCAGAGTAATGTGATCCCGTGCACCCTTCTGGCCAATTTCGAGTGTTATGCACAGAACGGGCTACTTCCTTACTTACTGCTGGGCCAGTGGTCAGAACTCATCTGAATGACAAGCTCATATGTATATGCAGTCCCACAGCAAAAACAAAAGTGACTAGGCAGAATATGTTGACGGACTTAAACACAGTATGAATTGAATTACACATTTCGTTTATTTCCATCACCATGACTAAATCAGACCACTCGACAGACCAGCTCGTTTTGTCCATTCTCTTTTGCTTGTTTAGGAGGTAGGTTGTTTTTGACCTGCTGGACTTATGAGCCTATAGGCCGCACATACACGACACTCTCAGAAATAAAGGTAGCAAAATTTTTCATTGTCACTGGAGTAGTACCTTTAACGGTACATCTTTTGTAACCTTTAGTACCTTCAACCTTAATCGTTTAAGGTGCATAACTGGACCTTAAGGACCACTGATGTACTTTTAAAGCAACACATGCTACAAGCTACTGTAGACCTTCCCAGGTAAAGGTGCAAAAGATGCTCCTTGATGGTACCATCGACCATACCAGGCTACAGGGAAAAGTATAGTCTGGTCGCTTTCTATCTGAGAGTGTAGTGCACACTGGAGTGCACAGTGAGAGTGTAGAGGGTTGCGCCGGCGGAAAGCGCATTGAGCACTGAGCGCTCGGTTACACTCATGGACAACGAGTAGTGAATACAGCACTCAGCCCGAATACAGATCAGCGCACGAGCGGAAGGGGGAAAAGCCACACACACACACACACACACACCCACACACACTACTATTTCCACTTAACGTAGCTTTTATTCCGACAGACAAAGTGTCATTCACGTATAAAGCTAGAAACGAAAGAGTCTCGTGTATTCTTTAACACGCTGGAAACCATAACGGCGCGCGAGCTCGATACCGTTTCAAATAACCGGTTTTCGCATCACTGCGTACTACTGAGTCTTTGGAAATGCTGTCGCGAATTAGAAAACACACAGACACACACACACACACACACACACACACACACACACACACAATCTCTCTAACTGTCTATAAAAGATTTTAGGAATAAACAGTAACTCACCCCTCGCTGTTAAATCCTGCCAACGGGGGTAAAACAGCTGAGATGAAGAAGGAGGCGGAAGAAATCTGGAGGAAGACTACAGAAAGAACACATAATAGCCATACTGGGGAAACGCCCCCTCCAACAACTATACCTCTCTCTCTCTCTCTCTCTCTCTCTCTCTCTCCCATTGTTGAGCCAAACGCGGTCAAAAAGGGGTGCGGTAGAGAAAAGAGGCGATCGAGTTGGGCACAAATCCCATTCAAACAGACATAGGTGAAATGTATACACGAGAAATGCAATTATTTCACGTGAATAATAATAATAATAATAATAATAATAATAATAATAATAATAATAATAATAATATAGCATTTCTGTGTGGCAGCTGTTATTAATCACATTACATCCATCCCATAATCCACAATCTCTAATTCACAACATTACAGAGACCACGCATAGATATAATTGAATTCAATGCAGGGAATTAAAGGTCAATTTCGGAGGAATGAAAAGTAATTAAAGTGGTGTAAAATTGCCAGGATGCCCCCTCCTTTAAAGCAGATGGCCCTTGACAAGATAGTGGTATGATTAATTAATTTCCTCATCATTACATTTCCAAAAATAGATGAAAAGTGGAGCTGCCTATTGGGCTATTAAATGAGCTATATATAAGACTAAAGCAGTAGGGATCTGGCTAGACTTTGCCAAAAAAATAAAATAAATAAAAAATAAAACCAAGCCAAGCTCTTTTGTTAGAAAAAACTAGCTAGATACAATCTAAATATATGTTTTGTTGCTCATTTAGATGTTTGTTTAGGGCTTTGAGAAATTTATGAAGAATTGAATGATGAATCAAAATACTGCTGAAATTGGATTGATCTCAGGATCTTATAAAAATGCTGAGAAGTGTGTTAGAGTAAAATAAGCGTTATGATTTCAAAACAAAACACCAGCTGATCCGTATTGCACTTAAGCGAATAGGTTACTCAATGGTTTATTTATATTGTATAGAATTGTTAGGCTACATGAATTCCTTGAATTAAAATAGGCTGAATTAAACACTGTGCACATGTCCATTTAGAACCAAAAAGGGATTTCAGTCTGATGCCATAGGAGAACCACTTAAGTTACACACAGAATCTTTGACTCTCAAGTTCTTTAGAAAACCATCTATTTATTGGTGCTTTAAAGAAGCCAGAAATGGTTCTTCACGGCAATCCAACACGGTACCATGTTATAATAAGTTCTTTAAAAGAAATCCTTAGTTAGTGTTTTAAGTAACCAAAGTACGGTTGTTAAGAATAATGCAGAAGAACCTTTTCCAGTCCCATAAAGAACCTTATACGGTTCACTTTAACCTGTTAAGGTTCAAGAACCAATACACTGCTCTGAAAATGAACCATGTTCTTGACAAGAAGAAGTGGTTCTTGACAAGAAGAAGGTTCTTTGCAGAACATCTGGTGCAGCAGAGAACCACTGAAGAACCTTTATTTTTGAGAGTGTAGGAGTCAAAATGCCCCCCCCCCCCCCATTGGAAGGACTCACATATCCCTGATGGCATGAACACATTTCTCATTCTCGCTCTCTATCACTCTCTCTATCACTGTCTCTATATATCCATTCAAACATCCCTCTTATTAAATAGTAATTCTTAATGTTCATCTTGTATTTTTGTGTTGCATTACTTCTGCTTTCCCCTTTCTCAGATTGCTCTTACACACAAGACCATTTATTCATCTACTATATTTTACAGTAGCAACCTTGCAAAATCTTTAAGAGTCTATGAGAAACACCACCTACTCCACCTCTTCACTGTAATATTGAGTTTTTCCCACTGATTTTTGGAAAGTCTGCAATATTTTAAAGCTTCTGGCACCATAAACACCCTCTGGCCCACAGTACAGGAGTGTCAGCCTCTTTTCTTTTTTTCCTTTTTTGAGTCGTGATACTGAAGCAAATAGTACAGCAAGCAGCAGCCCACACCCATTGCTTTTTTATAGCTATGATGAATTTATTTTCATATGTTCATCACAAATAACACTTCCTTCTCTTTGTCCCTTATTATGGCATACACACCACAAGTTTCCCTCTCCCTCTCTTTCTCTCTCTGTAGCTATATTTAGCGGCAGGTTAACTGCCCTGTCAGAGGTCTGATTTGTATTCCTGGCATGGTTCAGTGTCTGAGCGTGCTGTGGGTCTGAACAAAAGGAACCGTTTGAATATGAACAATTCTGAAGGCCTAGAGAATCGCCATCCTGTGCACACACCCCCCCCCCCCACACACACACACACACACTGCCACCTGCTAATGGAGGAAGAGAGAGAGAGACAGGGTGGTGGGGGTGGTCGGGGTGGTTGAGGGGTTATGTCCCTTATGGAGATTTTTTGCAAAGAAATCACTGGGACACAATTATACCTTATAAATTAAAACCTTATAAATTAGTGCTTACAAATGAACCATTGACTAATAGGCCTATCACTATCACGGCAGGGGTTAATCAAAGAAACAGAGTAAACTTTGATTAATGAAGCTTTCAGTGGGTCATATTTCTCATTTGTAAGACATCTGGTTGAATGTCAGATAAATTGCACATGATTTTCAGATAATGAGTTGAATACAGAATCATTTTCATTTGCTAAATGTATGTGCTAAAGTAGTTAAAAAAATATTTAAAGATTTTTTATAAATCTCCTTGTTTCTGAAAGCATACGGGAAATAAATGAGGCTATACTGACATGAGAATTTTGATCATGCTCTTAAAAAATGGGCAGAATGATAAATGACAAAACACACAGCCTTGTAACTTTTGAGACCAATCTCCAGTGCCATTCTTGCCCTGGGCTGTAATTTACCTGTGACTGAACACATCAGTTCAATGAAGAGCTCCTTATTTCAGATCATCAGCAAAAATGCAAAGTGAACCAATGTTCCAGTTCTCTTATAGATGGATTCATTGTTTTATAAGGAGGTTCATTTTGGGGTTCTTTCAGTAATACCTTAGCACTTTCTACTGTATCATTAATATATGTGCACTTATTATGGACAATACATTTCAACACATTTCCTAGTACTGAAAGAAAAATGTTTAATAAAATATTCTTCAAAATGCCTACAGAGGAAGCCTAAGGTCTATTGTTGTGGAAGTTATTAAGTGTTTTTAACTGATTTTTTTGGTATAATCCTTTTTGTAGAGGGACTAACAACAACAACAACAACTACTACTACTATTATTATTATTATTATTATTATTATTATTATTATTTTAGTTTTGTGTGGATTCGATCATGTCTGACTACCACAAAACCTAAAGGAAAGCAATAATTAAAAAAAATACCGTATCACTTCCGTGATGAACATTTAAAAAAATTAAAAATGAATTTGCTTTATACTGACACACACACACACACACACACACACACACACACACACACACACACACACACAGCATTTGGTATTTAACAGCTGCCCTTAAACTTTTATTATAAGTACATTTTGAGTCAAAAGGTTGTCTGTTCTTTTTTCACTATTGGGAAATATGTCTAAATTATACTAATGGGCACATATGCTGCTGATGCAGGATACTAATGTGGATACATATTACATAAAAATGGTGGAGTATTAAAAAAAGAAGATGATCTGCTTCTGCTTTAAATTTGAACCTTTTATGCCTTTCTGGTGATGTTAGCAGAGCAAATGTAGCAATTACTGGCTTTTCAACATCACACACCCATATTATATCTTTAACATAATATCCATCCATCCATTCATCCATCCATCCATTTTTTTGTACCGCTTATCCTGAGTGAGCTAGATTAGCTAGCCTTTGGATGTTTACAGTATTAAAGCTATGTGTTTAACTTAAGATGTCCTTTTACTCTTCGGTAGTGATTGTTGAATTAAATATAGTTAAATGCTGCTACAGTTTATAAGTAACGCTCATGGCAATGTGTAAGGGACATCTTTGCTAGCTAGCTAACTTTGTAGCTAGAAACAAGTATGAATGAACTAACAAGCCACTGATACCCAACAGCCATTGGCTACATTTGGCTTTTTTTTTTTTTGTATGCTGTTGATAATGGAGGTGGCTTTTACTTCAGCACTTGGTTAGTTAACATAATTGTTCAAAAACTGCATGTCTTTTTTCCCTATACACACACTATTACTCAGATCAGTGTGTTTTGTACTCTTATCACCACTGGATATGACTCAAAATAATGCCAAATTGATTCAGTGGGTGCTTGACATGATTTTAGTCACCAGTTCCTCTCACAGAGCAAAGCATTTAGATATAATGTAATGACTAGTGTTCAGTGGAGGTATAAGTGTGCTAACATCCAGCTGTGAACATGTATTAATAATGCTTACATTGAATGCAGAAATGGTTAGAAAATGCTTTTAGGTTCATTTAGTAGCAGTTAATAGCTATTATATCTTGTCATATATATCAATATCTATGTCCAGAGAAGAATGATTAAGTTAGTAATTATTATGAGCCTAAAAGAGGGAGGATAGCTGGACACATGTGCTAGTGCTCTTGAATGTACATAAATGAAACCAGTATCTGCTCATTTGTGTGTATGTGGCCACACCGACCACACAGAAAATAAACATGTTTTATTCACCTGAGAAGAAGATATAAGACCAGAGAAGGAATGGACAGTTATGCTATTATTTTCCGGTCACAGATGGCTGTCATATGGATGGGAGTCCCAATTGGGAGAAACTACTTTCTGTCACACTCATGGTGTGTTGATGTATGACCCTAACATTCCACCTAATCTTATCATGACTTCAAATTGTGAAATAGTTGACCACATATTGCTAATGCAGTTATCACGGCAATGCACCACTCAAATGATGAGCAATTGTCAACACCCAAGTGCTCAGTTTTCAGCCCTAATGCCAAAGCCGGCCAGACTGAACCATAAAGACAAATTCATAACTCTTTTGTCTTCGTAATTTCTCCTATCAGGGCAAGCCTTAGCTATTACTTACATCTCTTTTTTTCTACATTTCTACATAATTCACATGGCAGAATAGTCTTTGAGTTTCATTGCATGAAGTGGGATAATTCCTCTATAAACATGACATGACATTCGTGACATTTCACGTCAGTGCCTGACAAACTGTCTGCAAACATCTCCCTCAGTGAGAGCATGATGCAAGTTGGGCATCACGCCCTGCAACAGAGAGAGCGAGAGAGCGAAAGAGAGAGAGAGTGAGAGAGAGAGAAATAGAAGAGAGATAGAGAGAGAGGGAATTGATATTTCCATTATTAACTGAATATTTGAGATATGACTTTAGAATAATATAAATAAGTTATCAATTTCGAATTTTATCACCGGATTATTTAATTTCCTACTTGTTACTCTGTGAGGTTTCAACCTTCCTGAACTGTGACAGTTTAAGTATAAATCTACATTATAGAATATCACAGGTGCCTTTGTGGATAATCATTACATGTCATTTTAATTTATGAACAAGCTTTGTGTGTGTGTGTGTGTGTGTGTGTGTGTGGGTGTGTGTGTGTGTGTGTGTGTGTGTGTGTGGGTGTGTGGGTGTGCAGGCAGGATGACTCAAGAGGATGACAATGGTAGATCGCTCATATTCAAACCCCATAATGACGATGATGATGATGATGAAGATTAGGATCATGGTGATTGATTTGCAGAACAGAAGAGGAGGGGACAAGGAAAAGAGACAGACAGGGAGATGAGGTTAAAGAGAAAGAGCAAGTGAGGTTATTGCATGACAAGGTAATATTTTGCGTCAGTCAGAATTGTACACAAGGGAAAGTCAGAAGCAAAGGTGAAGGCAAGTACAATTAAAGTGTGTACAGTATGTATGCACATTACTTTCTTTCCCTCTCCCTTCTTCTCTGTGGCCTTTGTGTCCACCCATCGTACTTCTTGTAAACAGTCCAAGCTCTGGGATGTGGGATGTCCATCTGGAAGTTTGGCCCTGACAATTCAGTTTCTCTCAATCCCTCCCTCTACAAATGTGTGTGTGTGTGTGTGTGTGTGTGTGTGTGTGTGTGTGTGTGTACTGTACTGTACACACAAGACTGGATGGCTGTCTGTTTGCTCTGATCTCATCCAAGATACTGATGGGTTTTTTTCCCCTCTATCTGTCTGTGTATATGTGAAGACTGTTTGCTCTCTTTGATTGTCAAGGAGTTATGTTATGCATCGTTTATATCTTCGTCTCCTCTTTTCTTGTCCTTTGTTCCTGTTCTGCTGTGTCCTGTCTCCACTCTTCTCCTCTCATCTCCTCTCCTCTCTTCTCATCTCTTCTCCTCTCCTCTCTTCTCCTCTTGTCTCCTCTCCTCTATTTTCCTCTCTTCCCTTCTCCTCTCTTCTCCTCTCCTCTCCTCTTTTCTCCTCTCCTCTCTGCTCTAATTTCTGCCTTTCTCTCTCCTCTCCATTATAGGGAGGGCAGTTGGAGGCCATGGGCCTGCTCTGGAGATCAGGGTAATGGTCAATGTTGAGGAGGGCTAATAACATTACAGAGGCTTTAAAGAAAGAGGAAGGACTGATGGGGGGAAGAAGCGTAGGGTTGTTGGATAATGGGGGAGGGGCAGGTGCAGCTCTAATGGCTTTTTAAAAAGGTTACAGCATGTCTCTCTGCTCTCATAATGGGGCCCTGCCTGTGCTGGAAATGCAATTTCCGGGAAAGATAATGTTGGAGTGAGTGGTGGGTCCTGAGTATTGAGAGAAAGAGAAAGAGAGAGTGAGAGAGAGAGAGAGAGAGAGAGAGAGAGAGAGAGAGAGAGAGAGAGAGAGAGAGATGGTGGAGAGAACATGATAACTGACATGATAACTGACTAGAGATTTTAGACATTAAAGACATTTTGTCCATCTATTTTCATGATTATGACCTATGTTCTGCCTTACAAGTGACACAACCCTGGTTAAAAGTGGTGAGCTCATGGCTAATTGATATAACGTCACTCGGGTTTAGGGGAAAAGCAAGTAGGATGTGAGTCATCCACACTGCATCTGCTTGAATAAAGTACTTGTCTTCCTGCATCATTGAGTACTCCGGCAGTGCCCCGATCCAAACGCCGAGCCCTCCTGCTCACCCCCTACTCACTTCCTGATTTACTGATTTACACTGCAGGTGTACTCACACTTAAGATCCATGCTGGAGGTGGCAAATGTATTTAGGCAGCATTAAAGGCTGCAGATGATATTTGTATAAATGACTACTGGAGTACTTTGGATCAACATTGATTGTGATATAAAAGGGAGAATTATATGCTGTATTGCACAAAAGGTAAAATTAAGCACCTGGTCTGTATGAATATTGCAAATATGTAGTAATCACTGGAGTTAAAGGAAAGCCTAAAGAAGAATCTCTTGACTAGTGTGACTGACTGAGACACATTTGATCATAGTGAATCTAGGTACCAAAGTAATTAGGAAATCATATCCATATCCATATCAGAATATCCTTGACAGAAAGATTTGATAGCTCTTTAGATATTTCTCACTTTCTCTTTTTTCTCACTCAGCCACAAGAAGCAAGTGTTTTATTATAAATGACAAGAACGGAAAAAACAAAACAAAAAGGCCATGTCATGTAAGTGATTGCATCAATGCTTCTTAAAATGGATGAAAAATATAATTATATTACATTTCTTACATCACTGAGTCTCAGTGGTGCCATGATGTTGTTTAGACTTTTAGGTGCAGGGACCAAAGATAATAAGTCATTAACTATTAAAAACAGTTCCACTAGTAGCATGTGGCTATGAATTTAAATTGCCTAGCACTGATATCGCAGCATTCCAGTAATACACAATATTCTAGTAATACACGCTATATTTCAGCTAACTTAAGTCAAGACAACGCATTTTCTCCGGACTTTACATAATAAATGAAAAATAATTCTGTCACTTGTCACCAATATGCATTATTTAGATGAGATAATAAAAATCAAACCATCGTATCTTATGTACCATAATTTATGTATTAGTTTATGTATGTATATAAAATCATAAACCAGATGAGTAACTAATATATTTATGAGAGTAATGCTGTCACTGATCCTCTACTTCAGAAACTTCATACTAATAAGCAGTAATTTTGATTAGTAGTCGGCCAAGACCAAAGACTGCTGTATGGCCAGTTATTGACTAACAAACTAGCTCCATCCAGTGGCAACTTTGCAAACAGCATGATGCTCTGAGTGTCATTGAGTCCCCTCCTGGTAATACTCAGTTTCTGCAATGGACAGGTTTCTAGTACTGGTTTTAGTACTAGTATTGCTACAGTTTTCAGTAAATGGTCTTACATAGCGCCAACCTTAACAGTTCTACAAAGCACTTTGCACTGTTTTCTCAGTGTAAAATGTCTTCACCACGGACACGTTAGCATGTGGAGGTACGTCAGCCGGGAATTGAACTGCCAACCCTACAATTAATGGACAACCCGCTCTACCACCTGAGCCATAACTGCCCAGTTTCAATAAATGCAGGTTTATCAGTTAAACACCTAAGTGTCACAGCTGTGTTCAGAAAGCACCACCAACCCAAAATAATACTATGGTCAGAAAGGACCAAAGATTATAAACACAAAATTCTCTAATTGCAAACCTACTTGGTGGCCCAAAATGGTATGTAGTGTGACCAAGATACTGGTAATTTTATTTCTGAACTACTCACGGAGACAGTGATACTACTTTGTTAAAATGTACTATGTTACCTTAAATACATGACAGTGATGTTAGAATTTAAAAGCTGTGATTTTGAATTTAAAAACATCCTATAGGTTATTTGAGGTTGTAGAAGTTGTGCAGGTTTTGTCACACCAATCGACCCTGCACAACAGAGCGGCCAACCTTTATAAATGCGAGCATAAATGACTACTAAACACTAGTTATGCAAATGTAAAAAGTTGAATAGTTGTTTCTTTTTTGAACATTTTAGGTCATCCTGATATATTCAAATAATAGTTTTAAGTCTCTGTGTAAATGTTAAATATAATTTGAAATGTTAAATCCATCCATTCCATCCATTTTTCGTACCTGGAGCCTGGAGCCTGTCCCAGGGAACTTGGGGCACAAGGAAGGGGACACCCTGGGTGGGGTGCCAACCCATCGCAGGGCACAGTCACACACAAATTCAAACACTATGGACAATTTGGAAATGCCATTCAGCCTACAATGCATGTCTTTGGACTGGGAGAGTACCTGAATACCTGGAGGAAACCTCTGAAGCATGGGGAGAACATGCAAACTTCATGCACACAGGGCAGAGGCAGGATTCAAACCCCAAACCCCAAACCCCAGAGGTGCGAGACAAACATGCTATCCACTAAGCCTAAATCTAAATGTTTTATGTAAATGTTAAGGATGTGTTAAAAATAAATATAAATGTGAAATATAAATATAAATCTCCAGAATTGCCATATGGCACCCTCAATTTGCTTCAGCTTGGTTCTCAGTGTTCCAGTTTACACATAAGTTCCCCAGGCTTTGGACAAGCTCTAAAAAGGCCACATGCAAGTGCCTGGGTGTCAACCCATTCATACCTTGTGTATCTGCACAATGCATATTTCCATGTCCCCATCAACCCAGAACACAGATGTTTTTTGAGGTTCGCCTTCCAAGGACAGGCATTCGAATACAACGTATTACCTTCCTCTAGTCCCGAAAGGGTTCTTGAGCTGTATGCAGGTGTCCACCATTCTCGCACACAATACAGTACATGTGGATGTTACTTTGACACATCTTACCTACCTAAACATTGTTGCAGCCCAAGTACACCCCCTCATGGCAACAATATTCCCTAATGGCAGTGGCCTCTTTCAGCAGAATAATGCACCCTGCCACACTGGAAAAATTTTTAGAAATGGTTTGAGGTGTTGAATTGGCCTCAATCTGATCAAGCATTTATGGGATGAGCTGGACAAACAAGTCAGATCCATGGATGCCCCAGCTTCAGAGGTCTTGTGGAGTCCATGCCTCGATGGGTCAGAGCTCTTTTGGTGGCACAAGGGGGACCTACACAATATTAGGCAGGTGAAATTAATGTTATGGCTGATTGGTGTACGTACAGTCAGGTACATAAATATGTGGGCATTGACAAAGTTATTGTTATGTTAGCTGTCTCTAACAGTATACTGGAGTTGAAATTGAATGACAAAAGCAGCAGGATGAATTATGAAGTGTACAGGGCTATATTGTCTGCTCACATTCAATGAAATGTTTTAAACTCACTGGCTGGCAGTTCCACACTGCAGATGGACAATGACCCGAAGCATACTTTGAAAACAACCGAAGACTTTTTAAAGGCAAAGTGTGGAATATTCTGCAATGGCCAAGTCAATCACATTACCTAAATTCAATTGAGCATGCATTTCACTTGCGGACAAAATGCCCCAAGAACAATCAGGAACTGAAGACAGCTGCAGTAAAAGCCTGGCAGAGCATTACAAGGGGAAAAATACAGTATTTGTTGATTTCTCTGGGTTTCAGACTTCAGGCAGTTATTGGACTACTAATGACTTGCAACCAAGTATTAAAAATGACGATTTAACTTATCATTGTTAGTTTGTCCAATTACTTTTGATCCCTTATAAAGTGGGACCACATAAAAAGTGCTGTAATTCCTACCTCGTTCGCCCAATTTAGATGTAAATAAAGCTGAAAGTCTGCCCTTTGATTATAGATAATTGAATAACAATAACTTTGTCAATGTCCAAATTATTATGTATCTGACTGAATATATATATATATATATATATATATATATATATATATATATATATATATATATAATATATATATATATATATATATATATATATATATATATATATATATATATATACACACACACACCTTAGGTTATACAGTATATCAATTATTGCTCATTATAAGGCCATAAATGATGATGTTGGCTGTATATGGTATAGCCATGTCAGTTTGTTGATTTCCACATGGTGGAGCTGTATCTTAAATATAAAGAATACACCAACTCAATCTTCAAGAATAGACATTTAGTGAGGTAATGTTTTCTAGGAAAACTAGGAATGAAGAAATTCACGAATACTGATTAACCATAAATGTGTTAGTAGACCCTTTAAAAAAAAACTTTACAATAACACATTATTCAATTCATTTGAGCGAGATTTCTTTGTTGTGTGAAAAGGCAGCAATAGAAATGATATCCAAGCCAGTGTATTGAAATATCCATTTAATGTTATCTTCAGACAGACATTTACAAAATGGTGCACACACTGTAACAGCATGAATATGAAACCTTCAGAACACCCCAGCTAACCTTAAAATCAAACCTGATCTCCAGTAATGCAAGAAAGTCCCATGCACAGAAGAGTCTCAAAACCAGTACAAAATTGTGGCTATGTCTTCACAAAAATCACTTCCAATATTGAGTGTCTTCATGATTGTATGTCAAATTCTGGTCAACAAATCACAAACGTCATCAGCTTGGCGTTCAAATCATAATGCCAGTATATTTAATGGTATAATTATATAGTAATTAAATGTTAGATGTCAGGTATTCAGGTACGTCCATCCAATAAACCTTAAATATCTAAATAGCAAAGCAGGTGATGCACTCTGGGTAATGGGTTGAGCAACTGGGTAAGATAAGCCACCCAAAATACAAAAGAGCATATGGAGAATGTAGCAAGTGAGTTATGTTAAAAATATATTATTTTTCCTTGCCACTGAAATGTACGAAAATCAAAGGAGCATTATTTTCCAATAAATTTAAGGTTCAATGTTGCTTTCATAAACTGTGATTAAAGAAAATCCTAGGCAAGGTAAAAAGGCAAGTTAGCCCTATTCTGCTTTGCTGAGCAGTTTAGTCAGAATGTTGGTGATAAGATGAGCCATCAGGCTTGAGGCAGTGAATTGATTCACGGACACTCCACACTCCTATTATGTGTATTGTACAGATTAACAGCATACATGCCATTTAGCTCATGTGCCAGACTTATTTTTCGATGTTAAATAGATTTAAATGAAAAGATGAGTTAAGGAGTAGTAAGGAATCACGCTATGAAAACATTTATTGGTTTACATGTCTTTGTTCGATCTGCTTGGCTGTTAACTGTTATGTGGTGAAAATGCAGTTGAAGTTACAGATTGGTATTTTATTCTATATAAAAAAATATGGATTCAATGCAAGTTAGGCCCTTTGTAGTTTTGTATAAAATGCTTTGTGCATCCTAGAATGTACTGTATAGCATGTAGTAAGTTTTTGAAGAAGACAGAAAATTCTCCATTTGGGGGAGCTAAAAGCACCCAGAGCAAAAAAAAAAAAGCACCTAGATCAGTGACACTGTGTGTCCTTGTTATGATTCAACACCTATGATTCAACCCACTCATTGGCTCATCTTACCTCTCAGCTGGATAAAGTAGTGAATTGTGTATTCAGAAAACTTATTTTAGGTAACTACAAACACTCATTGCTGAAGTCAGTAATACAGGTGCATTAAGCATTGTGCATTGTCACTAGGTTACAATCTATCAATTTGACAAATGAAAGAGTAAAAATGGCTCATCTTACCCGTTTCTCTCATAATGATATTTAAGCTTGTTAATTGTACTTCACAGGTTATTGGTCAGGTGCTACCATATACATAGGCTTTGGAAATGGCTTCACTGTCCAAACACCCCAAACTGGCCTGTTCTGTTTTTATTTCCCAAAATACGGATGATGATTAGCTCCATGGTTAGAATGTTAACTAGAATACTACAGTATCAACTATGGGTGCACAGAGGTGCCAGTGTAAACACACAATTTCTTCTTTCTCTTATTATTATTATTATTTATTTATTTATTTATTTATTTATTTTTACCAAAAACATATATTTACAAAACTGTACAATCATTATATGTAAGAAAGGAGGACAGTCTAATTAAGTATTAGAATAAAGGTTTGACAAAGTGTGCAAAGTGTGTGTGGTTGTGTCTGTAAGCATGGTGGTCGTGTTGGTCCAGCAGATATGTTACCTTACACAGCACAGTGAACAAACTTTACATAGCCAAAAAGAGTAGATATAAAGTTCTTGGAAAGGTATTTCAGGAAAATAGAGTAATACAGATGCATGAAGCATTGTGCAAATTAAAAGCAGCAAAACTGTCAATCTAAGTGAAGACTAGTGCTGTTCATAACACTTATTTTTTACCAAAAAAACAACAACAAATGACTCCAATTCAATAATAAATAAAACCAAAGTCATCATGAACATCCTCTTAAAGTAGGAATGCTGGGAAATTGTGCTAACCAGCTGCAATAATGTCCATTCAACCGTCAACCACCTCAACCGTCAACCACATCAACCTTTTTTTCAGGCCAAGGCAACTCAGAGTAAACAAGCCAGTGGTATAAAACAGCAATGAAAGTAATTAAATAAAAAAAATTCCCCACATCTTATAATGTGAGTGACATCTCAAGGCATTTTAACTACAGCAAATTAAACTGACACAAATGCCTTGTTGGTCCTGTTTTTCTTTTCTTTTTCCTTTTTGAGAAACAGACGTGTATTGGCTTTGATCTGTAAAAACTGTGGCGGGTGTTGAATCTGACAGAGCACTGTTGTGTATGAGACAAGCTTTTCCCGGGAACGAGGGTGATGAAAATGCCATTGCATCAGAATGGTGTCATCGCGGTTAACAAGCTAAATCTGCCACACTCTCAGGACTGGTGGGAATAAAATCCTCGGAGAAGAACCAAGCATTGTGCAGTTACTGTGACAGAGGATTCTCAATGCATCCCTTGTGTCGAATGTACCCTTTTAAGCTGCCTATTACTGATGAGAGAAAGAACGTGAGCACAGACTTAAAAAATTGTTGTAAATTGATTTTAAAATATAAATAGGTTAACAAAACAAAAAAGGTGCTGTCCACCTGAACAAAATTCAGTTTTTCACAATATACACACTGGTGACTGAGAATGACACAGGGGAAACCTTTTCAGATTTCAGTTGTATTTGCCGGCATGGTTATTGAAATCCAAACCTTAAATACATTATGTACATTGAATGCTATACATAAACACTACTTAAACATGCCTCTTTAAAAACACACAATAATGAAACAAAAAGAGGCCTATCAGACACAGTACTTTTAGTCTTTTTTTCTTTTGTTCTCAGGAGTCCAGCACATGGACTCCATATCGGTTCCCCTGGGAATAAGTTGGATGGATTTAGGGCCAAATGTCATTAGGTGGTCCAAAGGCTACTACGCACTGCTCAAGCAAACTGTAACAAACTCAAAGATCTTGTCAATGTCAAGCCTGAGTGCCTGGAAATTATCCTAAAACTTTCAGACTGCTGGACGAGTTTGATTCAGTCTCCATATCTGAGCTTTCTGAAGCAAAAAAAAAGTCTCCTCTCGTTTGTTTGAGAAGTGTGCTTGAGACCTGAGGGCAGCATGGAGGGGGCATGGAGATGAAAAGTGAAGCAAGGAGGAAAATGTCTAGACCTGCGTCGAGTAGGAGCGGTAGAGGGTGCTGTAACGTCCAGTGTGGTGGGCTGCGATGCATTGCTGAGCGTGCTCAGAAGGCTGGTCTAGACTTCGCTGGAAATGGAGCGAGACGGTATGAGGACATCGGGGGTGGCGGGGAACCGATAGGGCTGATGGTCATGTGATCTCAGTGAATGAAGATCCCCTTGGAGTCTGTAAGGATGGAGAGAGAGAGCGTGAGAAAGGACGAGGTGGAAAGAGAGAGATAGACAGATAGAGAGAAGTGTGACAAATAATAGAGTTTGTGGGCAGACAGAAACAAGATCTGTGAGGAAAGATTGTGATGGTGTTGCAATATGGTGCGGTAATATGATCAGATCAGTGGTAAAGGTGTGAGTTAGAGGGACAATGATGAATATATGGGCAGATAATGGTGAAGAAAAAGTGATGAATAGATGAACAGAAGAAATTATGGTGGTGGCAAAATGTGGGAGACACTAATCTTCTTATATCATTTTCATTTAAAGCAGAAGTCCTCCAGGCATCCACTACTGCCTGACTGTCTGAATGAGACAGGCAGTCATAAAAAAATCATGACTGACAGTTTTCTGACAAAAGAAATCAGGACACCATCTTCAAAGTCCATTCATTTCTCAGGTTGCTACAGTATGGGGAATTAAGGTATAGTATTAGAGCCTCAGAGGGTAGTTTGGAGGACGTATGTAATGGTAGTCATAATTAGGGCTCAATGGTGGCCCACCTTGGCCTCAAACTGTTCAGTGTATTACTCACTGAAGGGCAAAGTCACTTAAGGCTTAGAAAACCAATGGCCTCCCTCTGTGAGAGAACAGTAACGGGTAGTCCAGGGTATACAACAGGTTGGTGTTGGGGTTCTGGGGTATGTTGGTGGTCAGGCAGGGGCACTGGTGTGCAAGAAGGGTTAGCGGGTCACTTTGGAGGTCCACTAGGTCAAGAACAGAGGGGACAGGTGTGTGCCACCCTATGTGTGCAGCCCTGCCTCTCACCTGCCCCCACCCCTTACCTGAGTGCCACTTAACTTTTCGAGTGGACTCTCCACACAAGGCAGAGCCACCATGGGCATGCCCAGCACGGATTCAGGACGCCGGAGCCGCATGGGTGGAGGGGATGGCTTCGCATGCTGGAAGTTGTTGATCACGCAGGTCACCTGAGGATTGGAAAGGGCGGGTGTGACTGAAAGAAACATGGATAATAGTAGCAATGGCAAAATGAAAACTAAAGACAGTCTTACACTTTTATGTGCAGCCTAATTCCTCTTAACCTTTCCCTTCTCAACATATTTTCATGTTTACACCTGCTCTCACCAAAAAAACAGCGATGGCTCCTCCAGTGAAGTACCCAGCAAGGACATCAGCCCAGTGATTGCGGTACTCAGCCACCCTCACAACTCCTACCAGCATGGCCAGACACAGCAAGGTCAGACTGACTGTCGGCTTTGTCAGACGTGTTCCCTTCGTCCTGAACACCAGTGTCACGTACATCTAAGACAATGGGCATGCAGATTTGGACAGATTTGGCTTCAAGTTTTAACACACTCGCTCATTGGCCTCACATTATAAATAAAAATTATATAGCACATTAAAAAAAGATAGAAAGAACTTCTAAATTAAGGCAGAATATAGGCCCCAGGGAACAAAAAATACATGGGATAAGGGCGATTCTCAAGAGCATTAAACAGATCACAAGAATAAGGAATTAACCTATCATGCGGTCAAGACTTCCTGTTGGTGTTCTGAAAGTTTCTAATGGTTTCATATTGTTTGTTTAATTTTATTTATTTATTTATTTTTTTACATTTGTTTCAACAACATTTTAACTCTATTTGTAACACTAACAAAGAATCACACACAGAACTCACCACAGTGTAGACAGCAGAGTAGACACTCAGTGCTGCATCCTTTGAGGGGAAGGATTTACGGGCAGATGTCACTATGAGTGGGTTCCCTGTGCAAGCACGACGCTCTGTGATGTACTGAAGATTGGAGTGGCAGCCCAAAACTGTGTAGTTAGGCCTACATGCTGACAAGAAGTGAGGTGTCTGGTTTCCTGTGACCACCTGTCCAGCATTGGCAAAGATAGTGGTAGTGAAGAGGCCAAAGGAGTAGACACCTTAGAGAGAGGACAGACACCTGTGATTTTAAGGGGTAAACTGAACCATTTATTGGAGCACCTATTACTCTGAAGATAGATTGAGTGTACTAAATGTAGTTCAAAGATGACTATAAGCAGCTGTTTTGGGTTTACTGCTTTAAGTAATTACTCAGTCATTTTCTTTGATCAGTAATCAGTGACACCTACACTATATGGCCAAATGTTTGTGGACACTTGACCATCACACCCATATGTGGGGCTTCTCCAAACTTTGGCCACAAAGTTGCAAGCACACAATTGTGTAGGATGTTTTTGTATGCTGTAACACTACAATTTCCCTTCACTGGAACTAAGTGGCCCAAACCTGTTCTAGCAGGACAATGGCCCTGTGCATGAGGTCCATGAGGACATGCCTTGCCAAGGGCGGAGTGGAAAATCTGGAGTCATCTGCACAGAGTCCTGACCTCAACCCAACTGAACACCCTTGTGATGACCTCCTTGCCTGACATCCTTGCCTGACCTCACTTGTGGCTGAATGAGCACAAATCCCCTCAGCCGTGCTCCAAAATCTATTGGAAAGTCTTCCAGAGAACAGTGGAGGTTATAATAACAGCAAAGGGAGACTAAATCTGAATCACATATGGGTGTGATTGATTGGGTGTCCACAAACCTTTATATATATATATATATATATATATATATATATATATATATATATATATATATAAAAATGTGATTCAGGGGTCAGCATGAACACTCTGACCATTCTGTGGCTATACAACCCCATACACAGCAAGCTGCGATGCACTGTGTGTTCTGACACTTTTCTACCATAGCCAGAATTAACTTTTTCAGAAATCTGTTCTACAGTAGCTCTTCTGTGGGATCAGACTGAAGGGCTAGCCTTAGACTGACCCTGTTACCGGTTCACTGATTGTCCTTCCTTGGACCACTTTTGGTAGGTACTAACCACTGCATATCCAACAAGACCTGCCATTTTGGACATGCTCTGGCCTAGTCGTGCAGCCATCATTATTTAGCTCTTGTCAAAGTCGTTCAGATCCTTATGTTTGCCCATTTTTCCTGCTTCCAACACATCGACTTCAAGAACTCTGACTGCTCACTTGCTGCCTAATATATCCCACCCCTTGACAGGTGCTATTGTTATGAGAAAATCAATGTTATTCACGTCACCTGTCAGTGGTTATAATGTTATGGCCGATCGGTGTATACATTAACATTTGCTGAAAAACATTCCTCATTCCTGATCTGAGATTACTGTCCCCTTTTCATTATGGTCCATTACCTAGGAAGCGTATAATGCGTCTCAGCAAAGGACTGAAGTAGCAGCAATCTGCCGTAACAATAGTCTTCTCTCGTGTGCTCTCTGACTTCATGAAGAATGCCATCAACTCTCCAGCCAAAATCTACAAATAAGCAAAGAACAAAAAATTATTAAACAAATCCAGAAACAAAGCATAGCATAGCCAGACACATGATTTCCATGTTCTTGAAAATCTCAATTATACAACAATTATTTTGGCAATTGCAGATGCTGTAGCTTTGAATCAGTACTGATTCCCAATTAATATATAGCACACACACACACACACACACACACCTCAGAATGTGCTAAGCAGACCTCGTCAGTTTAAGCAAGAAAGTGATTTTTGAGAGGCGTCCACACAAGTACGCCCTGCTTACATGCTAATAACATCTTGTCAGTTCCTCATTATCCCATATTCCCCTGGGCATGATTAAACCTCTCAATGACAAATGGCTGCTCATTATTGAGGCTAAAAATAAGTGCAGAATGTAGAGAATGTGCCTGTCTGGTCAGTAAAGCTTGGCTAGCAGGTGTGTTGTCATAGTAGATGGTTCACACCATGTAGATGGCTGGAATTATTGTGGCCCATTGTGTTACTAGGATATGTCTCACAACTCTGTAGTATCACAGACAGTTAGTATGTTTTCACTGAGCTATTTACAATTAATTTCTAGACATAAATGCAATTTCCTGTGTTTAGCAGAATGTGAATGTAGGCTGAAATTCAGCATTATAAAGGGGCATAAAGGTCATGCAACTGTGTGTGAACCTGCAGGGTGCAAAAATAATTCAATTAGGAGAAAGGACAGAGAGACAGAAACCGGGAAGATAACAATGTCTTTGCAAAAGGATAACATTATTGGCACCCAGGGCTCGATTGGAGAGTGAATACAGGGAGATGACATTGTCCCAGTTTTAAAAAATAACAAATTCACCCAGTGAATTCACCTATGAAGCGGGGTATTTATAATGAACTACAAATAAAACCATATCACATTATAAATTATAAAAATGCACTATACAATATATATAGCTACTATATAGCCCAAACTATGTAGACACCTGACCATAACACCCAGGTGTGGTTGTTCCCCAAACTGCCACAAAGTTGGAAACACACAATTGTATAAGATGTTTATTGTATGCTGTAGCATCAATATTTCCTTTCACTGGAACTAAGAGGTCTAAACCTGTTCCAACATGACAATGCACAAAGTAAGTTCCATGAAGACATGGTATACCAAGTTTGGGTGGAAGAACTCAAGTGGCCTGCACAGAGCCCTTATATGCCAGCTTCGCACCAGGCCTTCTTGCTCGGATATCAGTGCCTAACCTCTTGTGCTCTTGTGACTGAATGAGCACAAATCCCCAAAGCCAAAATCTACTGGAAAGCCTTCTCAGAAGTGTGGAGGCTGTTATAGCAGCAAAGGGGGGACCAACTCCATATTAATAGCCATGGTTTTGTAATGGGATGTTCAATGGTTAGATGTCCATACTTTTGGCCATATGGTGTACGTTTACTATGAATTAGGCACAGAAAACCTTGCCCCACTTTTTATGTAGTGATGAGTTATATCATATCTCATATATGTATGAGATTATCATACTACATGAAATGTCACTACTAAACATAACAACAATATACCACAAAACTATATAATTTCACAATGTATGCTCGATAGCTATATATAACTGTCCATCCTCTCTGATTTAATGTCTGCATGTGATATCACTTAGTTAAAGTGTCAGTTAAAGCTGTCCAGAGTTCATTTGAATTTGTAACACTGGGTGAGTGTCTTTATATAATTATTCTATGCCACATTAATTAGGCTATTTACAGTTCATAACCACTGATCGCATTCTTAGGCTTTTGAATTTCTGTCACTGAATCATCTGTCTGTTACCATCTCAGCCTCAACTGTCACAATGACGTCAGATGGTACATCACAAGCTCATCTGAAGGTCACTATTCAGCACCAGAATATCAATACAGAGTCATCATCGTAGAACCAGTACTGAATTACACTGACTATGAATGCTCGACCTGCAGTAATGAGAGACTTAATATGGCGTCAGAGATGAGACAGCAAGAGACAGAGATGGGGACACTGTGTTTAGGGACACACACACACACACACACACACACACACACATAACAGGAATAGAGATTGAGCACTGACATGGACTGACAGGCTATGACATTATTTTCACATGGAAACAAAGGTGGAGAGAGAGATGAGTTGAGAAGGTTAGAGAGAGAGAGAGCGAGAATGAGTGAGCCAGAGGGATAGGGAGCATGGCTTGAAACTGTACCCATGCTCTAGTGCTTCATCAGTCAGATGCAGTTAGTCAGAGAATAAGCAATCAGGATAAACTTGTTTCAGTGTGTGTGAGAGTGAGTGTAGGTTGTACTTTCAATGACCTCTCAGACTCAGTGACTGTGTGTCTGTGTCTACATGTCTCAATCCATGATATAGCTCTCTTTTTTATGCCCTGCGATGGGTTGGCACCCCATCCAGGGTGTCCCCTGCCTTGTGCCCCAAGTCTCCTGGGATAGGCTCCAGGCTCCCCACGACCCTGTGTAGGATAAGCGGTACAGAAAATGGATGGATGGATAGATGGATGGATATCTCTCTTTTATTTTTTATCTTCAATCAATTTTTAAACTGTGATTGACTAAAAACGTCAACATTCAAATGACAAGTATGAACATGAAAGAGATCCTAAAAATACCTGTAATTAATGTTTACCTGTAATTAATGCGACAATTCATCAGTTACTGTAAACAAAGAGAAATTTTGCCTTGCCTCTTTCCCCACACAAAACAAAAAACAAAAAAATTTTTCCTTCCTTCGATAAAGTTGCTATGTGTAGGGGTTGTTTTTTTTTACACAAAAAATAAATGCAATTAAATGGAATCATATGAACATTTTTATTTAAAGCCACTAGCTTACATAGGCTGTTGTAAGAGCTCCAGTTAGAGCACATGGCGTATTTCATATTTCTAAAAATGTGTCTATATGAATATTATAAGTAAGCACACTGTATAGGCAATGGTGGACAACTATAATCATAAACACTAATTACTAACAAAATCTACATACTGCACATTTTTATAGTCATGTTCATATGACACATGACATAAATGTGGGTACAAAATTTATTTAATATTGTGGTACATCCTGCCAGGGTTGGCAGCTTGGCCCTGAATCAGCTATCACACCTTGGCTACCAGATCAAAGCTGAATAAGAAATAACACATTTCCGAATGTTCAGGTCAAATGATTTCATAGCTTTATATGACTATAGCTTTATAGTATTATAATTGTGCCCATTGAGTGCATATTGGAGAAAAAACATCAGTGTTCACTGTTAACTGAAAATATGTTGTTGGCCTATGGTTACCAGGCAGTGAAAGAGGCAACACTGACTCACATTTTATTAGAAGAAGAAGAAGAAGAAGAAGAAGAAGAAGGAGACATAGAAGAAGAAGAAGAAGAAGAAGAAGAAGAAGAAGAAGTAGAAGAAGAAGAAAGTGTGTAATGTGTTGTAGCCTGTTTAGTATCTTTTTCACAAAAGGATTTCCAAGGGATTTGCCTGTAGCACTTCCTTAATTAGTAATTTAATGTCAACAATCAGCCCTACTATATTCCTGGCTGGTTCTGGCTTTGTTCTATAGGACATTTAGTCATTCCTGTAATGGACTTTGCTTTTACATTTTGCATAGCAAATGCAACAGATGTACTATATTGTATATACATAAGGCTTCTATCTTGGCTTGGTGTGATATTGGTCTACATAACACCACCCAACACTGTTTCAGTTGCCTGTAAATTTTTGTGGTGTTTGTTCATGTTCAAAGGCATCTTGCACGTAACCTTCAACCAGTTGAACAAGATAAATTTAACATACTATGTGACTTTTTTTTTTTTAGTATCTTCAGCAGAAAGGAGTCATGAAAAAAAAAAATCAATATCCCCATTTTCAGTGTCCACCCCCTCAGCTTTATAAGGCATCAGCTTTATAAGACATCAGCTTTATAAGACACAATCAGTTCAAACCACGAAAAATATCACAAATATATAATCTCTTATTATATCAGGATGACACAACATTCCCTTCATTTTCCTTATCAATGTTTATCTGAACTCAAATTGGAATATGCAATAATTAATTGGCAAACCATATTCAGCAACCTATTCTCTATGTCCTGCAACACTAAGATTCACATCTCTTCACACAGTAAACAATACAGTACAGTAAACACCAGCATACAGGTTTTAGCACTACTAATAATACATCTAAACATGGCCCAGATTCCATGGATGATTACTTTCATGTTCTCTGGTCATATCCATATATCCAGTTCTTCTGGCCTTGAGCAGGCTGTCTGAGATCCTCAATGCCCCTAATCACTTTAAATAGTCTGACATCGCCACTTGTCCTAACATCACTAACAAATATCCAGAAAATTCATACTATAAATATGGAAAGATAAAATGAAAAGATTCTCCCTGCACTGGCTTAACTTTACAACAGAAACTAGAAACAGAAACGAATAAAATTTAGACACCTTGCTACCATTGCTGATTCCTCCTAAAAACAATCATCTCAGATTTTTTTAAATGACATGTTCTTATAAAACTATAAGAGACAGTAAAATCTGTAACATTTGATCCTGTCGTAATGTTTTCTTACCTGACATTATCCTTAATTGTGTTCCTTATTGCTGTGTGCAGTAGTTTACTCATTCCGTGTTACATTACATACTTATTCTATGTTTTTAAAAAAGGGCTTTGGTTAGGTTTTTTTTATATATAAATATTTTTTATCTAGCTTTTCATGGCTGCTGTATGGGAATGACAATTCTTGATATCAAGGGTGAAGGTGAATAAACAGCACTAGACTCGATCAAACACTTTGCTGGCTCTTTTTTTAAAAGTGGGGCCCAAAAGTCTTCTATTTTGCATTCTTTTCTTATTTAATACAATAATTTTCATTACAAATTTATATTACTGAGAACAACTAGGGTGAAAAATAGAAACTCTGAAATATTTACATGAACTCTTAGTATTTAGTATGTCGCCTTTTTTACATTAATGACATTGTGCACTCGAGCTGGCAGGGACTTCAAAGGTTTGTGCAAAACATTATGATCCATTTTAGATCAAATCCATCAATGTGTTGTTTGAACACATTTGTCAAGTAGAAGAGATAAGGCATGAGGAAAATCTGACCTTTTGTACTAAGCAGTCACAAATACATAAGAAATTTGCATACATTTAAAGAGGGACATAGAAATAGTACAAAATCGTGAATATTAAATATGCAAGATATTGAAAAGTTACTTTCTGTGTGTTTTAAATAATTCAAAATTCAAAAAGCCTTCTGCTTATTCCCAAATTTAAATGAAAAATCCCAGATTTCTGGACCAGACTTTTGGACCCCACTGTATATATACTGTATGTAAAATAAATAAATAAATTATATATATATATATATATATATATATATATATATATATATATATATACACACACACACACACACACACACAAATATATATATATATATATATATATATATATATATATATATATATATATATATATATATGAGAGAGAGAGTGATTATATATATATATATATATATATATTGATATATATATTGATATATATATTGATATATATGTTGATAGAATTTGAACTCATGACCTCCCAATCAGTAGCCAAATGCCTTATTCAATGAGCCACCACTGGTGCCACTAACCTTTCTTTCTCATCATTCTTTCAATTCTTGAAAGGATTACAGTGGAGTCAAAGCATTAAAAATCCTCTGCTATTCCAACAGGCCAATAATCCCTTAGCAATATTCCAGCACTGGATATGTAATGCATTTAGAATACATGTCTGAATATTTTTGTCACACACATTTGTGTGTGTGTGTGTGTGTGTGTGTGTGTGTGTGTACTCATGTCAGCATGAAAGGCTTCCGGTAATGTATGTGCACTTAATGGAAGTGTCAGGAGAGCTGTGTACACGTATCTGTGTGCTAATCTCAACATGAGTATGAATAATCTCAAAGATGAGATCAGATAGATCCATCATTTTGAGAAGGCTAATGGATGATCAAGGTCATGGCTCTATTACAGAGCTCTAAAGTAAGACCCTCTACAGCTGCCTGCTCAGACCAGAACACAAACAGAATATGAGCTCAAACCACCTGGCCCAGATAACACTTTAATTATGACGCAAATGGTTTCAAATGGCCATCTAAGCTTTATCAAAAAGAGATTCATCATGGGAAAACCACATCAGTGGATACTGTGTGTGGGGGGGGCAAGAACAATCTAGCCTTTCAGTTCACTTATTTTCAGAACAATCTAGCCTTAAAGTTAGGAAAGATGACAATGAATAGATTCCTGAATCTGAAAATCTACCCATGATTATTTGTTTAACCTGATGCTCCCATTCAATCTTTGAGCTAAAATCATCTGAACATCACTTGCAACAACTGTTCAGATTTTGTGCCATGAGTATGGATCTGTGCTTGTGAGATTTTTATCTCAAAATTGAATATACTTCCTCCTGAAAGTATATTTTGGCTGCTGGACAGTTTGCAAAATACAGCTATATCAAACGCTTGATGATAAACAATAGAGGAGCCTGAGGGTAAAAAAGAAAGCAAATTGAGGAAATGAATTCATGTCTCACAAGTAAAATAACTACATGTAGTAACGTTATTGTGTCTGGAACGTTTGTACGTGTGTAAGTGTGCAGAATTTAATAACAAAATAAATTGGAACATCTCTTCTGGGTCTCCTCCATCTCAGTCTAACCCTTATTTAGACACAGTTTTTATGACTCATATGACTATCACCTTCTGGTGTCATACTTAATTCTGAATGTGTGTGTCTGTGTGTGTGTGTAAGTAGAGTGAAGATTGAGGACATATCTAATGGCTCATACACAAGAGTAAGCACGTGGTCAATGCAGAAGAGATTATGCAGAGAGAATTTTAAGGAATGCAACAACAAGCACTGTTCTGTATGATTAAGTAATGGAGTTTTTCTGCCTGATCTTTCCAGCAAATCTCATGGTGGATAATGTTGCTGCCTCATAACTCCAGGGATCCCAGTTTGATTCTGAGCTTGGTTTACTGATTCACATGTTCTCTTTGTATCCTTTTTGGTTTCCTCTGAGTTCCCTGGTTTCCTCCCACCTCCCAAAAAACATTCCGGTAGGCAGAGTAGCTACTCTGAATTACCTCCAGGTGTGAATGAGTGAATGAGTGTATGAGGGTGTGTGTGCATGGTGGTTTGGAGGGTGTATTCATGTGCCTCATGCCCAGTGTTCCCAGGATAAGCTCTGCGAACCTGACCAACATAAAGTGGTTACTCAAAACTAATGATGCCTCTATCTATCTATCTATCTATCTATCTATCATATGTAAAATGCTCATCCGTTTTCATTGTCCTATATTCTTTCTAAAAACTACATTAGAAAGATAGATTAGTGTCTCTCTCTCTCTTTGTTTCCTTATACACTCGTCTCTCTCTCTTATTTTTTTTCTATTGCATTTCACGCTCTCTTTGTCTTGCTCTCCATTCTGCCTCTTAAAATCTACAACCCTCATACTAGCACAGTAATACAGCTGTATTATGAAAGTTGCTGAGCGAAGGAACAATTTTCAGGCTGATTGTACATGCCTCCCTTCATTATTTCTTTTCTTCTCAAATTCAATTCCTCTCTGTCAGATCTGTGTCAAGAATAAAGCTGCTTTGCTTTCATGACATGGAGCAACAGCCTGCGTGAGTCAGTTGAGAGCACATACACACATCACTCAGAGGATATTCTGTAGTTGTGAAGAGAGAGTGTGAGCAGGGATTTGTGAAGGTATAAAATGAATATGGTACCCTTTTTAGTGCATGCATAAGACTGAAATGGCATTATCTCTGTGTCACTATCCTGATGTACATTAAAACATGTTCAAACTATCCATCCATCCATATTCTGTACTGCTAATTCTACACAGGGTCTCGGGGGAGCCTGGAGCCTAATCCACGGGACTCGGGGCACAAGGTGGGGGACACCCTGGACGGGGTGCCAACCCATCACAGGGCACAATCACACACAGTTTATAGTTTACACACCCATTCACACACTATGGACAATTTGCCAATCAGCTTACAACGCATGTCTTTGGACTGGGGAGGAAACTGGAGTACCCAGAGCAAATCCCTGAAGCACAGGGAGAACATGCAAACTGTGCACACACAGAGCGGAGGTGGAAATTGAACCCCCAACCAAGGAGGACAAACTATTCTTATATTATATGTTATTATACTATAACTGTTTCTATACTTATATAGGATGTTGCAAGTATATCATCATACATTAATCACATTTATTAAGTGTATCTTTTACTGTACATGTATTTTGATCATGTGGTTACAGTGAACTCCAGAATTATTGACACCCTTCATGAAAATGAGCAACAAAAATTTAATTAAAATTAGCACTGCATGTATTGAATCAAAAGTTCCAAAAAAAATGTACTTTTCCTTACCTTTTGAAAAAAAAAATTTCATACAGACTTTTTTTTAAATTAGCATTTTCTCTCAGAAAAACAAAAACCCATTTGACCATTTGACCATGTCCTGTTTTCATAACGGATAAACACGAGGTTGCACACATATAAAGACCCCTTTCACATCAGTCATGTTGAGGAAAAACAAAAAAGCTTTTAACGCCTCAGAGACAGATGGTGTTGAACTGCACAATTCAGGTAATGGCTATTACATGAATATACAAGCAATTAAAACCGTGTGCTGTGAAAAGGTAAAACCAAAATTGGACTGTTTGGTGAAAAGGGGGACTGAACACATGTAAAATAGCACCTGATAACCGCTATAAAATATAATAGCGGATCATTGAAGCTAAAACCCTGTTACCTCTGTCGGAAGACTTAGGAGTATCTTCTAGATGGATCTCAGACTCTGCATTTGAATACTATTAAGAAGTTATGATCTAAATTGAAATGGGCACATTGTCCGCATGCACAAATCTAATATAAAGGACCTTGAGATGTTCGGCATGGAGGAGGTTCCAACTATAAGTATTCTTATTAAGAAAACCTTTTAATTTGAAGAAATGTGTTAAAAACACTATACAGTGTCCTCATATGTAAAAGCACTCAACTCGCATGCTGAAAATGTAATAGTAATACTAAAAATATTCTTTATTGCATATATATTTTATAGAAATATTCGTCCTTATGTTCATGAAGTGTGTCAATAATCCTGGAGTTTTCTCTGATAGAGGATGAAAGGATTTTCTTCAGAGCCTAGCATTAGTGTTCCTTAGAATTAATTTAGAAAGTATCTGGCAAATATACTGAAATTCAAATGAAAGTAAAATATATTATCACATTACCCAGAGCGTACATCTCCTTTTTACATTAGTGTGTCATTGTGATTAAACAATATAACATAAAAAAAAAAATCAAAGTGTTATAAATAACAAAGTGTTACTGGCTAGCAAAGGTGAAGGTGAAGGCTTAGTTGCTAGTCTCACACACCAATATTTAAAAAAATAATAATCTTGAGTTTATTTTTAGTACAAATGTTTGTTTACAAGTACAGTTGATTGTTTTTTTGTTGCTACTAGACCTAAACAACAGTGTAATTTGTCGATCTATCACACATCACTTTTATTACTAGCCTACTCCTGTTTGACACCATGCCAAGCATATTCACTACACACTCTGTGTGTGTAAGCACAGGACAGAAAGAATTTGAATTGACAGATCCGTTTACATCAGTATATGAAAAAAGAATGAAATTTATACTTGGAATATGTCAAGTAACACATGTACACATATCATGTGTACATTATTAGACAGTAACATTTTGTCATTTAGTCTCTCTAGTCTTACATCGCAGACTTGAAATGAAACAATGACCATGAATTAAAGTAAGAGTAAGGTAGAATTTGCATCTATAGTACATTGGAGCAATCACATACTGTACAAATGACTATAGATCAAATGTGAATTCTCTCATCAAGGCCACAAATGTTCATTATATATATATATATATATATATATATATATATATATATATATATATATATATATATATATATATATATATACACTGACATATGACGTACAAGTTAATGGAAGATTAAAACTATGTAATGATATCTGTCATGATAGAAGAGACTATGGGTAAGTACTAACAAATAATTCATACGTATTTATAGATTATAGTACAAACAGTGAAATAACAATTGTTGTTATTAATTCAGATTAAAAGCTTGAATTATGTGAGTTTAACCCCTGTGTAGCTATTACCACATAAAAGTGTGTAAAGAACAGTGAATCATTAACTAATAACCAGTTTCTTTGCCTTTTTGGGTTTTGTGCTCTTTTCATCAAGTAGTGTTGCTAATTTTAAAGGTGCTGGCATCTCTTTCATCAGCTGTCCTGATCATGCTAATGGTCTTTCTGCCTGTATACTGATCCACCATTATTAGGATATCAGTCTAATGGCTGCTAGCAGACCTTCAGTACTGCTAAATACTGCATATATTACCTACATGGTGAAAAGACTTTTATATTTAAGCTAATGCATACTTAGCACTCAGATTTTTTTTTGTTATTTTTTTTAGTTAGTTAATAAGAGTGTTTGCTTGTTAAGCTCCAATCAAGTCAGTTATTCTCACTGGTTTAAGATTAAGGGAATGACTTAATCTTATTCTTCAATGAGATACAATACTGTGCAAAAGTTTTTTTTGTTTTTTTTTTAATGTTTTTTGGCTTAATGTGTTGTTGTAAAAGAGCAAATATTTCCAAATGTATTTTCCACAAAAAAAAGTTTGAAACAAAGAAAGTACATAAGAAGTAACTTATTAAGTAACCACAAATGACCACTTTTCAGAAGCACTGTGCACAGCAGTGTGTGTGGCAGCTTGGAACAACCTACTAGCCAAATTCTTTTAAAAATAAATAAATAAATAAAAACAAATATCTGCATGACAGTGTACCTAGAAGACATGATGCAGTTTTATAGGTGTACGGTATGGTGTATGGTCACACCTATACTTTGATTTGATTTCACTGTTATTCACTGTTTACTGTGTTCTATAGTATTTTGTATGTAGAAACTTTTCATTACATTTAGAAAGCCTCTTTGATTTACAGAATTGTATTTACATTTACTTAAGACATTGTACAGAAAAGTGCTCACAAATGCCCTCTGTGCACATTTAACGCAAACCATGCCTGGATACAGCTCAACAGCTTTCTCTTACCCAAAACCCAGTTGAATATAGCTATCAATCAAAGTGGATGGGGATGAAAGCAGAGAACATGGCAGATACAACAAATAAACTTTCTGGATTTTATTGCACAGCATCAGGGCTACAACACTGTGGAACAATGTGGACTGATTACCTGATTTCATCTATAGCCTACCTACATATCATTTAAAATGGAGCTATTGTGTACAAGTAGCTGACACTGCCATGGTACATCATTTGTTTTTGTCATGTGATCTGTGATCAGTGCATTTTCTGTTTTGGTGTAATGACTCATTCATTCATCTTTGGGTTGCAGTGGATCCAGAGCCTATCCTGGGAAGACTGGACATGAGGCATACGCCCAGGGAATACAGCCAGGGTGGGATAGCAGTCTATCACAAGGCATCATGCACACAAACATTTACACACTTATTCACATCTAGGTTAATTTAGTGTAGCTAATCCACCTACCGGTGTGTTTTTTGGGAGGAGGGAGGAAACTGGTTTACCCTGAGGAAACTCTGCCATTATTTTCCATTCTCCTATCATTAAGTGTTTGAGTGAGTAATGAACATGTCTTTTGATTTCTCAGATGGTCATAAATGCTTGCTTCTTATACCTGTGCACCCCTGAGGACTTGTACATCGTAGGTCTGCACCTCACTAATGTTACCAAAGTGCAGATTTAGAGGAGGAGCACAGGGCTTAGGGTGCCATTTACTGTAGGACAGGGCCAAAGATCTCAGCCTTCAAAGATTGAAAGCTATAGATGAAATTAATTAGTGTCGAAGAGTTGCCTTTGAGGTGAAGCTGTCACATAGCACTCTGGTGGAACTAGCGCTCTGAAGTGAAATGGAGCATCAGTGGAGCTCACTGACCCATGGTAAACTGGAGCATCAGTACTGGATAGAACTGAGAGCATTTTGCCAAGAACTTGGCTTTACAAAAGACATTTTTGTCAGTAGGTCCTCATCAAGTTGCAGCTGCATTTTGTGTTTGATAGGTTTTAGCTTAGTATGGGCCAGGTTGTTCTGGTGTTCGGTATTCAGTTCAGTATGAGTCAGGTTTTCACTGTGCTATGCTTGAATACTTGAGACTGAGTCAGGTGGGGTTTGTGCACAGACTTTGATTGAGTCTGAATCTGGATAGGTTCTGTTGTGAAATTTTGGCCAGTTTTTCAGTGATAGATGTTTCATTAAAACGGATCAGGTCATGCCTGTGCTCTGTTTCATTCTTTGTAAGAATTGCTTTTGAAATACACCACAACAAACTTCTGAGCCTGAGTGTTTTTGGCTTTTATGAAGTGTATTTTAGCTATTTACTCTGGCAATTTATTTTACACATAGTCAAGTAACAGTCTCTGCAGAGGGAGGGGGGTAAATCCATGTGGTTCTGCAATCTGTTGCCTTTCGTTTACTATACAACCAGAGAACACCAGCAAAACCACCAATTATCATTCTCATTCATATCCATTTATCTTAAATGTATACATATGATTTGTACATTTCCATCATCCCAGTGCATGTGGAAGTGATAAATATAGTACAGAGTGAAAACTTGCCCTCCTTCTCTGAAACATCCCTTCTACGCACACACACTTATCTATGCTCAACCACTTGCACAAATTCATTCTCACACACACACATATACACAGCACACATTAGTGAGAGAAAGAGAGAAAGAAATAGAAACACAGCACTCACCGTTATGGTAGGGATAGCAGTAACCAGCGAGTACACGAGGATAGGTGGCACTTTGCTGTTCTCCTCTGGACCTGGGTAAGGCTTGGAAAACGTCTTGTCATAGCAGAAGAAACCTTGGACATGCACAGGGAAGGTGTCTGTGTACTCGAAGTAGTACGCCAGGAGGACCGTTCCTGCCATGATCACCAGCTGGAAATAGAACATGGTCCTTAGAACTGAGAAGGAGGAGGAATACTCCAACCCTGCACTCATACAACCACACAAACTGGCATAGGAAGGAGAGAGAGAGAGACAGAGAAATTTAAAGAGAAGAAGAAGGAATGAAAGAGAAGGTCTTACAGAAGAGAAATGATTTTAAAATTTCTACATCACACCGGGTAAAAAAGAAAGAGAGAACGGAGAAAAGCGTGTGATGAGAAACAGACAAGGTGGGAATATCTGCCAGGGAAAAGAGAGAGAGAGAGAGAGAGAGAGAGAGAGAAGGCGGTTGAGCCAAAAAGAGGAGGGATTGAGGGAGGGGGGGGTGTGTGAGAGAGGGAATGTGTGTGAGCTGGCACACATTACTCTGGCAGTGTGAACCCTGTGGATGTGTGTGTGTGTGTGTGTGTAATTTTGGCTGTATGTAAAGTGCGGAGTGAGTAAAAGCCATGTGCGAACGTGATCATTAACACATTTTAAATTGATGCTGCTTTCCCTTCGCTCAGTTTCTGATTAGAACAACACACTCAGTGAGTTCCGACTGCCAGGAAAATGTGAAGCAATATCTGCCATGTAAAGGCCATTTATAACTCTGTCTGAGTATTTGTATACTGTATGTGTGTGTGGCAGATGAGGGAAACCCTGAGGAGCTTATGTTCACACATACACTCACAGAAACACACTGTGACAATCAATTTGACTGAAATGTCTTCTACAGCCATTCCTAGTAATGGATGACTGTTTATTGACACTTTGTTTTGTAAAAATGGGGCTGTGAGTGAGAGGGGATCTATTACTGTATGTCCAGCAGTGTGTGCAGAAAAAGGGGAAATAGGAATGTAATATCATTTTTAAAATCTTAATCCAAGTTTATCACACTTTATCACTGAATGCGCTGGTAATAATTGGAATACTTGTAAAGAGCAAAAAAAAACTAACAAAAAAAACACATCACACTTGATTCAAAAACAAATCCAGGATTAACATCTGAACATTTTTCCCCCACAACTCCATTCCAACATTTATCTCCATATTCAGATTTTAACACCATAAAACCAACACTGGAACACTGAAGCAATTTCATTATTTAAACACTATTTCTGCTGTACATACTTTATGCACAAGTGCACTAGTTAAATACTTTAGTTAAATTACTTCCAGCTGAAATTTTCGTTCAGCAGACCATTTATGAAATGTTATGATTCTAGCACATTTTCTAGAATATTTCGTTTTTTTTTCTGTGAATTATTAAAACATTAAAACATACATTGTGGAAAAACACATTCATACAACATTGCTGCAACATTTTGTACTAGTAAAAAATTTAACAGAGACATTTCCATAATATGCATTTTTGTGGATCACATTCATAGAACATTAAGAAGCCAAGTCTTATTACCTCACATGTTTTTGAATACTGTAAGAATGTTATTTATGTAATGTTACAGCTGAACCTTATGCAAACCTGTCAGATACATTGCTGACCTTTCTAATAACATTCTCCGGGTTAGCTGGGCAATGAGGCAGCTCAAAATGCACATAATTATTCTGCTTAACCTAAAACTTAATTCTTTCCTAATCACAACATGAATCATCAGCATGATCAAGGCATATGCTGAGTCTGAAGGCACAGGCTACTGCAGTGTTGCAAAGAGATGCAGCGTTTCTGAAGGTTTTAATAACCATACAAAAGCAAGACATGATGACTCAGACTAACACTGCATACGACAGTTCCATTTCTCTCAGCCTTGGGGGTGTAGAGATTTTTAGACTAGTCAGCTCCCTACAATGAGTTGAAGAACAAAATCATAACGCATATTTAACCCAACATTTCCTATTCACAAAATTAAAAGTAAAATACACAGGATCCATATGCTATTACCAGTCTATCAAGGTCATCGACTACATCATCAATAAAATGTTATGCTTTATAGATAGTTGTAATGGCTTCCAATTTTCTTACAAAAAGGACTAATATGGATTATTAATGCAACCATTAAAATAGTTCAATGTGCACTTAAATTTTCTCAAATGAGCGGATAATGTACTAAACATTCGATTGAAATAAATGATTTTATCCGTATGCTATTACCAGTCTAAAATAGTGTGCAATGGATTTGAGCAATACAACAGCACAATCAAATAGTATCCCACTTCCTGGTTTCATATGAACAATATCCACATTGTTCAGATATTGAGTCAGGTACTGCATGAACAGACTTCAGTTATGGAGGAGGCACTCAAGCATACTGAATAAATTTGGCAGGCATGCAAGGCCCAAATGGCCCTGTATCCCATGGGGCCCGAATCACAATGTGGGTCTCTGCTCATTTAGAAAGGAGGGGCGGTGATTCCATATGGCACTATGTCTATTTTCTGCACCTTTTTTCCATCAAAAGGCTATATTAGTCTGGAGGGTGTATTGTTTTTCATTTTGTTCACATGAGATGTTTGTGAGTTGGATGTCTATGACGTATTTAGTGATCTTTTCATAATTTTTTTTTGCCTTTAGTGTCATTAAAGAGGTGATTTTCTTTGATATTTTGCAACTTAAGCTATAGTACCACTATGGTAAAAATATTTGATTCCAAACTTTATTGTTTCTTTTTCATAATGAGTTGTTTCAAATAAAATATGTGGATTTCCCATTTACTAAATTCTAGGTGAAAAAACCCTAACATTAGCTATAAGTGTGGAAAGCCAGTTTTACTCACATTCTCGTTAGCCATCTGAGCAGTGAACATGTTCATAGCTAGCATTTTGTTAGTCAACTGGTTCAAGAAAAAAACACCTCTATGTATAAAAACACATACATATTAATGTCAAATTAATATATATCCTTCCTTTTTGCTAGAAGTTTGGGTCTTTTTCCTGATGCTGCTCAGGTTAATGGTGTGGTGTTGGGGTGCCCACATTCAACTTCCTCATATAATGTGTATCACACTGTCCCTGATGGGAGCTGGTTCTTTGTTCATGCATAAGATTGTGGAGTAAATCCATCATGATGTAACAGTCTGAACACTGTGCACCAAATCTGACATGGCAGCTCTGAATTTGAATTCATATTTTAAGCCTTCCAAAGTGATTGCGAAATTTTTTGATGACTAAATAATGCTACTCTTTTAATTTTTAATAAAAGAGGTACAGTATGAACTGTAGGGTGAACTATGCAAAAGTGGGACAGTTTTTGCTAGATTCACCATGACACAATGACAAAAGCTTAATACTGCAAGCCTTTGATTTTTTTTTGTAAATACACAGCCCTCCTAAATGTAAATGTATTGAAAAAATATTTGACATCGTGTGAATGTGATTATGACAGACATTTGAACACCCGTAGGCACTGTTTTTCGCTGAAAGAGTATTTTCATTTAAAGTGGGACAGATCATCAGCAAAAGTGGGACAGTAATTTTAAGTTAATAAAAAAATATTTTTGCTACAATTTTTGTTACAAAAGACACAAACACACACAATCATCCTTTTTAAATGGTGGGTAACTCAGTTCTGACTGAAAAAGTGCCTAATTGCAAAAATCAATAGGCCTTTTATGCTTTGAAAAATCATATCTCCATAAACACCACTTGCAGAAAAATGCAGCAGCATCTAATATGACATATTCTTCTGCTTTTGGATCATCACTGGTACCATATTTTCTGTGGCAGCCTTTGCATTCTTCTGAGGTGCTTGTGGTTATTCTATTGGGTGTTTTTTTCATTCTTGTTTTGATTTTTCAACATAAGTAAAGTGTTCTGGGCTTGGTGGAATGTATGACGACAGCTTGGCTCTGGATGTCTTCATGCCCCCTCCTCTTTTTGGCCTGACAACGAGGTCTTTGAATGATGCTGGTCAGAGTTGGTTGGCAAAGTGGAAAAGTGATCAAAGTTTTTTCAAATTAGGCTATATCTATCTACCACAAGATTCCACACAATACCTTAATAATGTAAAACCAAAATACATCAAACATAATATGAATTTAACTGTTGTATGACATGGTTCATGTCATGCTAGCTCAGAATAGTATGATAATCAATAACCATAATCCATAATATTGGCTTTAAAAAGTGTCCCACATTGCCCAAAAGCTACTGCCCTACTTTATCTGACAAATTAGATAAAGTGGGATGATACTTAAAACACAAATTCACTAAAGAATTAAATGTGAATTAAATGTGAATTGAATTGAAAAAAACTTAAATGTGAATTGACCATCCAAGAATAATTTCATAAATACAATAAAAGTTTTGTTTTTATGATTTCTATTCTTTATAGAGGTTTATGTTTAAGAAAACCATTCTCATTTGTCAGTGGACTTAACAAGTTCTTGCTGATGCCATGTAGATTTTGAAACCGGACCACGCCCTAAACAATGTTTTAAGGCACATAAAAACATTTGAGCAGTGACAAAGACCCTTGTGGTAATTATTCATGGCTATAAAAATGTATTGGCTCCTGACATTTAAAGGGCTAGCTAGCATGAAATGTATTTATACCACTTTACCTGATGTCCCACTTTTGCTGAACTCACCCTACTTAAAGCAAAATAAACATTTGTAAAAGAATTGCAGAATTCTTTGTTGGACTAAGACATGGGCAATGTTACTGCTAAACAATTCGCATTACAAATTCAAGAATGCAATGGTATTCATGTCCCACAAGCTATATTTCATTTCAGGATTATAAGTTAATACAGACCAATGGTTATTTTTCCACCTGAATCTCAATCTGTTTTGCCAGTTTGCCAGCTTGGTTCACTGTGTTCCTCAATAAAGGTAATCAACTACATCATCAATACAATTTTATGCTTTATAGATAGATGTAATGGCTTCAAACTTTCTTAACTCATATTGGCCTCCTTCATTGATTTTTGATGAGTGTGTGAGTAAGGACAAGAGCCGATTTTTGGATTGTGGTCTGTAATGCCCCTTATACCACTGACTAATATGGATTATTAATGCAAACATGAAAATAGACATTAGACTGAATTTGCACTGGAATTTTCTCAAATAAGAGTGTACTGCACTAACTATTCGAATGAAATAAATTATTTTAAGAAAAAAAATGCAACAGTACATTATTTAGCAGTTAGAAATCAATAGAATAGACATGGGGGGGGGGGGGTGTTGCTTATCATGGTAAGATTCCAAAAATAATACCAAAACAATATTAGTTATTAATTTCTAGCTAAATATTTAATCTAGAAGGCATTTACTATATTATCCTAGCCTCTAAATCTAACTATGTTTTTAAAAATGCTCACTAAGTCCTAAGGCATTAAGAGGTTGACATACAATTTGAAGACTTTTTGAAAACACAACATGATATGCTGACAGCATCTCAGGTAGTCAAATGAGAAAACTCTACCCCACATATATCTTGATGTATATTCAGCCACCCTTCCACTTTATAACAAACCACAACTAGTGGACATGGTAGCTTATGCAATAATTTAACTGACAGGCTTTTCTATTTATGTACAGCTTATTGAAATCCTTAATTCTGACTGACAAGTAGAGCTTAAAACATACATGCAGACCAGTGTTTGATGAAGGACAATGGGTGGATATAGATGTATAGATGATATGTGGATCTGTGGGAACAGCAAAATCATTTGAAATATGACATCCATTTTTGATTAAAAAAATAAACTGAAATAGTACTGACATCTCATCTCAGAAATGGTGGCCATTATCATAAAACATTTTTTACTGTTTAATATACACTCCATGCTGGCAGCACAAAGTCAAATCTGTCTCTAATGCAGACTGAATAAAGAGCAACTAGCCTTATAAATGCGCATCACTGTATCACTAACAGAGCAGTCAGTACAGCCTGTTGGAAACTGCTAGACGTGTCATGCAGTTGCTTGTGAGCCACCTTACACAGAGCTTTCAATAACATGCTCAGATCTAATTGGCCTGATGCTAACATTGAAGTGTCGCACATCAGAGAGAAACTGTCTGTGTATATACTGCATATTGGGGGCCCAGATACTTTGAGTGCTTTCTCAATTTAAAGCACAAGTTCTACCTGGTGAAATCTAATTTTGAGCCCTGCATTAAAAATATTTAGCAGCAGAAGTGTTGCTTACTGATGAATCAAGACAATGCTATATAAAAGAAATTATGGAAGTATACAAAAATGAGCTGAATAGTTTTTTTTTTTTTTTACTTTATTGCTTATTTGATTGCTGTTGTTTATGTGAAAGCAGGGGATAATTAAAACAAGAGAATCATGGAGAAAAATGTCTGCAGGCTACAGCAAAGGAAGAACTGCAGTAGTTTGGTGTTATAGAATGTTATAGAATAAATTATGGCTATAATTTTCCTTTTTATGTGGCATTATATGCTGGATGTTATGCAGCTTCATGCTGGAATACAAGTTAATCCACTTTCATTTGTTATTTTGGATAAATGTAGGGTTCCTTTAGGGTTTAAAGCAAATTCCTGCTGATTTTTGTTCCCAGTCTATTCCTAATAAGTAGTTACCACTTGTATTATACCTAGAAGAAAGAGTAAACCAAAAAGAATAAAAGGCACCTAAAAATGCACACAAAATCCTTTTTTACCTCAGAGATAATTTGTTGTCCACTTAATCATGAAAATATAGCAGCCCTTTTTGAGCTGAACCACCTCAACTCCTGCGTTACCATGTTCCATTTCCTTTATCTTTTCTTTGTCTGTACATGCTTATTGTCCCTGTAGTGCTGGTCCTCCTCATTTCTCTACTCTCAAACTTAGTGAATTTTTGCTTTGCTGAATATTTCATGGAGCTGCCACAGTTGATTTTGCCGCATGACTGCCACATACATGGTTGTACAATTTAATCATACAAATCTGTTGTACCCAGAAAAAAAATACATTCTGTACCACAAAGAGCTAAGATTAAATTTCTTATGCTTTACATTAATGAAATATTAAACTTGATGATGTTAAATTAATCTGGCAAAAATCTGGCAACCTTGGACATGATTTATATAATCTGTATGGGGTGCCTGAAGCAGTTGAATAACCCCATTCTGAATGAGTATCTATATATACCACATATATATTGACATATCTTTTGGACTTAAGTCACTAAACCTGAACATGGCTAATTACTCTTCCTAAGCACAAATCCTCTGCATAATCTTGCTGTAGCTAATAGTGCCAGTATTTACTACTGAAATGGCCCCTTATATTTCAAATTTACTTATCCCTGAAACTCTCAGGATACCGGCTCCAGACTTGCATTCCTTACTCTCATAACTAG
This sequence comes from Ictalurus furcatus, assembly GCF_023375685.1. Taxonomy (NCBI): domain Eukaryota; kingdom Metazoa; phylum Chordata; class Actinopteri; order Siluriformes; family Ictaluridae; genus Ictalurus; species Ictalurus furcatus. The sequence continues at coordinate 25,571,432 of NC_071256.1, read as the reverse complement.
ATAACTTTTTTTTATTAGTGTTACTCCCTTAACTGAATAACAGTAATTGCTGAATACTATTTTTATGAATAAAAAAAATTACAATACGCTGAAATGTTAAGGGTATGAACCTTAAAGAGCTATCTTCTCATTAAATTCAGTCATTGATTTTCACAGAAGGTAGTTTAGGAAGTTTTGTGTTTTAAATGCTCAACTTGATTATTCTTATTAAATATTCATTTATTATTCATATGTTCATATCACAGTGTCCATATAGTCTACATAAATTTATACAGTACATTTATTCAAATGCATATGCACGTCCCATAAAGAGATTATACCCAAGTCTTACCCATGATTTATTGGCTAAGCTCACCTTTTTACTGTAGATTTGTTACTAAGTACTGCTGCTGTAATCACAAAGACTTGTGCTAAACTCCCGACGCTTATCGCAATATGATCATACGGAACATCCTTACAACAGATTGCACTGATTTCCTTTAGTCTTCTACAGCTGTATACTGTAATGATTTATAAGCTCACTATCTCTCATCTGGAAAAGGATAGGTCCTCTTTTGAGTCTGGTTCCTGTCAAGGTTTCTTCCTCATGTCATCTCAGGGGGAGTTTTTCCTTACTAATGCCACCTCTGTCTTGCTCATTATGGATTTAAATCTGCATGCAGATTTTTGTAAACTACTTTGTGGTAATGGCTGTTGTTAAAAGCACTTTACAATAAACTCTTTTTGAGGACTTTCCTTTGACATATTTATTAATGCAGCTAATTAACCAAATGGAAGCATTTTGGTTCTTTTATTTTCTTAAATAAAAGCTAGACCAAAAAAATAAAATAAAATAACTGTCACATTATAACTGATACCTGACTGACTTGCATTCGAAATCTACATCCCTTACTCATAGTTCACAGCTGTCAATGCTCCTATATGTTTCTCAAATGTTTAATTTTCAGATGTAACACAACAAGAATTTCCTTCAAGTTTATCTTAATGATGTGATTTCAGATGTAACTTCTACAGAAGATCCTTTAATTTGCTCTCTTGCTATCTTACTCTCCAATAGCAGATGTTTAGAATATATTTTGCCCACTTCTTGTCATATTCTTTCAAACCCTTTACATGTTTCTGACCCATCTGGACCAAAAAGGCATGGGTATGAGAATCCTGTTCATTGACTTTAATATTCCATTTAGCACATATCATAGAAACTGATGGATTTGGCCTGACCAAATCTGTAACTGCAATTACTAACACCATCTCCAGCACCATGACACTGAATTTTGACACCCCTCAGGGTTTAGCCCACTGCTGTTTCTTCTGTTGACATCTGCAGCAAAATTCATGAATTCATGAAATTTGCTTATTACACAAGAGCAGGGGACCTTATTGGTGACAGTTCACCATTTAGAAAGCAGGAAGGAACCTGGTGACTGGTGAAACTTAGGGTCCTGACACACCAAGCTGACCATAGGCCATTGGATGCCATTAAGCACTGGTGGTTGATCATTTCCTGCAGTTTTTGTGGTGTGCTCCTTTTACTGGGTATATGCTGTTCTTTCTTTTGTTGGAATACAGTCTACTTTCTTCTTCTGTTATGATACTGATAAGTGTTTCCTGGCTGTCAGCTGTTAGCAATGAACCCATGTGCATATTTTAACAAAATCTGAAGACCGTCACTCATCCATGGCTGGAGCTTATTTTTTAAAATCAGCTAAATGTGATTAATTGTTGACGATTAAATGACCTGTGGTGATCACTTTCCGTTGCACATTCACAGCTTTTTTTTCAGTTTATTGAATGATTACAAACATTTTGATTTGCATGTTACAAAGGACTAGACCTGGACTAGCCAGTGGAGCCAAAAATCCAGTAGATCTCCATTTTTACATTTACATTACATTTATTTACTTAGCAGACGCTTTTATCCAAAGCGACTTACAAATGAGAAATATACCAGCAAAGCGATATATCAAGCAGAGAACAATACAAGTAGTGCTACCATACAAGATCCATTAATTGAATTCCATTTTTCATCAGAAACAGAGCAGAGGAAACTCCCTTAATTCCATCCCCACTACATTCTACAGGGGATTTGCACTGATAAAATGCTCGCTGAATTTACTTAATTCACATTTTTCTTAAATCTGACCGACCAAATATTCCATTTCTTTCAGTGTAGAGAGAGCATCCTGTAGACCTTTAGAACTATACTTATGTATCATTACTCTTTATGCAGCTACATGTACTGTATATGCTGCTACATATGACACTATAGAGTTTACAATCCTGCTAACAAAAATCTAAAGTAACTCAGCAAAGCCTATACGTAATTGTCATTTCAAACTGACATCATTGAAATATTGAGAATATTGAGATGATAAGAAAGTACATTTTTTGAACAGTGGCCAAACAAATTAAATATTTTTATTCTATAAGATAAAATACTACTGTTTGATTATATAAGGTTCTGTCTGACTCAAAAGTATGTTGACACCTGACCATTACACCCATATGTGGGTCTTCCCCAAACTGTTGCCACAAAGTTGGAAGCACACAAATGTATAGAATGCCTTTGTATGCTGTAGCATTAAGATTTTCCTTTGCAGGAACTAAGGGGTTATTAGTTAGTTTGTCATTTTTATATTTTGTATAAAAACTATTTAAAGTATAACTTTTATTGCCATGAAGTTTTCTAACATAAGAGCTTAAAGGTAAAACAAATAAAGATTTATTTCCTGGGTCCTCACTGAATTTGCTTCTGGATGAAATGATTTTAAAAATCTGAAATAGATTTTGGGAAGTGGGATGCTGGGGCTCGGAGTGCTGTATTCAGCTGTGTGGTGGACAGGGCGCTTCTGTGGGAGGAAGAAAGGGAGAGCATGGGGGAGGCGGAGGAGGAATGCAACTCTAGTAGAATGAGTAAAAAGCACAGAATTGGAGGACAGTGCATAGAGAGAGAGGGAAGGAAGGAGAGTAGGATGCTGGCATATGAAGACCTTCATTTTGCTAGTATTGGAGGGTGAGAATTTATCTGGAGGCCTTGTGTGTGTATATATGTGTGTATGGGCTTAAAGAAGAGGAAGCCAAAGGATTGAAACAGATTTGATTCTCCTTCAAGATCTTGGCAGATTCATACAGTGTACATATGTGTATATTCACATGAAGGAAATATGAGGTGTGTTCTTTATTTCTTGATTTATTATCTCTAGTAGGAGTTTACATTTCCTCTATCTAATCTCATTTTCTCTCCCACTCAGCAAATAAAAAGGCATTAAAACTAATTCAGGATTGCCTGGCTGATTACATGGCAGGGTGGCTTTGTGGGTGTTTTCATTTCAAAGACTTATTCTCTGTGACGTGTAAATGAACACGTGTTCTCTTGCACACAATATAGATATATTTTTAGAGACGAGGATGGTAGCCAGATGCATGAGGTACAAGGTGTGTGATCCCGTAGTATGGTGCTAATTTGCTGGTGTGTGTGTTTCCCTCTCTTTCTGTGTGTCTATCATTAATCATGTCTATCAGTAGTAAGTTTTTACATTTTCCGAGATTAAAATGAATAATTTATGTGAATTTCTTTCTCTGTAATCAAGAGAGGGTTAACATAACACAGTGGACATAAGCAGTATTGCACCAATAAAATACCAAAACACATATTATTCCAACAGTGCCCTCCATTGGCATTTGCAAGAACTGTGCTTCCTCAAGTGTGTTAAACTGGACACACTAATGGATAAGACACATAAGAGATTTTCAAAAGTTTCTGAGGGTATAATATCTAAAGTTTATGAGAAATGCATGCTACATTTCAGGTGAGTACTAAACACAAGGTATGTATTTTATGCAATTTATATATTACAAACTTGATGTCTTGCAAAACCACTTCACTGAAAAATGCACAACTGTAACATTCAAGACTTCAATTTAAGATAATGAACAAACAGAATTAGCCAGTCACAAAACACACACACACACACACACACACACACACACACACACACACACACAATAGCAAACATGCTGCTACCAAAACAAATCAATTCTTTGGGTTATGAAAACACCAAACACACATGTGTAAGCATTTTGCATGGATAGACCATTAATGACTAATAAGAGCCTGAGGAAAAATAAAGTAAGAGTGAGAAAGATGGATATGATAGACAAAGAGATATGCAGATCGACAAACAGGTGTGCGGATCGACGGAAAGTGAACAATACATCCAGTTGGTCTCCATAGTAACAGCAGCAGAGATATCTGTGCGTGTGTGTGTGTGTGTGCGTGTGTGTGTGCGTGTGTGTGTGTGTGTCTTTGTGGGCACCAAATATCCAAATGATAGGAATACATGAGAATTTTGAGGGATATTTGGCAGAACTCCTTAATGAAAAATGCCACAAGATGTCCTGGGTTGTAGGCCATAATTTAGTTACAATACATGACTCAGTGTTACCCTACAAACATAACAATACAAGTGAATGAGTTTGAGTGTCTCACATTCTAGACTAGCAAAGTCAAACATCTCCTTTTGTTTAAGCCTTTCAAAGTGAATTTGAATCATATACCACCTCATGTAAAGGATACATCTACAAGCTAATTTAAAAATGCAGTTAGCTTAGCTACAAGTTATATCAAATAGCTAGGATTATAGGTAAGAGAAATGTAGCTTGCTACACTAAGATAATGGCAAAATTAGCTTAGCTAACTAACATTAAAGCTACATCCATGACTGATATCACCTGCTAATTACAACAAAATACAGTCCCCTTTAAATGTATTGGAACAGCAAGGCCAATTCTATTGTTTTCACTATACAGTGAAGACATTTGGGTTTCAGATGAAAAGGTGATTATTAGATGATAGATTAGAGTTTTTGAACTTTGCTTGTATTTTCTCATTTGTAAGTCACTTTGGATAAAAAGCATCTGCTAAATGAATAAATATAAATGTAGAATTTCAGCTTTCATTTCTTCATATTTACATCTAGATGTGTTAAACACCTTAGAACATAGCACTTTTTATTTGAACCCACCCAGTTCCCTTTCAAAGGGACCGTCGACGTTGCGTTTAGCATAACACTATGGGGCGTGCCTCTCGCGTGACCGGCATCTGAAGCTTGTGTAAAATCATGCCTATTTATAGGCCTGCCATGATCAATGATGACGTGGCAATTAAGCGTGTCACCTGATATAAATAAAGCACCTGTGTACCGCACCATCAGCCTTATTATCTTCAGTGAACGACTGCATAACGGTTGTTTGTGTAAAGAAACAAAAAGACGCTTCAGTTACTCTCTTTCTTTTCTCAAAATCGCAGAACTTTTCTATCCCTTTAAAAAAAAGGAGAAGGGGGGAAAAAAGGAATGAGCGAGAGAGAAAAATATGAGTGAGAGAATTCAGGAAGTGTGTTACGACTTGCTCCCGTTTCAACACGGAGGAATAGTGCACACTTTCTGGGTGAAGTGTTTAGGGATAGAGCATGCGATGGCAGCCTCGAGAGGCTGCGCATTGTAACGCTTACTTCAGGCAGCTCTGCTCGCTACTCGCGCTCTTCTCTGAAGCCGAAGCGAGTTGGGTTTCAGAGCCTCGCGGATCTGGGTTCTCTCAGGTTCGGGGGATCTCTTATGGATCCGGAAGAGGAACCGGAGACGAGCGTTGCTCTATCTCTTGCTCTTCCGGGTCCAGTTCTTCGCGGGATTTTGGAGCTTGTGTCGCGGCGACTCCTTCCGCTATGGAAAGCCAAGGGGGGGGACCCACACACACACACACACACAAAAATAATAGTAATAATTCCTCTCTGACTCCAAGGAGCCAGAATGGTGTACTAAAAACTGAGAGCAGCATATAAAGAGTTGCTTGAAGTAATTACTAAGGCTGGATGAGCTTTTTTCACCCCAGTGAAAGTAAATCCCTCACACTGCAGAAAACTCCCTTTCTTCCAGAAGTGCATGACAAAATATCAGGCTTCTGAGGGAAAACCATGCATAAACCGTATTTATAACACCACGATGGCCATTGCGGGGAATGAACGGCATGGCTATTTAGCTATGCTGAAGGTGGAGGAGGCGCTTGCGAGCTACCTCTCTCCATCGACGGCAGATAATTTAGGGGGGCTGGCTTTGCCATCCAAGCCATCGTGTAAGGCCACCATGTCATTGCAGTAGTAGTCTTGCTTGTGTGTCACTGCAGACAATGACAGTGTTGCAGGTCTTCCAAGCAGAACTGCTGAGTGAGCTCAACATATGGCGGCATTCAGCCAGTTCCTTCCCTGTTGTGTCGAGTTCACCCGGGCATCCATGAGTGGATCCTGGGCCAGCACTAGTGCAAAGGAGACACAGAAAGCAAGTATGGCAGCCCGCCAACCCCCGCAGGCAGCCAGGGGAACCGGGCGGCCACAGTCGCGGCCTGCTACTTGGCCTGATCTGAGAATGGTCATAAAGGCCAAGCAGACAAAGAAGAGCAGTCCTGAGGGGCTGTGGAGGGACATATCAGGGGACATAAGGTTGTTAGGGCAGTTAGCCCCCAGTGCTACTGTAGGGCCTCCCCTAGCCAAGGCTGTCCAAAGTTTTCAGTGTTCTATGGTCAGCAAGCTGTCACAGGGCAACGAAAATCTAATGCTTTCCCTCCAATAGAATGTGGAATAGTTAACGTCACTAAAAGACCATCTGGCAGCGTGGAAACTACTGCCAAATGTGTCTCCATAGGTTCTGTCTACCATAGAAAAGGGTTACCGGATCCAGTTTAGAGCTCGACCCCCTCGGTTCAGAGGTGTGCTCACCACAGTAGTCAGCACAGACCAGAGCCCAACGTTCGCGCAGGAAGTAAGATCCCTCTTGGACAAAGGGGCCATAGAACATGTACCCCATACCCTGAGGGAGAGAGGTTTCTTTACAGCCGTTATTTCCTGGTCCACAAAAAATAGAGGCGTATGCGGCCAATTTTAGATCTGCGTCATCTGAATTGTACTCTTCGGACATACAGGTTCAAGATGCTGATGCCCAAACTTATCGTTCCACAGATTCAATTTGAGAACTGGTTTGTGACGATAGATCTAAAAGGTGCATATTTCCACATAGAAATATCGCTAGCTTTATCCCCTGGCACCTTCACAAAATGCATGGATGTCACTCTGGCTCCATTGTGACTTCAGGGTATCTGTGTACTAATCAACCTGGACGACTGGTTAAGTCTAGCACGATCCAGGGAACTGGTGAGATGTTCTAGCACGATCCAGGGAACTGGTAATTCTAGCACGATCCAGGGAACTGGTAATTCTAGCAAGACCCAGGGATCTCGATGTTGTTCTCGCCCACATGAAGAGCTTGGGGCTCAGGTTGAACCTCAGAAAAGTATGCTTTCTGAAGTGCAGTGGACAACTTTTCTTGGGGTTATAAGGATTCGACTACGATGAGGGTGTTTCTATCCCCAACATGCATAGGGTCAATCCTATCAACACTGAGCAAGATAAAGCTGGATCTTGGGAGACTTTTGGAGCTTATGGGCCTATTGCACAGGAGACCATTCAGTGCTGGCTGAGAAGTTGGGGTTTTCGAGAGTAATCAGTGTCACATGGCGATGCCTACATGCTCTGAGAATTGGAGTGTCGCCGGTTTCTAGCCTTGGGTCACACTCTAGGGGTGTCTCCTTAGAGCAAGACGGTAATGACAATCACCTCCCTCACAGGCTGGAACACCGTCTTACACAGCTGTCCAGCTCACGGTCTCTGGAGCGGCATATAAATTGCCTAGAAATGTGGGCTATATTTCTAGCACTGAAATTCCTTCTTCCTCAATTGAGAGGTCACCATGTGTTCACAGACAACACAGCAGCAGTCTCATATATTGACCACCAGGGAGGATTATGTCCGCGCACACTGTTCAGGCAGGTGCAACTAATTCTTCTCGGGGCAGAAGGAAAGTTTGTCAATGAGTGCAATGTACATTCTGGGAATATGGGAGCAGACATCCTGTTGAGGCTGACGGCGTGAAGTGGTGGAGTCCATATGGTGAAGTTTGGCCAAGCGGGACTGCATGTGTTCGCCTCCGAGGAGATGACACACGGCCCACTGTGGTTCGCCCTCACTCCTCCCGCACAATTAGGGCTGGACACCATGGTGCACATGTGGCCAAGGTCACATCTGTACGCTTTTCCCCGATCGCTCTGCTCCCACAAGTTCTAGCGAGAGTTTGCCAAGACAGTCTATATCTGCTGCTAGTAGCACCTTATTGGCCAGCTCCAATAGGTTTCTCAGAGATAATATCCCTGCTAGATGGCACTCCTTGGGAGATTATCATTTGCAGGGATCCACTGTAGACCCAGTGAACTGCGCAATAGCTACAGTCCTGGAGTTCTTACAAGAATGTTTCTCAGCGGGTTGGGCTACTTCTACAATCAGGGTTTACATGGCCACCTGTTGATGGAGCCTCTGTGGGGCAACATCCTCTAACTTCGAGGTTTATGCGTGGTGTCAGGTGGCTGAAGCCCATCTGCAGGCTGCGCATACCTTCCTGGGACCTTTCTGTGGTCTGTCAGGGACCCCATTTGAACCCTTAGAGTCAGCCTCTGAGAAGCTTCTGACTCTAAAGGTAGCTCTTCTGCTGGCCCTGACATCTCTCCAGTGAGTACGAGATCTACAAGCTCTCTCTGTTGCCCCTTCCTGCCTTGACTTTGCTCCTGGATTAGCCAAGGTCTTCCTGTATCCTATGCCGGATTATGTTCCTAAGGTGCCTAAATCAGCTGCCCACCCTGTGGTGTTGCAGGCTTTCTGCCCTCCTCCATTCCCCACACCGGATGAGATAGAAGAGAGGTGAATGATCTAGAATAGAGGAAAAGGAGTTGGTGATGATTAAAAAAAAATTATGATGCGTTGTAGACAAAAAGTGTCCAATTTTGATGGATTGTTGAAGTTCCAGTGTTTTGTTGTACAGCTGGCTTTTATTCAGCCTTCAGAGAACTTCTTTCAGCTGCTTTAAGCTTGTATTGTAAGACAGTGTGTCAGTCAAATACCAGACATACAGTGGTGCTTGAAAGTTTATGAACCCTTTAGAATTTTCTATATATCTGCATAAATATGACCTAAAACATTTTCACACAAGTCCTAAAAAATGATAAAGGGAATCCAATTAGACAAAAATTACTGAGACAAAAATATTATACTTGGTCATTTATTTATTGATCCAATATTACATCTGTGAGTGGCAAAAGTATGTGAACCTCTAAGAGTAGCAGACTAATTTGAAGGTGAAATAAGAGTCAGGTGTTTTCAATCAATGGTATGACAATCAGGTGTGAATGAGCACCCTGGTTTATTTAAAGAACAGGGATCTATCAAAGTCTGAGCTTCACTACTCATGTTTGTGGAAGTGTATCATGGCATGAACAAAGGAGATTTCTGAGGACCTCAGAAAAAGATTTGTTGATGCTCCTCAAGCTAGAAAAGGTTACAAAACCATCCCTAAAGGGTTTGGATTCCACCAATCCACAGTCAGACAGACTGTATACAAATGGAAGAAATTCAAGACCATTGTTACCCTCCCCAGGAGGTCAATCAACAAAGATCACTCAAAGAGCAAGACATTTAATAGTCCACAAGGTCACAAAGGAGCCAGGGTAACTTCTAAGCAACAAAAGGCCTCTGTCACATTAGCTAATGGTAATGTTCATGAGTCCACCATCAGGAGAACACTGAACAACAATGGTGTGCATGGCAGGGTTGCAAGGAGAAAGCCACTGCTCTCCAAAAAGAACCTTGCTGCCCATCTGAAGTTTACTAAAGCTCGTGTGGACAAGCCAGAAGGCTGTTGGAAAAATATTTTGTGGATTTTGTGGAGACCAAAATTCTATTTTGGTCTCTTCTAGCCTAACACTGGACTTCTGTATGCATTTCCACCTCTTTTGCTCATTCTACCCACATTGCACATAATTCAGTAGTTAAACCAGAGTTCTTCTCATTTCCCCGAAATGGCCAGCAAGACCCTGGCTCTCACTGTTACTGTCACTAGTGATTGGAACACCCTGACGATGTCCTCCATGGACAAACATATTGTCTCAGATAAGAAGAGAAGTGTGGTATCCCTAGCCAGACTATCTGAGTCTGTCGGATTGGCCCCTTGGAGCAGTGAACAGCTTGATTACTGCAATGTAGCAGTCCAGAAAATTATCCCGAATGCTAGTGCCCCCTAGTACAAGGGCCTTATACGTTATCAGGTGAGAACTGGTCTGGAAATGGTGTGTGCCCTGCCAATCAGACCCAGCACACTGCCCAGTGCCTAAAGTGATGGAATTTTTGCATGGACTACTGGATAATGGCAAGTCACTGTCTATGCTGAAGGTGGCACCCATTTCAGCCCATCACAACATAGTGATCACATAGGATCTTATTTGTCCCAGCATTTGGGATTTGTATCAGCATTTCTGTCATGGTCCAGGCCAGAGCCACTGTGTATGTCCCTGCATTTCCCTGTTTTTCCCCTTCTCCATATTTCCAGGTATCAGGCCCAGCCCCACCTTGCCTTCCCCGTGGCTCTCCTGCTCTGCACTCAGCTCTCACGCTGCCAAACCGAGTTTGAGCCCAGCTCAACCCCGCTCTCCCTGTGACATATCGGCTGTGCACTCAACTCTCACGCAGTGGATCCGAGTTTGAATTCTGATGCCGACTACACATTATCACACTTCTTTCCCCACACACCCCAGCTTCCTTCAATAAATCCTGTTTAACTTCAGTCTTTGTCCTTGTTCTGCATTTGGGTCCCCTCGTATCTGTGTTCATCATAACCAAACAATCTGGCCTAGCAGAACCAGCTCCCTTGCAGTCAGCCCTATCCCATCAGGGCACCCTCCTGGATCAGCATGAACTACAGCTCTGCACACTCACTGAGAACCACCAGGCCATGATGGACCAGCTCGGGCTCCTCACCCACTCCTCAGTCCAGACACCCCCTGGCCCCAGCTAAGTCACCCTGCCCCAATGGTCCAGTCTGCCACCTCTCTCAGTCTATCACAGCATGATGCCTATGTCCCAGACCATGAGCCCTATGCAGATGGCCTAGGGGGATGAAGGTCCTTCCTCCTTCAGTGTTCCCTCGTGTTTGCTCAGCACCCTAACACCTATGCCATTGACAAAGCCAGGGTAGCCTACAACCCCAATTTCAAAAAAGTTGGGACAGTATGGAAAATGCAAAAAAAAAAATCAACCAAAACATTTGAAAATTCAATTCACTTCCTGTACTATATTGAAAACACATTATTAACAAATTATTTGATGTTTTAATTCATGAATTAAATTTATTTTTTGAAAATATACACATTTAAAATCTGATGACTGCAACACACTCCAAAAAAGTTGGGACACTTGACTGTTTCCCTCTGTGTAACATGACCTTGTCTTTTACTAACAGTTATCAAGCGTTTGGGCACTGAAGACACCATTTGGTTAAGTTTAGCAAGTGGAATTTTCCCCCATTCATCCACTATACATTTCCTCAGCTGTGCAACTGTACGGGGCCTTCAATGCTTTATTTTGCGCTTCATAATGCACCAAAAATTCTCAATCAGAGACAGGTCAGGACTGCAGGCACATTCAGAAGTGGTTTTTGGCTTTGACCTTTACGCCACGAGATTTGACACTTTGTACACTGTAGAAGGTGAAATGCCCAAAATCCTATCGCTTTATCTTTGGGGAATGTTGTTCTTAAAGATTATTTGCTGACGCATCTGTTGGCAGATTGGAGAGCCTTGACCCATCCTTGCTCTTGAAGGACTAGGCCTTTTTGGAAGTTCTTATATAATATGATTAGACGATTGCCTAACCTGTTTCACATCACCTTCTTATTTCAACTTGTCACATTGCTATTAGTCCTAAATTGCCTAAATTGTCCCAACTTTTTTGGAACGTGTTGCATGCATAAATTTCAAAATAAACATTTATCTTCAAAAAACTATGCAGTTGATTAGGTAAAACATCAAATACCTTGTCTTTATACATTTTTATTTAAATACAAGTCAAAGTACATTTACAAACCAGTCCTCTTTGTTTTTATTAGCATTTTCCATACTGTCCCAACTTTTGGGTGGTTGGGGGGGTTGTATATATTGTGGGGCTTCTTATTGGAGATGCCCTAGCCTGGGCCACTGCCATGTTGGATAGGCAGCCAACTCTGTGGTCCTCTCTTACTTCCTTCACCGCAGAACTTCAGAAGGTTTTTGACCACCCTGTCCAAGGGAAGGAAGCCACCAAGTGCCTGATTTCCCTCCGCCAGGGGCCTTGCAGTGTGGTGGAGTATTTGGTCAGGTTCCTGGGGTTCGTTATTGTGAGTGGGCAAGTGAGGGCTGATCCCGAGAAGATCTGGGCTGTCTTCTATTGGCCCACACCTACCACCCTGAAGTAGATTCAATGATTCCTGGGCTTTGCTAACTTTTACCACCGGTTTATTTGAGACTACAGTCCATTTCAGTCCTGGTATCCCTCACTAGGCTAACCTCCACCTCTACCCACATTGAGTGGACACCTGAGGCCAAATCCACCTTCACCAAACTCAAGGAGCTGATCACCTCAGCCCCTGTGTATATCCAGCCTGATCACAACAATTCATTGTAGAGGTGGACACCTCTGACTTCAGTGTGGGTGCAGTGCTCTCCCAATGATCCACCCTTGGCCAGAAACTTTCCCTGTGTCTTTTTTTGTCATTGCCTCTCCCCAGCAGAATGCAACTACATTGTGAGGAATCAGGAGTTGGTAGCCTAAGTTAGCCTTGGAGGCGTGGAGGCACTGGCTTGAGGGGGCTGAGCAGCCCTTCATCTTCTGGACTGACCATAAGAACTTGACGTACATCCAGACTACCAAGCGCCTCAACTGCCATCAGACATGCTGGGCCCTGTTATTCGGGCGGTTCAACTTCATGATCACCTGCCGTCCCAGTTCCAAAAACGCTAAGCATGATGCCTTCTCTCGCCTGTTCACCTCCAAAGAAGAGAACACCTCAGACCCCGACACCATCCTCCTTCCGGCCTGCATGGTGTAGGCAGTCACATAGGAGATTGAGTCCGTGGTCCAGAGAGCACAACTCAATCAAACCCGATCCAGGTAATAGGCCTCCTGGTCGCTTGTTCGTCCCCGACGCTGCGCATTCCCAGGTCCTCCAGTGGATTTACTGTTCCTGGTTCACCTGTCACCCTGGCTCCAGTCACACCGTAGGCCTGTTGAAACGGCACTTCTGGTGGCCTATGATGGATGCTGACACCTGAGCATTTCTCACTGCCTGCACCATATGCACTCATAATAAGGCCTCACACCACCCACCTGCTGGCCTACTATGATCCCTGCCTGTCCAGTCACCCTTGGTTACACATTACCAGTCTACCCCTTTCCCAAGGTAACTCTGTCATCCTCACCATACTAGACTGGTTCTCGAAAGCAATACACTTTGTGGCCCTTCCCAAGCTCCCTACCACCCAAGAAACTGCAGACCTCCTCATCAGCCATGTCTTCTGGCTGCACGGTATTCCCAAGTACATTGTCTCTGACCGCAGCCCTTAGATCATTTCCCAAGTCTGGAGATCATTCTGTAATGCTCATATCATTCTGTAATGCTCTTGCGGCCACAGTCAGTTTACCAGGAACTGGAAACAGTGTTGCGGTGTGTCACTGCCAGCAATCCCACCACCTGGAGCTTCCAGTTTGAGTATGCCCACAACTCCCTAACTAGTACAGTGACTGGCATGTCCCCCTTTGAGTGCTCCCAGGGCTGTCAGCCTCCCTTGTTCCCAGTCCAGGAAGACTACATCGCTGTCCTATCCGTACAGGCTCACCTGCATCGTTGCTGCATGGTATGAAGAGAGAGGCCTGTTCCGCCCTGCTCTGCTTCACCAAGCGCAACCGTCACCTGGCTGACCATCGTTGGGTTCCAGCTCCTAACTACCAGCCAGGCTAAAAGGTGTGGCTTGCAGCCAAAGACATCCCGCTCAAGACTGAGGCTAAGAAACTCTCCCCCATTATCTGGGCTCTTTCACCATTGAGAGCATTATGAATTCCACTGCCATCAAACTCATACTCCCCAGGTCCCTGCCCATCCATCCCACCTTTCATGTCTCCCATTTTCAGCCAGTTCACAATAGCCCTTTGACAGCACCTCCATCCACCATGCTCCCCCAAGAGCCCGAGATGTTAATCTGGAATTGACATAGCTGAAAATGGCCTTTTTTTTAACAACTGGGCATAGTTGATGTAGGGAAAATTAGCTTTTCCTTAGATTGAGCTCAAAATGGGGGAAATGTTCAAACTTAATATTTCAACAACTGATCAACTATTTGTCCACCGATGAGTTGAAGTTAATGTATCTTATTAAGTCTGGCTAGGATATTAATCCTGTGGCCACTGATAATAATATCCTGATGTTAAACATGAATTATGAGCACAGTAACAAGATTGGACAAGAAGAACTTAAGACAGTAAATGATAAATATAGACACTTGCTATTAAAATCAGACAAGACTTTATTAAACTACTCTAATATACAGAAACTAATCTAACAACACACACACACAGACGCACACACACAAAGGGGGTGAAAATAGTTTGACAGAGAATGAATAGCACCTTAGTTTTAACATTGTATGCTGTTCTTAGACCTCGACCTGAACAAATCATCGGCAATTAATTTAATTTTCACTCATTTTAGAAGGGCTCTATTAAATAGACCAGCTTCGACTGAGACCTGGAGGTGCTTACTTGCATTTCCGGTTGGTGGGAATTCGTCAGAGGTCTGGTTGCTTTTGAGTGGCATCTAGGAGGCCCAGTCAGAATGGTGAATGGAGTGGAGTCTCGTAGGTGTGGCAACAGTTCTTCTGGTTCTTTCACGACTGGTCTTAGGAAGCTTAGCTGTAACCACTTCACACATTTTTGCAGAGCTCTCTTGCAGATGTTAATTGAAGAGAGAACTCCTGAAGAGGTTGAGTGGAGAAGTCCTGGAAGATGGTGGTTGACGAAAACTCCTTAAGATGTGGGTTTGAAGAAGACTCTTGCAGCTGCTGTTGATGAGGACTCCCTGAAGATGTTGATTGGGGAGTACCTTTTTAAAAAGTGTTGGAAGAGAACTCATTGTTTTCATGGTGTCCAAGGGTTTTTAACTCTTCCTAGTTGGGCGGAACCCGAAAGGTTTTGCTCCAATAAACTTCACGTTGGAACTATGGTAGCGTCATGGCTATCATTATGTACTATAGTTAAAAAATAGAGGCCTCATGGTTACAATGAAGTAAAATTGTGGTAACCCTTGGGGAATTTTCCTAAGAAGCTAAAGAAGGTATACACATGAAGCATTTGTGTGGGACATAAATGCATAAAAGGCAGCTACATTGTACCATTCCATCTCTAAAACAAGCAAAGAAACAATTTCAATAGCAAATATATCAGGATAATAATTTCCCAGCTTGTTGTATGGAACTTTATATAATGTCATGACATTTTCAGTAGGTTTGAAAACATTTCTGAAATTATTTAGGTGTCTTCATGAAATGGTGTTGACATCAATGAGAGAATGGTATGATCTAGACGCTGTCAAATTCCATCCAGCAGCTCACTGGATAAAAACATTATGGTTGACACAGGCACTTTTGATTACATTAGTTGTGCACTAACCATCAATATCAGACCCAAACAGCCTAGACCAATCTAACATCTGGATAGGTTTGGGCACATCCATCTTATCATGTAACCAAATGGTGCATGAGTAAAATATTATCTGGATATGAATCTGGATAAAATAACGCCTTTACTACGTCTATGCCCCTAATAGCAAATTTCTGAAAGTTTTGTTGGACTAAACCTCTTTTTAAAATTTTCCAGCAACAAGAGCCACATTAGTTTGGCAAAAAGCAATCTGTCAATGACTGTCACTGCAACCACAACTGTCAAATCAGTTTGGCTTAAAGTATCTGACCAGCTGTCTCCTCTGCCTCCCATGTAAAGTCTAGTCAAAAACATGATGTACCCATAAGATTAATTATGTACTGATAATGCACTATTAGCATCACTATTATGATATCTGTAAAGAGTTTTCCAAAAGCCATTCAGGTACCCTGTATCCATATTGATTTTAGCAGGCACATAGTCCTCATGTAGCTCTCTCAACACAGTAGGAATATCATATCACATCCCCATCCAGTTTTATGAATCTGCAGCTCGCACATGAACTCCATTTCAAATTAATTTTCTAAATTAGCCATGTGTGCATATTGTAATTCTTAACAGTAATGTATACACCCAAAACAGGCAGCAGTCTTCGAAGAACAAGACTTCATCCAATCACTGGCTTTATTTCATGGATCTTGATCTGTATGCCTATGTTTTAAGACAAATGCTATGTCGGGGTTGCTTCATGGTTAAGGCTCTGTGCTGGTCATCAGAAGGTTATAGTTCGTATCCCAGAAGTGCCACCTTGTAAGTTTTTTTTAATTATCCTATACTGCTTAGCCTGTATGCTTAAATCCTGCCTCTGGAGGAAAATTTGATTAAATGCTCAGAAAATTAAATCTCAGCCTGCTCTTGGATTATTCTTGGTTGTAATCTATTGATTTTGGCTTTCATTTATTCAGGTATCTGGTAACTGTCTAGCACTCTGTTTTCTACATTCCAGGTAATGAAGCTCTTTTGCTGTAGGGATTAACTTGGGGAGACCTCATGAAAGGAGAAAATCTGACAAACAAGAAATACTGAAAACACACAGAAATAGATATTGAAAACTTGTTTGTAATCACATTTCCATGATTCCAATTCATATAATAACACAGAAGTTGTTTGCACACATGACCGAATATAGTGCTCCCCCACTTCCTACATCCCAATTTACCCTCTCGCTCTAATAAAAGGTGTGGGCTAGTGGCTGTTTTGTGTCTGTGTGTGTATTCAAGCATTTGTCCATACTAGTACATTTGACCCTAACCACATCTTCTGATTAAAATATATTGTGAAACACCTTAATGGTCTAACAACTGCACTCCAACTTGATCCTCAAAGCACAGAGTAAAAGAGGAGGCAGGGGAGATACAGTATGACACAACACATCTCGCTTCCCACAGTCACACTACATACTCACTGCCCTGAAATATGTACCAGAACTGCCTTCTGTACTTCTGGGAGTACATAACTACTGTAGTCAGTGGTTCAATTTTTAATCAAGATAGGACACACTGCTTTACACAAATAATTGGTAATTACAGTACATGAATGGCTCTTGTGAGTAAATAGAGTAAATATTGGAGCATTCAATCAGGCTGAAAAACAACCTGGGTTAAATGAACACTTCGTGTTTACTGGATAATAATAGAGTAGCCCCATTAATTGTTAATTCAAAGTACTTTGTAGTACTGGGTTTTCACAGTAGCTACACACAAATAATATACCATTTGATGATTACTAAATAACACAGGGATAAAATTAATACTGTCAGGTCATCCTTGGCCAGAGGTTCTGGAAAACTGCTTTCTCATTTAAACTGGATAACTGATGAGTCCCCCTTATACCTACTTAAACTTAACCAATATATTTTTATTTGTTTCATTCTTTCAAGATTTATTTCATTCATGTTCAGACAAATTTTTCAAAGCAACTTATAATTGAAAAAGAATACAAACAAAGCACAAGGGCCTTGCTCAAGGACCGAATACTGATTCTCTAGTCATCCTCAGATTTACACTCACATTGACACCACTCTTGTCACTTGTTACAGTAGTTCAAAATTTCAGATAGGTATTAGGATGTTGTGTAATTTGTAATTTAGGATGTTGTGTAAGTAATGATGACCAAATTAGTTAAATAAGGCTCTAAATTGTAGACATAGGAATCCAATTTATGGGAGTCTAAAGGCGATTTGTTAACATTCTTGTCCATTGACCCATGACCAAAAATACCTCTGTTGTGATTCTGAGAAACCAGCTTGAGTTAACAGTTCCTATTAAGTGTATTTCTGGCCATGGTGCCATTTTTCTTCCACAACAAGCAGTAAACACATTTGCTCCATCAGAGGTGTAAAAAAGTGATCTCCAGGTCCAAGGTTGCTGACTCACCTCCACAAACAGGAAGCATGGCACAATGGAGGTACTGCTCTTAACACCAGGCTTTTCCTCGGCTGCCATATTGAATCACTTTTACTCTTTCTCTGTACACCTTCTGCTTTCTCTCCTATGTTTCACACCTAATAGAGATAAAAGTAGTGTTAGCCTGAGACCAACACAACACATAATAAAAATATACAATATAAACATTGTATGGTCTATGAAGCATCGTTGCTAAATATGCCATGCCACTCGTCTGTCAAATGTGCTGGAATATCTCATGCAACATTCATTACATGAAAAATCTCTAGTGAAACAGTTATTGATTTGAATTTGTTATTGAAAGTGCCTGGCTGAACTGTAGAATGAAATCACTGAAACCTGCCTCATATTTATAGACTACCATTCCTTGGAATAGGAAAAGGTCTTATTATTTCTCTTAGTTATTTAAAAAAAAAAAACAAAAAAAAAACAACTATTTAATTTGATTAATGCCACTTGTTTTTTTTTCCCATCCAAAAAATGTCAGTAAAGAACTGGCAAATTAAACACCCACATTTAACAACACCAATGCCATGTATCAAGAAACTCTGGACTCCAGTTCCCATCAGCCACTGCACTGCACTAGCTGTCACATGACCACCTGCACCTGATTCACGTTTTGTTAATGAGCACGTGTGTGTGTGTGTGTGTGTGTGTGTGTGTGTATATATATATAGTCATTGTCTGCACTGTTTGCAGGTCTTTCGTTGTCTTAGACTCTTGTCGTTTATGTCTCGGTGTTTTGTTTCATGCCACAGTGTTATACCAAGTTGTCTTAGTGTCTTTGTTTCATAGTACGTTTGTTTAAATAAATGTCATTATCTGCACTTGCTTCTGCCTCAACCTCGATACGTGACAACCAAACTATTAACGCTAACTTCAGTTGGAAAATATTGTTGATATTAATATTGCAATATTAATTAATATTGCTGGCAAAAAAAAAAAATTATATTGTAATAAAAATTTACTAAATAAATAATGAACAAATTGTGATTAATTCAATGAACAAAAATGTTGCTATTGGACATCCTGCTATAAGCTGACGTTCCATTGATTTGCTTGCCTTTCTAGATGTTTCGAAATTGTGGGGAAGCATGCTCAGGGTTGCCCAAATTGGACTAGTTTAAAAATACTCTTCAGCTGCCAAGATCTTGTTTTATAGCAAATAATTTGAATTAAATCTAATAAATTAATGCAAACAACACTTACAAGGCATAGACTAAGTGCATACTGTGCTCATTGTGCTCATATGATGTACAGAACCATTTCTATTGTAAGATATATTGCAAAGACTGGGAAAGGGGGAATTATGGAGTGGATAACATGCTGAACTTATTTCTCATGAAAAGACTGAGAAAAAGAAGAAAAAATTGTCCAATGCCCATTATCCATTGTATGTATTTGTGTGGGATTTTTTAGGCTGGACATTTTGCTGAAACCTGGTAACCATGGTTAATGATATTAGTTCTTTGGCAAACACAACTGCTGAATCAAATATAGGTACATCTAGAGCTGATCAAAACAAGCTATTAAACGGTATGACGGATGATCGCTCTCAAGTGCCTATGATTGGATTACTTTAAAAATTCACAAGATCATGGCATAAGTCAAGTGTCATAGCTTCTTGACTTAATTTTGTTTGACACTATGTTGTTATTAATGTTATCCTGCCCCACCAAAATTTATGGTCAAAGCCCACTGTTGGATGAATTACAAACTTAACTGCTGAATGGCCATTTCTAGTACCAGGATGTTGACCAGTTGACCATGTTTCCTTCATTTCTAAACAAAAATCAGGTCAGTTCAAAGACTTTGGCCAATATGATTCATTTGTTCATGTACTCTATCCACACTTCAAAAGAATACAATGTGGTTAAGGTAAATAAAAAAGATGAAGCATTTGTACATGTTTCACTAAGTGGTAAACTGAGAATATTCACACAGTTCTCAGGTAACAAAATGCAAAAAAAAACAGTAGGACATTTATTGCACAGAAGGACCTTTTCAGTTGCATGAAATGTGGACAAATAAATGTGTAAAATCGATGGAGAGCTTGAGTTTGAGCAGCTGGTGATTTTATATATATATGTATATGTAATATATATATATATATATGTGTGTGTGTGTGTGTGTGTGTGTGTGTGTGTGTGTGCGCTCAGTTGTATTTCTTTTTTTTTTTTTTTACTTTTAGCCTGAGCAGAGTTGCCACTAATCTAATTGATAATTTCATCCATAAGGACCTACAACACAGAGAGCATGCTGCCACATTAACAAACCACATCACATTAACATCACTGCTAATAATGAATGGGGGAAAAATAAGACAAAAGACAGAGGGAAATAGGAGAGACACTTTAAAAAATGCTAAGTGTATGGTAATGGGCTAAAAAGTGAAAGAAAAAACTCATAATACCGTAAATACAGCTACTCTGCCATTACGTTATTATGATTATAGCTGGATATATGTTTTAACTCATACAGACGGGTATGTAGAATTACTTCAGTACTCAAGTAGTCCCTTTCATCTTCCTATCCTTTGATTAATACTTTTCATAATTCAATTTTTCTATTCCCTCTTTCTTTCAAAGATAATGTGCAGATGGAGCTTGTAATTTCCTTGGCTGCAGTCTCTGGATTGGATGATGTGTTGTCTGTTGTACTATTGCTTTCGCATTTGATTGGAGAATGCTGTGTCTCTCATAATGTTGTAAATTCACATTTATCAGGCAATCCCTAGCAACACACACACACACACACACACACACACACACACAGCTTACTACCTAAATTGATATTCCTATCTATTAATCTAGAATGAAAGTCACTGAGAAAAAAAGCGAGAGAGAGAAAAAAGTACATAAGATTTTGCCAAGCAGGGTAATTAGAACTGGCATATTGGGAATACTGTGCCCCGTCTCTCCATCTTTCTGTCTCTCTGTCTCTCCTTGTCTCCCGCTATTTCACTGATAGATGTGTAAATTATGCACACACATGAAAGCCAAGCACAGAACAATAGTAAGCAAACTGCTGCAGGATAGAGACAATGCATTATGCACAGATGCACATACAGACAAATGCACACATGCTTGCTCAGACAGCCCCCCTCACCTCATGCACACGGCTGCCGTGGTGATGGATTCCTATGCAGCAGCCATGGTGGAGGAGGGTCTCACGACTGATTCCAGCTCCGGCACACAAGCTTTCCTTGCTCTCCTCTTGCTCTTTTTTCTTCTTCTTTCTTTCCCTTGCTGCTCTCTTTCTCTGCTCTGCCCACGCAGGCTGGCTCTGAATGATGGGTGCTCAAGCACAAACACTCTTCTCTTGCTCAGTAGCGACATACACCCTTTTATGTAGCATACACGCTTGTCCTTCCCTAATGAGGCTGTTCAGTCAGCGACAAATGAACTGGGAACCCACGGGCTCTGCTGCAGCTCTCCAGCACAGCTGCAGAGAGGTGGGGAATGTGTGTGTTTGTGCATGTGTGTGTGTGTGAAAGTGAGAGGGGTGAGAAGCTGAGGGCAGGGCATGGGAGGATCTCATTTGTGTTTGAAGAAAGCACGCCCCCCTCTCCCTCCATCCATCCCTCCATCCACGTTCTCTGGGGATTCAAGTATGACCGCATTCGATGTAGTGAAAGTGGGTATATCAGTATTGAAATGAAGCTGGTCAGCTTTCATCAAGCCTGTGTTTTTGTGTGAGAGAGAAAGAGAAAATAGTGCAGATCAGTGTCTGGGAAACTGAAAAGCATGCATGAGCACATTTCAGATTTTTTGCTGGACCCCAAGCAGGGAAATTTAGGAGGTACATTTCTTCTCACTGACTGACTCACTGATTAAATGACTGAGTCCCATTGGTAAAATATGCATGTGCCCTTTATTGAAGAAAAATATACAAGTCAGCAGCTTTAGGTAATGTTCACATCAACCATCAGAAAGGGAAAAAATGTGATCTCAGTGATTTTGACCATGGCATGATTGCTGGGGCCAGATGGGCTGGTTTGCATATTTCTACTGCTGATCTCCTGGGATTTTCATGCACAAAAGTCTCTAGAGCTTTCTCAGAATGGTGCAATAAAGAAAAATCATCTAGAGAGCAGCTCATCTATGGACAGAAACGTCTTGTTGATAAGAGAGGTCAACGGAGAATGGACCGACTGGTTTGAGCTGACAGAAAGGTTACAGCAACTTAGATAACCACTCTGTACAACTGTGGTGAGCAGAAAAGCATCTCAGAATGTGCAACACATCAAACCATGAGATGGATGGGCTACAACAGCACAAGACCATGTTGGGTTCCAGTTCTGTCAGCCAAGAACAGAAAGCTGAGGCTGCAGTGGGAAAGGGCTCACCAAAACCGGACAGTTGAAGACTGGAAAGACGTAGCCTGGTCTGATGAATCTCGAATTCTGCACACAGATGGTAGGGTCAGAATTTGGTGCCAAATTGAATGCATGAATCCATGGACCCAATCTGCCTTGTGTCAACAGTCCAGGCTGGTGGAGGTGGTGTAATGGTGTGGGGAATGCTTTCTTGGCACACTTTGGGCTCTTTAATACCAATCAATCATCACTTGAATGCCACAGCCTATTTGAGTATTGTTGTTAACCATGTCTATCCCTTCATGGCCACAATTTACCCATGTTTTAATTGCTACTTCCAGCATGATAATGCACAATGTCACAAAGCAAAAGTCTCAAATTGGTTTCATAAACATGACCACGAGTTCAGTGTTCTTCAGTGGCTTTCCCAGTCACTGGATCTGAATCTGAAACACCTTTCGGGTGTGGTAGATTGGGAGATGAACATGAAAGTGCACCTGAAAAATCTGCAGGAATTGGGTGATGCAATCATGTCAACATGGACCAGAATAAAAGGAATGTTTCAGACATCCTGTAGAATCCATGCCACAAACCTACAGTACCCAGTATTAGTATAGTGTACCTAATAAAGTGTTCAGTGAGTGTATATCTCCTCATGTCCTCATGCCCACTAAAATATCAAAAGATACAATATATATATATATATATATATATATATATATATATATATATATATATATATATATATATATATATATATATATATATATAATGGAAAAGTGTTAATTTAATAATGCCACATGTCAAATACAGTATATGAAGGCTTATATTTGAAATAATATCAACACGTACCGTATATAAATATATTTCCTTGCATATGTGCCTGGAGTTTACACCAGGACATCTCATCAACGAATTGATGAGCATTGAGAAGAAGAGCAGCAAGCACTCTATCATCACTCATATTCTGACAAATTCACACCATTTTGTGCTATGATAATTCCCACCTCTTGTGCTAGTAGTGCTTACAAGCAGTCTGACAATTGAACAAATGAAAAGACAGAATCTGGAAAGTGTATACAAATATCCAGGAAAAGGTTTGTTTGTTTAATTTCTAGGAATAAAAGGGGAAAGGTTAGTACTTTCACTGCAATGTTTGATGGAGTATCACTACAGACTTACGGTGTGAAACTTTGACTTTGCTGAAATTTGGCGCAAGAATTGCTCTCCCCATGCTTTGCGGTTTCCTCCAGGGTGTCCCCCACCTTGTGCCCCGAGTTCCCTTGGATAGACTCCAGGCTCCCTCGTGACCCTGTGTAGGATAGGAGGTACAGAAAATGGATGGATGGATGGATAATAATAATAATAATAATAATATTATTATTATTATTATTATTATTATTATTATTAACACTCCCTGTTTTTTATTGGTTGTTGCTTTTGATTCGAGAGACAAGTAGGTCCACAATGCTTTGTAGATCTGGCACATTTTTGCTGTCTCATACATTTTTATATCTACGCCATGTGTGGCAGAAGATTGCTAGTCTCCGAGCAGTAAAGTTCAAATGAGAATATTAAAGAGAGCTCCTGAAAAGCCTTTATCAAAGGTCCAGCCATGAGTAATGCTCCTACTCTCTGTAATCTATTGTGTCTGTGCATTATCATTTATTGTAACCAGTGGGAGGCTAAATGGCCATCAGCACCAGAAACCTGGCTGTCTAGTCTACTTGACCTGTTTAAGAGATATTTGGATCATGACTGTACAAAAACACTACAAAGGTCTCTCTTATTTTAGTTTTGAAAACCAGAAAAGGGATTAAATGACTAATGCAGAAAAAGTATTAACCTGAAAAATAGCAGGCATAAAAAACCCTGAAAATTATTTAGCACATACAGCACACTAAAGCTGAAGACCTGGTAATAGTCCAGTAACTGTAAATTACAGTGTAATAGCCTTTTTGACCGTAGGGCTCTATATAGCAGGTGTGTGTGTGTGTGTGTGTGTGTGTGTGTGTGTGTGTGTGTGTGTGTGTACAACTACAGTCCCCAGAGCATCTCTCTGCCTTCAGACAGCTTTAGCACTACTGAAACACCATTATAGAGGGGCGTTTTGAGAAAGGGGTGTAGAATGTGATTTTATGTTACTACGGCAACCTTGTATCTTCTGAGGCTGATGCAAGCTTTAGGTTACACAGATACAAATGAAATACAGTGTTACATATAAATCATGAAGATAGAAATGATGTACAATGCATGTTTGCACACATTCACAACCACATTTTATCTTAACACCTGTGTGGCTCAATTTATTCACATCCATTTTTTATTTTTATTTTAATGCCTATGGGCTATTTATGCCATTCAGTAACAAAATCATTAGACTAATAGCACCTGAATGCACACACACAGTTCCCTGGTCTAGACATGCCCAGACCATAAAGCCTATCATAGCATATTAACTTTAGTAATAAATATTCTGTAGTCTAGACAGACAGCTTTAGTAGAATAACCAGAAAATGGATAAGATGGATGAGATTTCAAGTGTGCATTCTTTCACTTTTCACTCTCATGATATCTGCAATATAGTTTCAGATATGGTTCTTTAGCACTGACGCTCCTTTTTCTGTTTTCTTTTCTTTTTTTTATTTTGCATACGAATAACAAAGTATAAATAATGTATATCAAGACATTAAGATTCAAAAACATGGTGCTTATATTTTTCTCTCTACATTAAAATTCTGAATTTTACCTTTTAAAACCAGAATTAACAACATCTTTCATGCACTATTCTTTGAAATTATAACCAAGAAGGAAACCATGTCTGGCCTTGCTCAATGCATTGCAAATGGAAAGGCTGAGTATGTTACAACAGAGTCTAAATTATTCACTATCCTTTTAATCATTTGCACTTCACTGAATTCAATCAGGAATCATGTGACCATTTCCCTCTTACAGTATATCCCTCAAACAACACTGATCATTGCTACAGCAGTTCACATATTTTGTGAGTTTGTTGCAGTGTCAGTGGATGAGGATTGGCTATCACGTTCCATAATAGCGAACGGCTCATTTAATTATAGCCTGTTTGTCTTCCTATAACATCTTGAAGGAGCAAGCTCTCTTGCTCCACCAAAAAAATGCTATGAATATTTTTTTTTCTTCTGCCCATGAGAAATGGTGCATGCTATTTTATACAAAATGCCAGATGGACAGCTGAAGTATAATGCAGAGAGTGAGCTATTATATTAATAACATGCAAATCTATTCTGTCTATTACTCATTAAAATTCATGGCACAGCAAGGCAGCAAGGTTGTGAGGGTCAGAGCAGACAAAAGTTACTATGAACAGGTTGCACGCTTGCACTGAGAGATTTGCTTCCACCAAATTTCCAAGTAATTTTTGCCACCTGAGGTTGTATGTTCACTTGCAGGACTGTGTTCTTATGTATTCTGAATGTGAAACACTTGCAATGAATGTAACAGTTTAAATGTGATGCTTGTAGATTTTTTTAGGTTTTGGGGACACTTTTTGACTGTAGCAGTGAGTCATTTAAGTAAGAAAGCACACGAGATTTGCTCCATATCCATTGTACTGCACATATAAAGTTACTTAATGTAGCATTTGATTCCTCTGAAATTTAAATAGTTTTGCAGTTTTTATGTTTTTCCCCCAATTATTTCAGATTTAACTGGGGGGAAAAAGGATCCATCTAGCATTTCTCCATTAATGGTTCTTTGGTTTGTCCCATTGGTGAAACCTTAAATGATCTACTTAAAAACCCTGCAACAAAGGGCTTCCTTTTCAGAAAAGGTAGAAGTAGAACCTCTTTAGAAAGCCATCTGGAGAACCCCTGGGGAAATTTTTTTCTAAGAATATCGAGGAGGGGTGTCCAATCTTATCTGCAAAGGGCCGGTGTGGGTACAGGTTTTCATTATAATCAAGCAGGAACCACACCTGATTCCACCTGTTTAAACAGTTGATCTTGGCTTTCAGTAGACTCAGGAGTGGTTTCTGCTTGGTTAGAATGAAAACCTGTACTCACACCGGCCCTGTCCAGATAAGATTGGACACCCCTGATATAGAGCAAATCTTGTCATTGATTGTCCTTAATGAAGTCAGAAACTAATAAAGACCTGAATGTGTCTGGGTAAGAGCAAACCCCTAATTAATTCTTCCCCAAATTTTATGCTAGATGTCATTGTAAAACTTATCTTGATTGGGCTTGTTTGTTTGGCTTACTGGTAGCAAAAGGTGGATAATTAATGGCCTCTGATTCAATTGTCATAATTATATAGTGAAATCAGAATTTGAATGATTGCAACCTTGTAAAAAATTTAAATAACTGCTTATCACCATGACCACAACATGCTGTTCATTAAGCAGAACAAGATAAACACAAGAATGGATCATAGTTGATAATTAAATATATTACAGCTGTTGTTAATTTCATTTCATTTCTGTGCTGGGCTTATTTGGTCATTTTTCTTGCTCGTTTCATTTCTTGATAAGAATTTCATAATAAG
The DNA here is from genome assembly GCF_023375685.1 of Ictalurus furcatus. NCBI lineage: Eukaryota > Metazoa > Chordata > Actinopteri > Siluriformes > Ictaluridae > Ictalurus > Ictalurus furcatus. The sequence continues at coordinate 25,544,512 of NC_071256.1, read as the reverse complement.
CAGATGGGGATTAGCCATTATTATTTATATAAGAACCAGGACAGAAAACATGGCCAATTTCAACATATGGTGTGTCTTGCACATCAGTCATAGCTAATCAGTCATAGGGGGGAACAGTCTTTCCAACATTGACATTCTTGGGAAAGCAGTCACTTGCCAAATAACAGAGACAAGTTAGGTTAGTTAATATTTGCTAATGGGGTTTGCTATCCTGGGCTGGTGCCAAATAAACAAAAAAATAAATAAATGTGTATCAGCATTGATGGGATTTTTTAACACTATATATTCTTACTGGATACTTCATTAGATGCCTACCTTGTTAGTCCACGTTGTCTTGTCTATGTACAGTTAGAGGCCTTAGCTCATCTTTTTCCATGCAGTCTTTGTTAAGCATCCTGAGTTAAGCACCATAAGTTTTGATTCATTTCCAAAGTTTGAGGACAAATGTTTAGAGTATTATGGAGAAAAGGCAGCATGGAGAAAGCGCAGTAGAAGAAAATGCACTCCCTGCTTGCAGATAGAGCAAAGTGTTGGGTTTTTGTTTTTTTTTTTAAATCACATTTGAATTGTAACCAGGATAGTTGCTGTTTTGTCTCTCAGAAAATGTACTAATCTACATAAATGGAAATGTTGGCTGGCAAAAGATGGCTTGCTGGTGAGGGAATTGACTTCCACCCTACATCTCTAACAAATTAGATACTCTTTCAAGGGCAAATATGTACAATTTGACAAGGTTTGACATCTGCTTGTCTGTTAGATAAGGTAAACTCATTATTTAATAGACATATGTGACATTGCCCTTTAGTTGCCTTTGTTTGGCTTTTTTTCCTCATTCATTTACTTTTTAGTTGGATTTCATCTTCAGCAGGCAGTGGGGGTGGGTGGGTTAATAGATTATTGTAATAGCTTGTTTAATAAATTGAGTATACAATGTCATTTTCCTTTATTCTATTGTTAATTTCTATGGTATATGTGTATATGTACATGTGTATGTATATATCTTTCAAGTTGTTTTTAAAAGGAGTCTGTCTTCTTTGTCACTTTCAATTGAAATCCTTTAACTTCATTAAAAAAAACTTACTTGACAGAAAAAAAAGAACGAAAAGAAAGGAAAATGTACTTCTTAAAGACATAGGCCTTTTGACACAAGACCACGTGAGAAGAGGGAGACGCGGAGGTCGCGCACCTATTCTGAAAGTATAAGTGGGCGTGGCCTTTACAACCGTCACTCCTTTGAAAACTTTAGGACTCAGCGTCCTGCCCTAATTCAGGTAAAGGGTTTTTAAAATGAATTTCAGTTTTAGAAGCGCTTTGAGTGTTTAGATTTTTCGGCATATTTGCTACTATCTTCTGTGTTCAAACTGCCTTATCAAAACCTGGAGTTATAAACCCACACACGCCAGGTAAGATGAACGTGTACTGCCTTAACGTTACCTCAACTGTATGAAGCGTCTTAATATCCGCTTGTATTACTGGATTATGCGGTGAAATGCCAAATGTTGTTGGGAATTGTGTTATAGTTTGTTCGAAGTTTTGTTGTGTAGTTCCTCCTTAATTGACATTGCAAGCAAACATACGTCATATATTATCTTTTTCCTGTTAATTGTTTTTAGAAAAGGTTAAGCGTTGAGGCTGGAATAAATTGAGGTTGGAAAAGATATTCTGATATCTGCATTGCAACTTCATGTTTAGGGTTAATCAGATGTTTTCAAGTCTCAGAAAGCTAGAGGTATTTCTATTGAGGGTTAGAAAAGATCACACACACACACACACACACACACACACACAAACACCTGGGTTGCATAAAACGCGTTAATTATAACCAACCTCACTACTAATGAATAACCGTGCTGACTTTCCAGGTTTCAGTTTGGAAGCACCTTCTGTCACCCGAGGGCAACTTAACCCATTTTAGAAACATAAGACTCTAACGGATCCATTTATGAACACACAGCTGTGTCCCAAATTGTTTAATCTGACTGAAGGCACTGTATCCCACCAAAATAACTACGAAATGAGCAAATCACTTAAAGTAGTTATTTAAAGTTATTATGCACTGCTGAATTTGAATATTTGTATCATGAACTAATTAAAGGTGAATGATGTAATGTTTAAAATGGTATAGACCATGTAATGTGAATAACAGAATATACACTCACAGAGCACTTTATTAGGAACACTGTACTAATCCTGGGTAGGGCCTCCCTTTGCTCTCAAAACAACCTCAGTTCTTCGTGGCATGGATTCCACGAGACCTTCATTTGAGATTCATGTTGTCCTGATTGCATAATGCAATTCGAGCAGATTTTTCAGGTGCACTTTCATACTCAAATCTCCTGTTCTACCACATCGCAAAGGTTTTAGATCCCAAAGGATTTAAATGATTAGGATTTAGTGACTGGGAAGTCCACGGAAGAACATTGAACTCATTGTGATGTTCATGAAACCAGTTTGAGATGACTTTTGCTTTGTGACAGTACCAACAGTACTGAAATAGGCTGTGGCATTCAAGTGATGATTGATTGGTATTAATGGGCACAATGTGTGCCAAGAAAACATTCCCCACATCATTACACCACCTCCACCAGCCTGGACTGTTGACACAAGGCAGATTGGGTCCATGGATTCATGCTGTTGGTGCCAAATTCTAACCCTACCATCTGTGTGCCTCAGCAGAAATTGAGATTCGGCAGACTAGGCTACATTTTTCCAGTCTTCATCTGTCCAGTTTTGGTGCGTCTGTGCCACTGCAGCCTCAGCTTTCTGTTCTTGGCTGACAGAACTAGAACCCGACATGTTCTTCTGCTGTTGTAGCTCATCCGCCTCAGTGTTTGGCTTTCACAAATTTTTTAGATGTTATTTTTAGACTCGCTCTCTCCTAGTAAGCTCGCATGAGGATGTGTTATTTTTGAGACTTCTAAAAGTGCTTCTGTAAATCTCTCTGGATTAGCGAGTCTGCTAAATGCCATAAACACATTAAAAGGATGCAGTTTAAACTTGACAGAATACTCCATATATAATGTAATAATCCATGCAAATTATATGATTTGATGTCAATCAAGTCGAGGTTTACATTAGTATTCTTATGTGTAAATGTATGCATGCTATGGAGCAGGAGTAGGACATGAATATTTTTCAAAATTTACAGGATGTTCATAAATGTCAAATTCTTGTGCAGATGTTTGTATGAATTACACATAGTCATTCATATACACATTGATAGATGAGGCCCATTACTAATATTGTAAGCAAAATTATTATTTCAAGAGCACAGTGATTTTAACAGATTGGTCATATTTTGTTGAGTGCAGCATGGTGGTGCAGTGGGTAGCACTGGCATCTCACTGCTCCAGGGTTCAATTCCGACTTCGAGTTACTATCTGTGTGGGGTTTTGCACATTCTTCCCATGTCCATGTGGGTTTCCAAAAACATGCAATTAGTTGGATTGGCTGCTCTAACTTGCCCCTAGGAGTAAATGTGTGTGCTAACGTGTGTGTGCATGGTGCCCTGTGATGCACTGGTGTCCCATCCAAGGTGTATTCCCACCTCACGCCCAGTGTTCCCAGAATGGGCTCCAGATCCACTACAACCCTGACCAGGATGAAACTGTTACTAAAGATTCACTAGGAACTTTTGGCTCACAATGTGTCATTAATGTGTGACTCATGACTGTCTTTGACAGCATAGCGATGACTATGTTCCTATGAAAGGTTAGCTGGAAGTTGTGCCATAGTTAAGTTAATGTGCTGTCAAAACTGTCCTTTTAGCTTGTTCATTACTTATAGGTATCTCACAGGTGTACTATGTGTCCCACAAGGTGAACTGCTTCCGTAAAGACACCACAGATTGCAATTTGAGGTGTATAGTGTCAAATACAAAAGTTTACACATCCTTGGGTAAAATGAACAAGACAGAAAATAAACACACACATTTAATGTGCTTGGGTTCACAGATATTCCTTCACAAATATAGTCAAAGATTGCATGTTAAGATATTAATGTGATTGGAATATTTTTAAATAACTTATAAACACTTTGCCATTATAGCTTCTTACAATCTCTGTTTTATCCTCAGAGCAGCTTATGGATTCCCTCAGTTGTAACTCACAATCAAAACCATCTTATTTGATATTATTTTATAGCTGTGGATTGGCTATGGAAAAAAAAATGGAATGTCAAAAATGAGAGAGTGAGTGAGATAAAAGGCCAGGATGGGAGGGGAAAAAAAGCTCATTCAATAGAGACAGAATATTTAAAAATCAGTTAATTTATTGTATTATATACATTCGCACTGGGTGACTATTATTATTATTATTATTATTATTATTATTATTATTATTAATGATATCAGAGGCAAGAAAGTACATTTGTTATTTTTTTGTCAAGCACAAAGCATGTTATTTCTACAAGTGACATTTTTTTTTCTTAACTTCAGGTAAATTAGCCATAAGTTTTGCTTAATAATTCTGAATTTTAACGGTATGTAGGGCTATAAGGTGACTGACATTAAAATATTATGAGTGTAAATTAGGCACATAGACTTATTAGCTTTCTCATCGGGGATCTCTCATCACTGTGGGTTCAGTCTTATCCAGGAAGACGAGCTAAACTTAGTGCTATCTAGAAAACTTACTGCCAAAGGTGCTTCTATAAAGTACTGAATAAAGGGTCTGAATACTTATCTAAATTAGATATTTCAGCTTTTGATGTTTAATCCATTTGCACAAAAAAGTTAAATAAATAATAATAATAATAATAATAATAATAATTTTTTATTTTTATTAATAATAATAATAATAATAATAATAATAATAATAATAATAAGTATTTGCTTTGTCATTGTGGGACAAAAAGGTGCATTGAATCCAAATTCTGTATACTTTCTGAACCCTCTGTATGAGCATGAGAATAGTATTGACATCCCATAGATGCCTGTACATGATGCATGTTTAATTGTGCCAAAACACAAAAACGTAATGGAAAGGCCCGGTTATGGTTCTGCTCCAGAAACTTTGACCCTCTGTAGAGCAATGACACAGTGGAAATGTCACATGTTCACTGTAAACACACGAACAAAAACATGACAGGGGAATGCAGTATGTTTTAACTGGACACAACTTAAGGAGAACAGTAATAAGAGAGCCTGGGGAAGGGGAACAACTAGGGATAACAACATTATCTGAAAGACCGATATTAAAATAACTCACAAGGTAAGACTGGCACTGCACATTAACACTAAAGCTTGAATATAGTAGAATTAAATTTGATGTAGTGGAATTGCTTTTATTTTACAGCACTGTCAGTTTATTTCGTTCGTGTGGCAAGGTTGTATGGAATGGGCTTGTGATGTGAATAGTGTTGTGGGGTTTTTTTGGTTGCCGTTTTTTGTTGTTGTAAAGCAGAACTGTGTACACATTACAGCAGAAAAAGTGGCAGCAATGCAAATTAATACTGGATTACTCTTCTGTGAAGCGGTCCTTATGTATACAGTCAAATGACTTGATCTAAAAATACATAAGGACCGCTTCACAGAAGAGTAATCCAGTAGCAACTCTCACTGAAGGTGAGGTCTAAGGTTAGAATATCTGCAACAAAGATGTTCATAGGAACAACATAAGGACAAAATATTGTACTTTTGTTCAATTATAATTACTGAAGGTAAAATTTTAGGTAGCAGCTGTTAACAAACATGCGTTGCATAGTGCAAAACTTTCCTTGCAGCTTGTTGTATTCTTTTTGTAAAACACTTTTTAACCTTTGGGTTGTTTTGTAACCTTGATTTCTCTCTCTTTCTCCCTCTCTCTCTCTGTGTGTGTGTGTGTGTGTGTGTGTGTGTGTGTGTGTGTGTGTGTGTGTGTGTGTGTGTGTGTTCACGAATGCACACATATTGCAAGGCAATGGAAAACATGGTCAATGATTAAACAGTACAACAAAGTCAAACATCATCCTGTGTCTGTTAACAAATATGAACTCCATTCCTCTCCTGAAGGTCATGCCAGTGTCCTAAGGGATTTTAGAGGGTGGAGGTGCCTTGGTCCCTTTAGAAAGGCAGTATTAGGCCTATGAGACCCTGGCGAGATGTCATGCACTGTGCTGCAATGGCTGCCACCTACACCTTTAGCGTAGATGGGGCTTACCACTCTTTAGAAGTGCCTGGAGACAGTTCAGAATCCAAAGAATCAGGCAATGTACCACGTTCAGCTAATGAGGTGATCATCATTGGCAGAAGTACTGCCGCTTAAGAGCATACAAGGGTCATGCCGTAAGGCTCTTGTGTTCAGAAGTGTTTCCTTGACTGCTAGATTCAGTCTCAGTGACCAGATCCACAAATGCAGGTGACCTGGTTTGATGTGCCAAACTGTCCATTTGGGACAGCAGCTCTACAGTGCTCTGAAAAAGTATTTGCCCCATCCTGATGTCTTCTGGTTTTGTGTATATTGCATACTAAATTGTTTCAGAAATCAACACAAAATCTAAGATGGCACAAAGGGAAACTGAGTAAACAGAAAATATAGTTTTTAAATGATGGTTATTGTGACAAGTAGGAGGGAGTGGCCAGGCTGTGAGGATGCACATCTGGCACTGATTTGGCTAATCAGTGGAAGAGAGAGATAAAGGAGCAGATGGATGCGCAGAGAGTAGGGATGTCACGAGAACCGAAACTTCGGTACCAAGTCGGTACCAGCATTCTTAAAACGTGAGGTACTTGTTTTTCTGAAGTAGCCTTGGAACCGATTCTACTGGCGGTACCAAGGTTGCAATTCTTCCGGACCTGATGGGGGCAGCAAATACGTGCAAGTGATTTAGTCGGTCCACAAGTGGTGAAGAAGAAGAACAACAACAAATACAAGCACACGTGTAAAACTACAGAAGTTTAGCTCCACCGCAACTCGTTGAGAAGAAAGGTGGTATGGAATATGGAAATACTTCACATTCGAGGCGGATGACAACAAACATATAATGGATGCTGTGAAGCCGGTGTGTAACTGATGCCATCATTCATTTCAAACATAGCGAGGAAACACCTGGAATTTGGCGAAGCACCTGAAAGACCGGCCCTATATTATGTTTGTTTGAGGCAGCTGGCATTGAAGCCATGAAACCAGCTAACGTTATGCTCCATGTAATGTTTGCGATAGCCAGTCATTTGTTAACGACGCTAACACATTGCAGTGTTATAAACTACCTCCTAATGGGCCACCATGCATCGCCATTCAGCCCGAAGTCCTGTCAGCTAAATGTAGCCTAATGTCACTAATAATTATTCAAATGTTCATGCTTTTAATAAGTCTTTTTGGCTTGCCACCATATCAGTGAATTTAAACTGAGGTGTGTGTGTTTAGGAGTGCTGCACCTCCATTCATTGTCAGACAGTGTTTGATAACTAAAATCTCTCTCTCTCTCTGCCTCTCACTGCCAGTATCAGCCAGAGGAGGATGTCCTCCAGAAGAGTTTTTAATTAATTATTTTTTTGTTTTGTTTTTATACCACACCGTGGTATCGAGTATCGTGTACTTTTGGCGGTATCGGTACCGACTACTAGATTTTTGGTATCGTGACATCCCTAGCAGAGAGAGAGCCACACGTGCACTTTATGTTACGTTTATGTTTTGTTATGTTTATGTTCTGTTCTTTTCAGCCTGTTCCCACCTCCTCCTTGCCCAACTTTAAAATTTGTTACACTCGCTTCCAGACATTCCTTTATATCTCTCTCCCACTAATTAGCCAAATCAGGTGTGCGTCCTCACAGCCTGGCCATGCCCTCCTCCTTGTCACAATAACATTATGATTTAAAAACCTATATTTTGTGTTTACTCAGTTTGCCTTTGTTCTATCTAAGATTTTAGGAACTACAGGCCTCTCTTGCATCAATAAGTCCAGTCTGTAATTTGAAACTTAAGCGCAATTGGAATATGCAGCAAGACAATGATCCAAAGCCTAGGAGTAAAACCACCTCTGAATGGCTCACAAAAAAGCTCAATTAAAGTTTTGTTGTGGTTTAGTTAAAGTCCTGATTTTAACCAATTGAGTAAAGGCATATACAATCAGGTCCATAAGTATTTGGACTGTGACACTTTTTGTAATTTTGCCTCTACGCCACCACAATGGATTTGAAATTAAGTTTAAGATTGCAGGTTAGACTTTCAGCTTTAATTCAAAGAGTTTAGCAAAAATATTAACAATTTAGGAGTTACATCCATTTTTTGACATAGTTCCTCCATTTTCACAGGCTTAAAAGTGATTGGACAAGCTAAGATAATCATAAATATTAGGATTATTTTTAATACTTGGATGCAAATCCTTTCCACCGACTGCCTGAAATATGGAACCCATGAATATCACCAAATGCTGAGTTTCGTCCCTTGAGATGTTTTGTGGTTAAATTGGGTTGAGGTCAGGTGACTGACTCAACCATTTAAGAACACTCCATTTCTTTGCCTTGGGTTGCTTTCACTGTATTTTTGGGTCATTATCCAGCTGTACTGTGACGTGCTGTTCTATCGGTTTTTCAGCCTTTTACTGAATCAGAAAAGTATAGCACACACAGACACATGAACTGAGCAAAAAGAATAGCCCTATACACTTCAGAATTCATCCTGCTACTTCTATCAGCAGTCACATAATCAAACACCAGTAACCCAGTTCCACTGGCAGCCATACATGACCATACCATAATACTTCCTCCACATGTTTGACAGATGATGTATGCGGTATGCTTTGGATACTCTTTTCTTCCCATCATTCTGGTACAAGTTAATCTTGCATCAGAAATGGGCAGGTTTTTGTTTGTTTGTTTGTTTGTTTGTTGTTGTTTCTTTAAGTCTAATCTGGCCTTTCTGTTCTTGAGTGTTACCAGTGGTTTGCTTCTTGAGGTAAATCGTCTGTATTTGCATTCATGAAGGTGTCTTGATTGTAGACTTTGACAATGATATGCCTACCTCCTCCAGAGTGTTCTTGACTTGGCTAGATGTTGTGAAGGAATTTTTCTTCAACAAGGAAAGAATTTTGTGATTATCCACTGTAGCTGTCTTCTGTGGCCTTCCAGGCCTGTTTGTGTTGCTGAGCTCACCAGTGCGTTCCTTCTTTTTGAGAATGTCCCAAATTGTTGATTTGTCCACTCCTGAAGTTTCAGCTAGCTCTTTGATAGGGCTGCAGTTTTTTAATCCTAATGATGGCCTCCTTCACTTGCACCGAGACTTCTTTGGACCACTTATTGAGAGTTCCCATGAACCGCTACCAAATGCAAATTCAACACTTGGAATCAATTACAGATCTTTTATCTCATGAATTTGTAATGAAATAACAAAGAACCATGAAACCGCTTATCAGTCAATTGTCCAACTATTTTTGAGCCTGGGAAAATTGAAGGACTATGTAAAAAATGTCTGTAATTCCTGAACAGTTAATTAAATAATTTTGCAAAACCACTTAAAGCTGAAAGTCTACACTTCAGTCACATCTTGATTGACATGCTTCATTTCAGATCCACTGTGGTGGTGTACAGAGGCAAAATTACAACTGTGTCACTGTCCAAATACTTATGGACCTGAGTGATCCATTGATCCAGTGATCAATTGTGGGCCATGGCATCCTGTGCTCGGTGGGCTGTCAGGCAAAGTCCACTTCTCCCTGATCTTGGAACATAAAGAGTCCTAAAGATTATGCTGGCTATGTGATTCTGAAACCTGCACCTTCTTATTAGGGCCTCTATGGCAGCAGGACCAAAGAGTGATCCCAGCACAAAAGGCAGATTCTTCAGGGTTGTACCCTTTAGAATTCATCCTGCTGCTTTTGTCAGCAGCCACATCATCTATAAATACAAGGAAACCATTTCCATTGGCAGTCATACATACCCACTCTATAAGATGAGGTGATGTTCTACAGATCATGAGCGGTTCCTTTCATTCCCCATACTCTTTTCTTTCCATCATAGTCTTCTCTTTCCATCAAGTTGATATTTGTCTCATCTGTCCATAGGATGTTGTTCAAATACTGTACAGACTTTTTAAGTTGGTTTTGGCTAAATCGAATCTGGTCTGTATCTCCTGGAGGGTGTTCTTGGTCTGGCCAACTGTTGTGAGTGGGTTTTTCTTCACCAGGGAAAGAATCATTCTGTCTACCCCAGTTGTTTTCTGTGGTCCTCTGGGTATTTTAGTGTTCCTGAGCTCACCAGTACATTCATTCTTTTTACGAATATACAAATAGTTGATTTGGCTACACCTAATATTTTAGCTATCTCTCTGATGGGTTTGTTTTCATTTTTTCAGCCTCTTTGAGAGCATATTGAGAGTTAACAGCAACATATTCCAAACACAAATGTCAAACTTGAAATCAACTCTAGATATTGGATCTGCTTACTTGTAAGTGCAACAATGAGGGAATAACACACACCTGGCCATGGAACAGGTGAGCATCCAATTTTCCAATTACTTTTGGTCCATTAAAAATCGTATTCATCAAGTTCAACAAACAATGTTTTGTCATTTATACATTCAGCTGTCATATGCTAGAGTTTTTGTGGTAATTGTTTTTAGGATTTTATTGTTCGAAAAGTTGGCACCTATCTGAGAAAACCAGGCCTTCAGGTTGTAAAAATTCAGCTAAGCCTTGTCTGTCGCCAAGTCATTGATTCATCTAGAGAGTAATTCAGACTGTTTTCTGGGCTTCTTGTTGTGCTTGCTTGGCCTGGGTGTTTGCAAATAGCAAGCTGTTTAGACTAAGGGGCTTGCGCCAGATTAGACTCTGAGCCAGAATTAATATTTGCCAGCCAAGCGTGCCATATCAGCATTGCCTCAAGTTCAGTGCAGGGGATTGGACCACCTCTGAGATGGTCAGTTTCAAGGCAGTAAGCACATAACATGGATATTTATGGCATTGTCACCTCACAGTTCCATGATCCCAGGCCTCAGATCTGAGCTAGAGTGAATGTATGTGTGGAATGCTAACAGTGTATGTATGGGTTTCCCCTGGCTTCCTCCTACTTTCCAAATACATACCAATAAGTGGATTGGAACTTTAAATTGCAGCTTTGTGTAAATGGCTTTGTGGTTGCTCTGGTGTCAGGTCCAGGATGTATTCCTGCCATGTGGCCAAGACCATGTTATGAAATTAATAGAAGGTTTTTTTTCTGTTCTATGTCTAGTGGAAGCCTATGGAAAGTCACCTTTTCTCCCATATCTTATTTTCTAATCACTGTTGCAGGAGTGAAATGTGCAGGAGGAAAAAAAATGCCTGTTCCTAGCTGTGAATGCGTGCTTATACTGGTGGGATAAAGAATTCACCTACTGGTACTGCTAGAGAGCCTAAAACTATAACCTCACACTACCACTTTTTTAAACTGGTTACTTTTGTGGAAGACATGCTCATTGTTCACTAGTTTGTATTGTTTAAATTATTAGGAATGGCAGGAGGGAAAATGGATCTTATCTTTGCAGTGCACAGCTGGTGACATTTACACACCTTTTAACAAACTTGCATTGTAGTATACTTGCTTGCAGCTCCATTACTAATTGTAAAATCTACCCCCAAAATCTAGTTTGATTCAATGATAGCTGATTATGTCCCTTAAGCTTTCAAAGCCCTGAAGGCAGTTATATTTGGAAAAGAGGAATCAGCAGTGGAAAGGCACTGCATTATTAGCTGAGACCATTTCTTAGAAGGCAAAGATTCCTTCAGCTCTTTCTCTAGTAGATCTTGACCTCATTCAGATACTAGATGATAATGAGGGGGGACAAAAGGGAGGACATGTTTGGAACAGTACTAAAGTGAGAGGCTGAATTACAGTAATATGTGTTCACATAAAGGCGTTTTCTGTTAAGGTAATTACATAGAGTTGGTCATACGCACTGACAAATAATACACACACACACACACAGTTAAAATCCTCAGTCTCTTTAGTGCTAAACTCACCCAGTGAGCTGATGAACTCTGATAATCACTGAAGAGAGAGCGAGAACACTTGTACACTATTTGGGTCTATTCTGCGAGAAATCGTTTTCTATGAAATATGCGTTATGGAATAAAGAAAAAAATACCCCACTGTGGCCTGAATGTTTGTGCAGCTTGGCAGCATCTGCACAGCTGACATGATGGAGTGGAGGAGGTGGAGAGATGTTTGCTCAGTGATTTGCATGTCCTCCTGGGCATTTCTCTTTCACTCTCTGTATCATCTCAATCAAAAACACACACACACACACGGCTTAAGGGTATGAGGTCCTGAGCCAAAGCTGATGTCTGATATATTTCGCTGCGTTGAGCGTGTGTGTGTGTGTGTGATGCCAGCTGAGGGCCTGGATATTGCCTACTGTCAAACTGCAAAAGCAACTGTTCTGTTACCATCTAAGAACCTCCTGCTATGTTTACACATGCGCGCGCGCACACACACACACCTTTCTATTTGTCCTGGAAATGTTTCCTTATTTACATTACAGGTGCATCTCAAAAAAAATTTGAATATCGTGGAAAAGTTAATTTTTTCCATGATTTAATTTAAAAAGTTGAAATTTCATATATTCTAGATTCATTACACATAAAGTGAAATATATTTCAAGCCTTTTTTTTGTTTTAATCTTGATTATTATTGCTTACAGCTCATGGAAATAAAAAATGCAATAGCTCAAAATATTAGAATAAAGAATTTATAATACAGAAATGTCGACCTGAGAAAAGCTCTAATGAGCTAATTAACTCAAATCACCTGCAAAGGTTTCATAAGCCTTTAATCTCTATCTGGTTCAGTACACACAACCACAATAAATTTTCAGATTGACTCTCAACTTGAGAAAACACAGTGGACCAGCACCAGCAGATGACATGGCACCCCAAATCATCACTGACTGTGGAAACTTCACACTGGACTTCAAGCAACGTGGATTCTGTGCCTCTCCACTCTTCCTCCAGACTCTGGGACCTTTATTTCCAAATGTAATGCAAAATTTACTTTCATCATCCTGAAACCACATGATTGTGGTTGTGTGTACTGAACCAGACTGAGAGAATAACAGCTCAGGAAACCTTTGCAGGCATTTTGAGTTAATTAGCTGATTATAAAATGAATTAAAAAATGAACTTTTCCACGATATTCTAATTTTCTGAGATGCACCTGTATTTGCATCACATTATTCTTTTGTATTATACCTACTTCCAGAATTTGACACTACACTTCAGATATACTTAAGTGGCTAGTTTCAGATATGTCAAAATATATTAACACTGTAAAATTTAATGCAATGCATTTGTATAATAGTGGCCTTACCCTACACAGACACACACACACATTCAGACAAAGATGTATCTGAACAGGCATTACAATTCATCATGATCTAAATTAAAAGAAACTGAGCTTCAGTATAAGTGCAAGCTCAGAGGGGGAAGGAAAGTGATGGTTATAACAGGATGGCCTGAGGTCCAAGTGGAGTGCCTGAAAACTCTTACAGCTGAATTATGTATTACATGTGTGGTGGCCTGGAAGTACCCTTTGAAATGTTCTACAGTGCTGTGTGTATATATAGTAGTTCTGAAAACTACAGAATTTCCCTAACTACATGTGTTTCTCTGTGAATAGGCATCTCAACCAGATGTAAGGCACTTTAAAATCTTATTACCCCCACCTACCTTCAGATTTATCAGCGTCATCCACATCATTCTCCGTCTCATTACCCAAGTTAAAGTCATTCCCATAATTTAAACATGAGCCTCAGTGCTGTCGCTTCACTCCATTGATTTCTGTTCACTCTTAAATAATAATCACTGATTAATTCAGTCAGTTCAGTTGACTAAATTTCTTATTTGATCATTTCAACATTTTAAAACCATTTTCTGGTTCATTCTCTACACAATGTTTGCAGGAACATCAAAGACTTTTTGACAGCCGGTATCTGATTACAAAATGAATTGATTAGACTTATGTCCATTTTGCTATGGCATGCGACCTATACAAAAACTTCATCAAATTTTGAGAAATTTCACTGAGCTAGCGAGATTTTAGACATTTTTAAGCAGACTGACAATTACTGCTGCGTTCGTTAAAACAGGTCCTTACCTGTTCTTTACAGGAAGATGGCCAGAAGCTTGGAAACTTTTAAATTAACCCAAGTAAAAACAGTTCCCCATTGTTTTGGCAAAATATATTTGTTTTCTTAAAGATTTGGTTTATGTCACCTAATGAGGATTAGGACAGATGCAATTGCAGTTAAGTGCTTTATTATAGGAGAGGTAGGCAGACAAATCCAAATCGTGAAACATAGGCATGGTCAGAACAGTCAAAGGGTCAGGCAAATGGGCATAAAGCAGGTAAGGCAAAGCACAAAAGAAGAAACTAGAAACAAAGTCAAAACCAGAATAACAACATGAGATCAAGGCTTGGTAAACGACAGAGAAAATATCAACCGAGTGTAATACTTCGCAAAGACCTTGTGAATGAGCAGTCTCTTAAGTAGTGTGGTGTGATTATCAGTGTGATTGGGAACAGGTATGTGTGATTAGTCCTCAGGAGAAGGTCACGTGTCTGTGTGTTCCATTTGGAGAAAGACCCAGGCTTGGGAAGTTGTGTCGTCAGCTTTATACATTGGCTCGACTTGGTAGGCCATCTCATCTGCCTTTCTAGAGTGTGGAGCGATGTCCTCCGTGGAACAAGGAGGAAGAATAACGTCCTCAGTGGAGCAGGATAGCAGAGCAACGTCCCCAGCAGAGTGGGAAAGCAGAGCAACATCTGTAGAGAAGCCTGGGCTAGTGATGTCTGGGGATGTAGGGTGTAGGAGCAAATTGGAGCTCTTGGCTACAACGGAAGGCGGAGAAACATCAGCTGAACAGTGAGGCTGAGTGTCATTTTCCGTTGAGTCTGCAGGCTGATCTTTGTTGGCTGTGTCATCAGTCTCGGGCATGAGCATAATTTGATTGGTTGTGACGTCGGCGTCAGGCAGGAGTAGGGCTTGGTTGGTCTTGTCAGCAGACTCTGGTGTAAGCAGAGCTTGGTTGTCTGTCTCGTCAGTATTGGGCATGAGCATGACATTGTTGGTTGTGATGTTGACCTCAGACAGGTACCTGGCTTGGGAGGCCGTCTTGTCGCCTTCAGACAGGAACAAGGTTTTGGAGGCCATCTCTTTGTCCTCAGACTGAAACTTGACATGCGAGGTCGCCTCGTTGCCCTCAGACAGGAACATGGCTTGGGAGGCCGTCTCGTCGCCCTGAGACAGGAACATGGCTTGGGAGGCCGTCTCGTTGCCCTGAGACAGGAACGTGGTGTGGGAGGCCGCCTCGTCGCCCTCAGACAGGAACATGGCTTGGGAGGCCGTCTCGTCATGCTCAGACAGTTACTTAACATGGGAGGTCACCTCGTGGGTCTCATGCTGGAGTGCTGGGTAGGAGGTTGCCACATTGACCTCCGACTGAAGCTTGGCAGAGAAGACCACTTCTTGGGACTCGGGCTGGAGCTTTGGGGAGGAGGTCGCCACGTTGACCTCTGGCAGGAACTCTACAGGGGAGACCACCTTGTGGGTCTCAAGCTGGAGCTCTGGAGATGAGGTCGCCATGTTGACCTCTGGCTGAAGCTCTGCAGGTGAGACTGCTACTTGGGTCTCAGGCTGGAGATCTGGAGTCGAGGTCGCCATGTTGACCTCTGACAGGAGCTTTGCTGTGGGGGCTGCCCTGTTTGCCTGCATATAATAGGTGGTGAACGGCAGGGCAGGTTTATCCGCCAGGCTGGATACCACCCCCCCCCACCCCCAAACGGAAAAATGTAATTTTACATGACAGTTCTGCATTCACTAAAAGTAATTTTGGCAGTTGCTGTACATGGCTGTATTGTACTCAGTCTTTGGGACCCATCAAGTCTACATGACTAAGAACTCTGTTCTGTGAGTTTTGTGAGAGCTCTTTGTGTGTGTGTGAAAAGGAAAATGTACTCCGTGATGCTCAGAGAGAGAGGGGGAGAGGGAGAGAGTAGCGTGAAAACTATTCCCAATGTGAAAAAAGGCCCCCTTCGTCCATCATTAGATCACATTTTGTAGTATAGTAGTGTTTAGAGTGCTATGATTAATTTACTTAAGTGTCAGCTCCCTCTCCCAACGGTATGTGTGATTCTCTCAATTGCCTTTTAACAAAGACACATCCTACATGCAACAAACTCTAGTCCATTCACATATCACTAAAACTGAAGCAGTATTCTGATTCTCTCACCATTCCTCTTAGTCTGTTTTTTATTTATTACTAAAATTATGCTCAGTTGAGTAATATAGCTTTTAAAAAAAAAAAAAGGGCTCACCCATTATAGTCAAATGAAGTGAAGATCAAGGATTCATTATATAATAAATCAGACAAGTATGCTATGGTGGTTAAAAAGATGCTGTTCTGTGCCCTTTTGGGGCCTGATGTTTAAGCATTGTATACACCTAATAATAGCCTTACAGTGCTATTTTCTATATACACATCAGTGTTCATGGAAAAAAAAATAAAACTTGTACTCCAATCCATCTTTCTTTGTCAGTTATTGCATACAGTATATACAGCTTCTTCTACTAACTATAAAATGGGTATTTTTTGTTGTAAAATAACTGGCAATAAATGTGTTGGTACTTTAGAGGACATTGTCAGTGATGCAATGTGAGTGTTTCGTTTTTGGCTGACGGTGATGGCTGGCTTATGATTCCCAGTGGCTGTACTTGTGTTCTGTAAGCGAACCAGCATTAGGATTGCAGAGAAACCACACAGACTCCATATCTTTTTAGATATTGAAGACACTAAGTTTTGAGTACTTTTTAGCAGCAAATAGCAGATCTGGCATGTCTTAGTCATCCTTAGCTGTGACATGCTGTTTGGCATAATTATCATGTCACCCAGATATTGAGGCAGTGTTTTCTCAGTGGTTAAGATTATGAGTGATGTGAAAGGTTTGAGTTCAAACCCCAGGATTGCTAGATAGCCACAGGGACTTTGAGCAAGACCCTTAACCCTCAACTGCTATCTTCATATGTACGTTGGTTTGAATAAACGTGTCGGATAAATGATAAAATGTAGGGCAATTGGCAGCATTGGCTGCAAAAAAAGTTAGCAGGAGGCATTATCACTCAATTAATGTGCAATGATTTGTGATGCACAATTGACTCTGACTAATATAGTTGTGATATGACTCTGCCTGAGTCATCATGCCTTCATTTAGCATGCTAGGGACTCCCTCCATTATTCAGGGTCCACTGCATGTTTGCCAACCATTGTACTTCAGGAGTATTGTTGCTGATATTAAAATCTGTACCCTGTGAAGGACGTTTAACTATCCAAAGAGCCCTTGAACAAGTTTTTTTGTTCTGTATAGTGCCACAAAGTTGTGCCATATTGAAGTGTCTTGTGCTGTACAGAACACTGTTGCCCTGAAGACTGGGTACCTGTACCTCTCAACCACAATTGCACCGATGACCCAAATACTCTCACTGATCTCAAATACAGAGCAGTTTAGATGCATGCTCATACATGGGCAAATTATTTATTTTTGAAGAAGGTCTTTCAGCAAGAGTGTAACCTTTGACCGTGTGTTTTTTAAAAAAATATATATATATATTTTTATTTTTTTTTATATATTGTTGTTTTGTGTTCCCTATGGCAGCCTGCTTACTATATAAAGTTGCATATAAAAATATATGCATATGGAAAGTTGCGTATAAAGACCTAAGGACTGTTGTAAAGTACATTTGGGTGTCCACCATCTCAATCAGTAACCTTGATTATGGTTGAATCCCATTTGGACTTTGCCTCACTTTTAAGGGCCTGCCCAATGCTGCAATTAAAGGAAATGCAATGTGCACCTGCCACTGGTCCCCACACTTTGTGTCCAGCACAACCATTAAATCAGACCACCGTTCTTCATTTTTGTCACTGTACATGTCCACTGTTTTTACAGCAGTTGGTGGTGCCCTCAAATTGTGCACCAGTAGCATTAAAATCTCAGATGTTTTATCTCTACTTAGTAATTTTTAATTTTGTCAGTTTATTAAATCTGCTTCAGCCAAATCAAAAAAACACAACAAAAAACCACAAATTGTAACATTATTAAAAGCTTTTATAATTAAATATGTACCAACCAATCACAGTTCATGTCTGTACTGAGCCAATGTAATGAGTTATGTGGTGCAATGTTATCATAATAGCACATCCATGTATCTAAAGTACATACAAACCTTAACCCTAACGCCAACCCATACAAAACTGGCAATATGTGTATATCCTCTGTTTGACTTGCACCCTGTCCAAGAGTGCAGTCCAGAGGCAAGGATTGGGTAAATGGAAGAAGGGGTTCCTGCATTTGAAATTGATCAAGCAGCATGGTCCATCTCAGTGACAGGCAGTACCACTAGCATTCACTGTGTCCTTGTGCCAGCAGCACCTTGTGAATCTCTCCTGCACTCCATCACCTCTAATGAGTGACTGGAATCCTCCTCTCCCCTCTCTGACCCCCTACACAGGAGTTCATCCGTCGATTTCGATGAAGACCGAAGTTTCCATTTCCACCTCCATTATGGAGAACACAAACTGGGACTCGACTTGCACCTGAATTGGATTATGGTGAGGAAGACTTGCGCAGCATCGGCCTCGCTCTCACTTCCCGGTGACCACTATGAGCCAGTGGCAAGACTGAGTCAAGACGACTGAAGATGGCCCCCGGGTGCAGTGATTCATACACCCATTCATACACTACGGACACTTTTTGGAAACGCCAATCCGCTAACCATGCATGTCTTTAGACTGCGGGAGGAAACTGGAGTACCCGGAGGAAACCCCCGCAGCACAGGGAGA